>NC_060129.1:24656484-24971953 GCF_021461395.2 Schistocerca americana | reverse complement strand
AGAGGACAGAAGCTAATCCTGAGGGGAGTTTGAATTCTATTGGTCCGGTGTCAGTGTCAGTAAGGGGACAAAGTGGGCATGGCCTCACGTTGCATTGTTGCCAAATTTATTCAAGATGGTGGATCCAAGATGGGAGCCATAGATATGGCCACATTGCAGAGACATCATGGTGGGAAGTTCAAAGTTTAGCAGGAAATAAGGTCAATTGGACTACCTCAACTAACCTAACACCCTCCCCTCCCCCATCTGGAAATTGGCACAGTCTGTGCTGGGTTGCACATTCGAAATACGCCCATCCTCCTTTTATCCCCAGCACATGGATAACCTTCGTCATTGAGCATGAACTGCTTCAGGAGCTGTTACGTCCGGTGTTGCAGAATATTGTCACATACACTATGTGATCAAAAGTATCCAGACACCTGGCTGAAGCCGGCTGCGGCGGCCGAGTGGTTCTAGGTGCTTCAGTCTGGAACCACACAACTGCTATGGTCGCAGGTTCGAATCCTGCCTCGGGCATGAATGTGTGTGATGTCCTTAGGTTAGTTAGGTTTAAGTACTTCTACGTTCTAGGGGACTGATGACCTCAGCTGTTAAGTCCCATAGTGCTCAGAGCCATTTGAACCATTTTGAACCAGGCTGAAAATGAGTTAAAAGTTTGTGCCGCCCTCCATCGGTAATGCTGGAATGGTGTTGGCCCACCCTTAGCTTTGATGACAGCTCCCACTCTTGCATGCATATGTTCAATCAAGTGCTGGGAGGTTTCTTGGGGAATGGCAGCCCATTCTTCATGGATTACTGCAATGAGGAGAGGTATCAATGCCAGTCAGTGAGGCCGGGCATGAAGTTGGCGTTGCAAAACATCCCAAAGGTGTTCTATCGGATTCATGACAGGACGCTGCACAGGCCAGTCCATTACAGGGACGTTATTGTCGTGTAACTACTCCATCACAGGCCATGCCTTATGAACAGATGCTTGATCATGTTGAAAGATGCAATCGCCATCCCCAAATTGTTCTTCAACAGTGGGAAGGAAGAAGGTGATTAAAACATCAATGTAGACCTGTGCTGTGATAGTGGCACGCAAAAGAACAAGGGGTGTAAGCTCCCTCCATGAAAAACACGACCACACGATAACACCACCACCTCCGAATTTCACTGTTGTCACTACGCACGCTGACAGATGATGTTCACCGGGCATTCACTGTACCCACACCCTCCCAGCGGATCGCCACATTGTGTACCGCGATCCGTCATTCCACAGAACGTTACTCCACTGTTCAGTCGTCCAATGTTTTGGCATTCACCAACGTGCTATGTGGCTTATGAGCTGCCGCTTGACAATGAAATCCAAGTTTCTCACCTCTCACCAAACTGTCACAGTAGTTGCAGGGGATCCAGGTGGTCTGGATAGATGTCTGCGTATTACATATTACGACCCTCTTCAGCTGTCGGCAGTCTCTGTCAGTCAGCGGACGAGGTTGGCCTGTATGCTTTTGTGTTGTACGTGTCCCTTCACGTTTCCACTTCGCTATCACATCAGAAACAGTGGACCTAGGGATGTTTAGGAGTGTGGAAATCTTGCATACAGATGTATGGCACAAGTGACACCCAATCACTTGACCATGTTCGAAGTTCGTGAGCTCCGCAGAGCACCCCATTCTGCTCTCTCACGATTTCTAATGACTACTGAGGTCGCTCATATGGAGTATTTGGCAACAGGTGGCAGCACAACACACCTAATATGAAAAACATATGTTTCTGGGGGTGTCCAGATACTTCTGATGACAGTGTACATAACTTGAAGATTTCACAGGAACTAAGTGTATCACTACACAGAAAGAAAGAGAGAGAGAGAGAGAGAGAGAGAGAGAGAGAGAGAGAGAGAGAGATAGAGCTTTGTAAATGACACAAGAATGTTTATACAATTACTCATTTTATTCCGAGGAATACCACAACAGCCACACTTGAACACGATTCGAAAAAGATCGCGATACACTTGTGAAACCTCCCTGACACTTCACAGATTTGGTGGGAAACAGATCCCGAAACCAATATCAGCTGCAATATCTGAGTTTATACGCCAAAAAGACGATATTTGGAAATCGAAATAATTATCTTCGTAACTCTAAACAGGACACTCACCACTTTTCGAGTTTTAGCTGATTTTTTGAAGGGCACTGCCAGAGAGAGGGAGAAATTTCTGAGTCTAACAGCTGTTGTGGTGTTCATCACTTTCCTGAGGCGGTGAGTGGGCTTGTTTTGTATATGCTGCTGCTGGAGTCAGGGACGTTATTTTCCTGACTTTTCGATATTTTGTAGACTTGGATGGGTGCCATGAGTAAGATTGGTGTGGAAGAGCAGTTACGGACTTTGCTCGCCCACTCTGTTCCTTCGTAGGATGTAGAATGTAGCTGTCTACTTCTGGTCAGCTGCAAATTCAATCGGTAAAGTGCTGCAGGGAACGTTAAAGACAATGCAAGGAGATCTTTCAATCTGTAACTTTATTCTAAGAATGCGAGAATGCTCTGTGACTCACATCTGTATAGGGAAAGTTAGGCAATCGTAATTGTAAACTACACACTATGATTGAAATACTAGAAATATGTAGATCGCTGTCTAGTATAGTTTGGTGTATGTGTTCAAGAATTAAAAGTGAGTGGACGTACTGCACAGTCAGCTAACTACATTTGCAATCTATTATATGGTACCCGCAAAGTAGTGGAGGGACATTAAAGTGATGATACAGAAACTGGCAAGCATGCTGCCACATCATTGGTTGGCATTGATATTACAGTAAAATAACTAAAATTGATCGCACTATCGACTGTGATACATATTACAGTACATCGACAATGTCTTGTCCATCCCATCCATCCACTGGTATGCTGTTGATTACCACATAACGATTGACATCGCTTGTTTGAGATGGAGAGGAGTCTTGGCAGAGGGGCAACACCTTCCACGGATGGCTAGCAGCAAAACAGTGATCACGTACATGACTGCAATATGAGGAATAAATTGAAGAGGAACACTGAGCCATCTGCTTTCCTGTTACTGTGAAAGATGAGTTTAAATGTAGACGCTGTCAATCACCTTCAGAGAGCAGTTTGGAAATTCTCCACAATACCGCAAACTCTTGCAGTTTGCATATGTTGTAACTGCTTTTTACTTAAACTCATCCTGTGTGTGTATGTTGTGGGAGCGGCAGAATAATTTACACTGTGCAATGTCCAGCTTTCAGCCATAGCCATTGAATCGAAGAGTATTAATGTCAGTTTAGAACCTGACATAGACGTCGAAGTCGCGGTGGAGCGAACGATATGTATGGTGGTGTACAAAGCTGCAGCAGAAAAAAAGCAATGTATCAAGCAACAACACAGGTACCCTCTCTTGCAACCAGTAGTCTGTGGGATATCATCCTCCGACAGTATACATGATGACACTTTACACTGGTTTGTGCGGGCGACTTCAATCACTGAGCGGATCAATACATATACACTCCTGGAAATTGAAATAAGAACACCGTGAATTCATTGTCCCAGGAAGGGGAAACTTTATTGACACATTCCTGGGGTCAGATACATCACATGATCACACTGACAGAACCACAGTCACATAGACACAGGCAACAGAGCATGCACAATGTCGCCACTAGTACAGTGTATATCCACCTTTCGCAGCAATGCAGGCTGCTATTCTCCCATGGAGACGATCGTAGAGATGCTGGATGTAGTCCTGTGGAACGGCTTGCCATGCCATTTCCACCTGGCGCCTCAGTTGGACCAGCGTTCGTGCTGGACGTGCAGACCGCGTGAGACGACGCTTCATCCAGTCCCAAACATGCTCAATGAGGGACAGATCCGGAGATCTTGCTGGCCAGGGTAGTTGACTTACACCTTCTAGAGCACGTTGGGTGGCACGGGATACATGCGGACGTGCATTGTCCTGTTGGAACAGCAAGTTCCCTTGCCGGTCTAGGAATGGTAGAACGATGGGTTCGATGACGGTTTGGATGTACCGTGTACTATTCAGTGTCCCCTCGACGATCACCAGTGGTGTACGGCCAGTGTAGGAGATCGCTCCCCACACCATGATGCCGGGTGTTGGCCCTGTGTGCCTCGGTCGTATGCAGTCCTGATTGTGGCGCTCACCTGCACGGCGCCAAACACGCATACGACCATCATTGGCACCAAGGCAGAAGCGACTCTCATCGCTGAAGACGACACGTCTCCATTCGTCCCTCCATTCACGCCTGTCGCGACACCACTGGAGGCGGGCTGCACGATGTTGGGGCGTGAGCGGAAGACGGCCTAACGGTGTGCGGGACCGTAGCCCAGCTTCATGGAGACGGTTGCGAATGGTCCTCGCCGATACCCCAGGAGCAACAGTGTCCCTAATTTGCTGGGAAGTGGCGGTGCGGTCCCCTACGGCACTGCGTAGGATCCTACGGTCTTGGCGTGCATCCGTGCGTCGCTGCGGTCCAGTCCCAGGTCGACGGGCACGTGCACCTTCCGCCGACCACTGGCGACAACATCGATGTACTGTGGAGACCTCACGCCCCACGTGTTGAGCAATTCGGCGGTACGTCCACCCGGCCTCCCACATGCCCACTATACGCCCTCGCTCAAAGTCCGTCAACTGCACATACGGTTCACGTCCACGCTGTCGCGGCATGCTACCAGTGTTAAAGACTGCGATGGAGCTCCGTATGCCACGGCAAACTGGCTGACACTGACGGCGGCGGTGCACAAATGCTGCGCAGCTAGCGCCATTCGACGGCCAACACCGCGGTTCCTGGTGTGTCCGCTGTGCCGTGCGTGTGATCATTGCTTGTACAGCCCTCTCGCAGTGTCCGGAGCAAGTATGGTGGGTCTGACACACCGGTGTCAATGTGTTCTTTTTTCCATTTCCAGGAGTGTATATTTCGTGGTTGTCAGTGCATATGCTTGATGCCAGCATGCAGACAGTATTTGTTTCCGATATATATGTATCAGCAGACAGGTACACAGTAAAATCTAATTGAGTTCTCTATCGGTTGATGTTAGCAGAGTTTTTTATTCTCTATTGGATGGTACAAAATACTGATGATCGAGAGAATGTTTGGGTGACAGGTGTGAATGCACTGTGAGGGACACAGATCTTCCTCAGACTGCAGTACCAGTATATAGTTTGGAGACGCACTGCAATGCGGTAACAAAATCCTTATCCTTCTTGCAGTTCTCGCACTGTCTTTTGCAACTACTGCCTTGTGTTGCAGGAGAAAACTTCATTTGGCGTTGGCCTTACACACCGTACACTGTTGGTGGAGCTACGACAGCTTGTTACTCTTTCCACTGAATGGTCAAAATGCAGCCATGTCGCCATAATTCAGTTCACCCTGTTTCTACACGGGT
The DNA here is from genome assembly GCF_021461395.2 of Schistocerca americana. NCBI lineage: Eukaryota > Metazoa > Arthropoda > Insecta > Orthoptera > Acrididae > Schistocerca > Schistocerca americana. The sequence goes on along the minus strand of NC_060129.1, from coordinate 24,966,560 downwards.
TGCAGAAGGTGGTAGATATAGTGCTCGCCAGCTTCTGCTCATTTCCGACTCAAATTGGAACGATCACATACACAATGCTGCAGGGAGGGCGAGGCAGGGACAGGAACAGTTACAAGATGCATATGGGTTGCCTAAAACACCACGTTAGAGTTTTATTGTAGCAGATAGGTTCGAAAAAGGTGACTCGTTTCGAAATATGAGAGCACCACGAATATGATTCGCTAGGGGCTGTAATCATTAAAAGACATCTCCGTAGTATCCAACTCAGGTATGTCATTGAATGGAAGGACTTGGTTCCAAATTGCAGACAGTATTTCTACCAGAAAGAGTAACACTACAAATTTGAAAAGGCAGTGTACATTTCTTATGATCTCAATCTGGCAGTGCATTTTTTGATGGGTTCGTAGCATAACACAATATCTACTGTATGCAATCATTGTAAACCAGCCATTGCCTACAACCTAGTGGATATATTGAAGAACCTGTGACATGGCATTCAAATAGAATGCCTTACAAATACTGGAGAAATATCTAGCTGCGGTATGAGGGAGCTGCAAATACAGGCTTCCCACGTAAATTGTCTGTTTGAGTGCTTCTTCACGTTTCCCGCCTTTATTTAGTTGAGAGAACGTTGATTGTGGTGTGTGTGCCGTGAATCTAGATGGCGAAAGACAGGTGGAAGAGACGTTTGCCAGTTCTCTAGGCATCTGATTCACTTTAGTTGACTTTATAAAGTAAAAGAATAATATGGAATCTGTTGTATCACTGACATTGGTATTCGTTAAATAAATACGAGTGGAACTCCCATTTGCCTCTATCTTTCGAGTTTTCATGTAAAGATCTTCGTAGCCCAGGTATGTTTCTAGCGACTCAGTGGTTTGAAGGACATTCCACATCGCTGCACCCCGCCAAAGTTTTGCGTTTCTGGAAGAATAATTTCCACTTTTTATCGTCGGAATCATACTATGCAAGCGATTTGCAACATACTGCTACACTGTGTAATCAAAAGTTTCTGGACACCTGGCTGAAAATGACTTACATGTTCGTGGCGCCCTCCATCAGTAATGCTGGAATGGTGTTGGCACACCCTTAGCCTTGATGACAGCTTCCACTCTCGCATGCATATGTTCAGTCAGGGGCTGGAAGGTTTCTTGGGGAATGGCAGACAATTCTTCATGGAGTGCTGCAATGAGGAGAGAGATCGACGTTGGTCGATGAGGCCTGGCACAAAGTCGGCGTTGCAAAACGTCACAAAGGTGTTCTGTAGGATTCAGGTCAGGACTCTGTGCAGGCCAGTCCATTACAGGGATGTTATTGTCGTGTAACCACTCCGCCACAGGCTGTGCATTATGAACAGGTACTCAATTCTGTTTAAAGATGGAGTCGCCATCCCTGAATTGCTCTTCAACAGTGAGAAACAAGAAGGTGCTTAAAACATCAATGTAGGCATGTGCTGTGATAATGCCACCCAAAACGACAAGGGGTGCAAGTTCTCTCCATGAAAAACATGACCACACCGTTACACCACCACTACTGTCTGAGTATTTGCAGTGGATCATGATGCAGTTGGCATTACTGTGTGCTGATCTGGATAGATGTGCGCCTATTACACATTACAACCCTCTTCAACTGTCTGTGGTCTCTGTCAGTCAACAGACGAGGTCTACCTGTACGTTTTTGTGCTTTATGTGTCCCTTCACGTTTCCACTTCACTATTACATCGGAAACAGTCGACCTAGGGATGTTTAGGAGTGTTAAAATCTAGCATACAGACATATGTGACACCCAATGACCTGTCCATGTTCGAAGTCCATGAGTTCCACAGAGCACCCCATTCTGCTCTCTCATGATGTCTAATGAATACTCAGCGCGCCGATATGGAATACCTGGGAGTAATTGGCAGCACAATACACGTAATATGAAACCGTATGTTTCTGGCTGTGTCTGGATACTTTTGATCACATAGTGTATGTACGTGATACCAGAAACTATTGTGTAAATAGTATGATATTCTGGCAAGCCATGTGAAAATACATACGATTCTTGTACTCCCAGAGTATGGAGATGGTTGTACATAACATGGCAGCAAGTAACTCGGGGCCAGTAACAGTAAAGTCTTTATGCCAGGGGAAACAAGGCCAGCCTTTGTGCAAAAGTTCAGAACGTGACTGCTGTCTGTGTAGGGTGCTCTGATCATGCGTCAGGCCAGTGTGGGGGGGGGGGGGAGTTGACTTGTGTTGTTGACTGCAGTAATAGATTTGCTGCTGAAAGTCTAGTAATTTGTGCATCTGCAGAAAAAATGGCGGATAGAGCTCCCACGCCTGCAGCAGCAGCAGTTTGGATGGTAAGTGTAGTAAGAGCCATCAGACTGCTCCATTCACAAGACATCCTTTGTGCGGGGCATAGGAGCCCCTAGAGACTGGTTCTAACAAGACAGGGGGAAGATACATACAGAAAAGATCCATTTCGTCTTAGAGTAACGTGATGTCTTCTTTGTTAGAGTGCTCAGAGACATGTCCAAGCAGACCATCAATCTCTGGCAGGATGCTGTCCTTTCATTCGCCATTGTGGCTTTAGAGCATCTGCAGACCAGCAGCTGTAGGACAGTGCTTCGAGTTATGTTTGTGGAATTGTTCTGATATTCCCATATGTGCTTCGAAAAGAGGAAAGTAAGGTCCCTGACTCCAGCAGCCGCAAATATAAAACTAAGCCCACTCACTGTTTCAGAAAAGTGATTAACACCACAGCAGCTGTAGGACTCAGAAATTTCTCTCTCTCTCTCTCTCTCTCTCTCTCTGGTAGTGCCTCGAATAAAACAGCTAAAACTTGAAAAGTGGTGAATGTCATGTGTCATGTTTAGAGTTACAAAGATATTTATTCTGACTTTCAAATATCTTTTAGGTGTATAAACTCAGATAGTGCAGCTGATATCGATTCCGGGATCTGTTTCCCACCAAAGTGTGTGAAGTGTCTCGGAGGTTTCACAAGTGTGCAGCGATCTTTTCAGAGTCTATGTTGTGGTATACACTGCAAATTTGACGCAAACTACCGTGGAGCGATCTTTTTGGAAGTGTATTAGAGATATATTCAATTGGATTTAGTAACTCCTGAAGCAGCTTGTGCTCAAAGACAACAGTATTTCCGACAAAAGTGCAGGAAGGGTCTCAGGGGTGGTTTCACAAGTGTGTCGCGATATTTTCAAAGTCTATGTTCAAGTGTGGCTGTGGTATTCCTTGGAATGAAATGTGTAATTGTTTAAATATCTTTGTTTCATCTACAAAGCTAGATCTCTCCCCGCCCCCACCTCTCTCTCTCTCTCTCTCTCTCTCTCTCTCTCTCTCTCTCTCTCTCTCTCTCTCCCTCCCTCCCCCCCCCCATCTCCCCCCCCCCCTCCCTCTCTCCGTGCAGTGGTACATTTAGTTCCTGTAACATCTTCAAGTTATCTATCTGACAGTATTCCGCAACACAAGTTGTAATAATTTCGAAAGCAGTGTATGTTCAATGACAAAGGATATCCGTGCACCACAGATGGGAAGGAGCAAGGCCATTGATATTTCAAACATGACAAGAAGTACATGGCCACTTGTGCGGCTACCGTGTGGCTGTGTCATATGCTGGTGCATGGCCTCTGGGACCAGGGAATGGGTGCACTGCTGTGAACGTCTTGCATCATGCACTTTGCAAGACTGACTAGGATTTTATCAAATGATCTGTAGTTACAGCACATGCGTTAACAGCATGAGTTGCGAAGTGTAACTTAACCCCATCTTACTGCATCTTCATTATTTCATAAAGCATATTCCTCTTCACCAAATATCATTGCTATCGACACACTCCTCAGATGTATAGTTACAGGCAATATATTCCTTCTTCTGCAACCCAGACATCACATCCATTGAACACAGTAAACAATTATGTCTGTCCTCTCAGTCCAGCAGCTAGACAAAGACTTCATCTTTCTCCTGCCACTTTTTCCCCAGACAGCCATTTTGGATTATGCCACGGGCGGGGAAGGGGTGGGGGCAGCAGCGCCCTCTGGTGATGGTGTTGTGAACTAGATCAGTAGTACTCTGGACCTTATGGTGAACATACCAGATGGAGCTACTGTCTATGACAACTGTAATTGTTTAAATAAACAATGCATACTTATGTCCATCCTATCTGGAAGTCCAGAATAGACTGAGTCCTTTTCCCATCAATTTCCAGATGGGGAGGTGGTTAGGTTAGTGGAGGTAGCCCAGTTGACCTATTTCCTTGCCAAAATTTGAACATCTCGCCATAATGTCACTGCAGTGTTGTCACAAGTATGGCCGCCAGCTTTGATCCGCCATCTTGAATAAATTTGACAACATTCAATGTGGGCCCATACCCACTTTGTCCCACTACTAGTGTCCAGTTACTTGAGTGTATTGGTGCCACACTATTAATTAGTCACAGTGGCTGCATGGTAATGACTATCTCACGTGATGCAAGCAAAACAAAATTCTTGATCTTGTGGTGTTCTGTTGATTTGGCACTCAAGGATAGTTCTGTTCTTTCGTGTAATAATTGAAGAATAATCTTAATAAAATGAAGTGATCGGTGAGGTGCTTTTCCTGTTTTGGGTTGACTTTAAGTGAACAGTATATTGTCAGATGTCAAGTCTTTACTTGTTCCCATGTAATAAGTTATCTCCTTTTTTTAATTTCCCAGTCGCCATGTTGTTTTCTTTTGATGATGCGCTGCTGTGCTGTGCCATGTATTTAACTGCTGACTTCGTTTCTGATTGCAGAGTGGCAAGGGCTATAAGAGAGCTTCTACATTTAAATAACTCACTACGAATTCATAAAACACTGTTTCCATTATTCTTCTATATTCAAATAAGTTATCAACTCACAACAACTCATAATTATAAAAGATCTTCCCACAATGTGTCCATACATGATGCTTCACTGCTTCACCAAAACCATCAATACATACCTAACTTGAGATAGCTTGGCATAGTCATTAGTTTTTCTTTAGTGCTGGACCATTGTCATCAAGTTCCATTTTTCCTTGGAGTCCACAGCACCCAAAGCACGACTGCAAAGTGCAATCAACCCCACACTGGCCAGTCCAAGATATGCATTTGTCTTCACTTTCTGCACTGTGCCCACATTTTTCTTTCTCATATAAATTCCAACAAACCCAGACATGGTACGTCTACGTCTACATCTACATTTGTACTCCGCAAGCCACCCAACAGTGTGTGGCGGAGGACACTTTACGTGCCACTGTCATTACCTCCCTTTCCTGTTCCAGTCATGTATGGTTCGCGGGAAGAACGACAGCCAGAAAGCCTCCATGCACGCTCGAATCTCTCTAATTTTACATTCGTGATCTCCTCGGGAGGTATAAGTAGGCGGAAGCAATATATTCGATACCTCATCCAGAAACGCACCCTCTCGAAACCTGGACAGCAAGCTACACCGTGATGCAGAGCGCCTCTCTTGAAGAGTATGCCACTTGAGTTTGCTAAACATCTCCGTAACGCTATCGCGCTTACCAAATAACCTTGTGACGAAATGTGCCGCTCTTCTTTGGATCTTCTCTATTTCCTCTGTCAACCCGACCTGGTATGGATCTCACACTGATGACCAATACTGAAGTATAGGTTGAAGGAGTGTTTGTAAGCCACCTCCTTTGTTGATGGACTACATTTTCTAAGGACTCTCCCAATGAATCTCAACCTGGCACCTGCCTTACCAGCAGTTAATTTTATATGATCATTCCACTTCAAATCGTTCCATAAGCATACTCCCATATATTTTGCAGAAGTAACTGCTACCAGTGTTTGTTCCACTATCATATAATCATACAATAAAGGATCCTTCTTTCTATGTATTCGCAATACATTACTTTGTCTATATTAAGGGTCAGTTGCCACTCCCTGCACCAAGTGCCTGTCCGCTGCAGATCTTCCTGCATTTCGCTGCAATTTTCTAATGCTGCAACTTCTCTGTATACTCTTTTTTTCTGCTACTAATTAAAGTCACGTTTTCGGACGCAGATCTTTCTTCGGTCTAGTAAAAATAAAGTGAGACATGGTATTATACTTTATAGCAAGATGTACGTCTATACCTTGTAAGTAGCTGGTTAGCCCCAAATAAAAAGATCGAAAGTGTAATGAACTATCAAATTTAACTGAGAGGAGCATTTTACTCTTAGAATCTGCAACTTAACATTAGCAAGGGACTGAAAATTAGAGTTGGGGTTTGTACCAATTCTTTAAGGCGATAGCACACGAAAGACAGTATCAGCTGAACATCTTCCGTTACATGCTTCCACCAGCCATGTTAATATTTCTTTTCAACTTGAACTAGTTACCCACTGCAGAGAAAAATCATTACCTATTTTAGTCGTGTATAGAACACAAAGAGCTATGACAATCACCTTAAGATTTAGAACAGGTATAAAACGAAACGATAGTATTAATGAAATTTGCACTTCCACATAGGACTTCAAACAAAGATTCCAAAAGAAACACTAGCTCACCTGAGTGTTATAACACTGGTCACAGGATTGGCACTCAATACTTCAAACACCGATGTATCGACCATCTTTATGACTGAACAATGAAGACACAATTTCAGAAATTCTTCCATGTACAAAGCCATGCACCAGACTCACTCACCCATTATGTTGAGACAGCATTTTGACTAAAGAACGCTGACCTACCGTCGCCCTAAAGATAGCTGCAATAAGAAATGGTACACAAGAATCTGGTTTATCTGCTCTTCAATAATCTGGATTTCTGGTTTATCCAGATTATTTTTTTGTTTCCTTTTACCTTTTTTTTAACGCAAAAATTGATTGTGTACACTGGACATGGTGCAATATGTTGTCACCACATGTAGCATAGAGATCGCTGTTCTCATACTGCCAGCTACCGTTACTACGATAAGTGCAGATCTGTTCCCTACAAAGTTAAGGTAATGTACTGGCATTGTTCTTTTGTTCCCATGTATTCAGTATGCATAAGTGAGATGGCTTCAGAACGAGAGAAAGTGATTGTTTCGATGGACAAAAAGTTGAAAGCACTTCTCAGAATAGACAAAGGAGAACTGCTGAAAAATATAGCTGCAGTCATCACTTATGTCAGATTGGAAGAACTGGAGGCCATCTAACGTGTATGCAGAAAGTGGCTGCTGGGTAAATTAACTGAAGAAGTTGAAGTTGGCAGACATCTGTACTGAAAGCAAGCGAGGTGGTCCTGTGGTTAGGACACTGGACTCGCATTCAAGAGGACAACGGTTCAAACTCGCATCCTGCCGTCCTGATTTAGGTTTTCCATGATTTCCCTTAATCACTTCAGGCAAATGACAGTATGGTTCCTTTGAAGGGCATAGCCGACTTCCTTCCCCATCTTTTCCTAATCTGATGGGACCGATGACCTTGCTGTTTTGTGCCCTTCCCCGGAATCAACCAACCAACCAAACTGTACTGAAATTGCCAAGTGGCAAAGATACGATTTTTATGGTTGCATCTTCTTGGGATTAAGTTACTGAACTATCGATTCTGAGGCCATGGAAACGGAATGGTCTGCTATTCGTAATTCTACCACTGACGTTTTTAAAGGTGTCAGCACCTCTGAAGTCCTCCAGATGTTAGCAAACATTCCTGATGTTTGAGTGCAGACGATAGTGACATAGATGTCTGGTTCCAAAATGCCTGTGATGTTGGTTACGGCGTGATGACCAATGACTAAATTTGTATTGGTGCTTCATGTACTATAGAGAACGACAGTAACAGTGAGGTCGACAAGGAAAGTGGCGTTTCATGGGAAGATATAATGCTGGGAAAAGCTAATGGTTTACGTAGAATGTCAGCAGGAAATAACTCCAGCGGAACTGATGTTAGCGAGATGTCTATGCTATCATGCTGCTCTTAAATGCCACACAAGTTTGAACAAAGAAATCTTACAACTACAATAAATAAGGTTGCAGTAACTATAAAGTTTAGTTGTTTCTTTTTAGAGCCGAAATAACTGATTTGTATATTGTAGTGTGTATTAGAGTTTTTGCATGTAGCAGAATGTTTCAGGTTTTTCGTTAATCCAGCTTTCACTAAGTCCCGCCTGTGCCAGATAAAGGAGTGTCTTGTGTACTTGCGCACATAGCCAAGAGTACGAGGTGCATTCAAGTTCTAAGGCCTCCGATTTTTTTTCTAATTAACTACTCACCCGATATCGATGAAACAGGCGTTACTTCTCGACGTACACATTTTTCACAACCCTGACGCCATGATTTCATGGCAGCAGCGAAGGCTTCTTTAGGAGTCTGTTTTGACCACTGGAAAATCGCTGAGGCAATAGCAGCACAGCTGGTGAATGTGTAGCCACGGAGAGTGTCTTTCATTGTTGGAAAAAGTCAAAAGTCACTAGGAGCCAGGTCAGGCGAGTAGGGAGCATGAGGAATTACTTCAAAGTTGTTATCACGAAGAAACTGTTGTGTAACGTTAGCTCGATGTGCGGGTGCATTGTCTTGGTGAAACAGCACACGTGCAGCCCTTCCCGGACGTTTTTGTTGCAGTGCAGGAAGGAATTTGTTCTTCAAAACATTTTCGTAGGATGCACCTGTTACCGTAGTGCCCTTTGGAACGCAATGGGTAAGGATTACGCCCTCGCTGTCCCAGAACATGGACACCATCATTTTTTCAGCACTGATGGTTACCCGAAATTTTTTTGGTGGCGGTGCATCTTTCTGCATCCATTGACCTGACTGGCGCTTTGTATCTGGACTGAAAAATGGCATCCACGTCTCATCCATTGTCACAACCAACGAAAAGAAAGTCCCATTCATGTTGTCGTTGCACGTCAATGTTGCTTGGCAACATGCCACACGGACAGCCATGTGGTCATCCGTCAGCATTCGTGCCACCCACCTGGATGACAGTTTTCGCATTTTCAGGTCGTCATGCAGGATTGTGTGCACAGAACCCACAGAAATGCCAACTCTGGAGGCGATCTGTTCAACAGTCATTCGGTGATCCCCCAAAACAATTCTCTCCACTTTCTCGATCATGTCGTCAGACCAGCTTGTGCGAGCCCGAGGTTGTTTCAGTTTGTTGTCACACGATGTTCTGCCTTCATTAAACAGTCGCACCCACAAATGCACTTTCGACACATCCATAACTCCATCACCACATGTCTCCTTCAACTGTCGATGAATTTCAATTGGTTTCACACCACGCAAATTCAGAAAACGAATGATTGCATGCTGTTCAAGTAAGGAAAACGTCGCCATTTTAAGTATTTAAAACAGTTCACATTCTCGCCGCTGGCGGTAAAATTCCATCTGCTGTACGGTGCTGCCATCTCTGGGACGTATTGACAATGAACGCGGCCTCATTTTAAAACAATGCACATGTTTCTATCTCTTTCCAGTCTGGAGAAAAAAAATTGGAGGCCTTAGAAGTTGAATGCACCTCGTAAATTCCTGCACAGCACGTTAATTTCGTGGAATTAATGCAATATAACAACATGTCATTATTAAAGTGCTATTGCAGACACTCAGAGCACTGTCCGAAAGGCGTTAGTATTTTTACTGCTAAGGTAAACCCGAAATTAACATTTTTACTGTAGTGTCCATGTATCTGATCCACCTACAAGACAGTTCAGTAACGACTTGTAGCTACAGACAGACCAACACCGAGGCTGGAACCCCTTTCCACTAAACATATGATTCTATCCTTATGCTCTCTGCAAAAACGCTGCCATGGTAGGGCGCTGTCCTGCTGATGGTGGTCGTGCAGTAGCGTTCTCGCTTCCCACGCCCGGGTTCCTGGGTTCGATTCCCGGCGGGTCTGGGATTTTCTCTGCCTCGTGATGACTGGGTGTTGTTTGCTGTCCTTAGGTTAGTTAGGTTTAAGTAGTTCTAAGTTCTAGGGGACTGATGACCATAGATGTTAAGTCCCATAGTGCTCAGAGCCATTTGAACCATTTTTGTCCTGCTGATGGCGCCACCCCAGCCGCTGTCCGCAGGCGTCTTTGCCAGGGGCTTATTTTACACAAAGCACGCATCCTACCTTGAGGCCTCGGGTCGCGCCAAATGTCCTCGGCGAAGTTTGCTCGCTGAGCTCCAGACGCTGCCCCCTTCTTCGCTCGAGTTCGGGTAGGCACCCGCAGGTTCCTCGTGTCGGCTGTGTTCGGGCATGTGGCCTTGACTGACTTCCGAAACTGGTTTCAGCCAGCTGTTGCCGCGCTCACTTTCTGCTGTGTCACGAACCACCACTGCCCGAAAAAAAAAATTTTTTTTCGCGCGCCTCTCCGCTGCTCCGAGCAGGTTGCACATACATGTCATGCACTGCACTGATTTTTACATTTCATGTTCTCCGAACACTAAGTAAATGTTCTTTGTCTAATCGCTGCTTAAGCTGTCCATAGTCACTATTTAAGTCACTGTCCAGTTAATTCTTTTTTCCTACCTCACTGTTCATGTTCAAGTTCTTTATTCACTGTTCAAGTCACTGTTCATCACCTTCATATTCTCGCATGCACTAAATCTTAGTGCACATTCTGTTACAATGATTTCTGTGTGCAGACACTGTTACTCCACTTAGCAGGATACTCTTCAGCTACATCCCCACAAGGGATGCCATGTACAACACCCTCAGTGGCATTGTACCGAGAAGGAAGTACTTCTCTGGGCGGTATTACTAACCTGGTGTCTTGCTGCTTCGGTAAGTCCCTCGTCGCACACTAGTAACGCTCGGTCGCCAGGTTCCGTGTAGGTGGTGATCCGGAAGAGGTGGAGTGTATGGGGATGCCAGTTGTTAATTGTCTACAACGTTTGTACTATACTTGTTTTAATACAGAAATTGATTTGTCACACACGTCACAGAATTTGCAATATGGCAGCTCGGGGCTACGCCGTTATACACTCCTGGAAATTGAAATAAGAACACCGTGAATTCATTGTCCCAGGAAGGGGAAACTTTATTGACACATTCCTGGGGTCAGATACATCACATGATCACACTGACAGAACCACAGGCAACAGAGCATGCACAATGTCGGCACTAGTACAGTGTATATCCACCTTTCGCAGCAATGCAGGCTGCTATTCTCCCATGTAGACGATCGTAGTGATGCTGGATGTAGTCCTGTGGAACGGCTTGCCATGCCATTTCCACCTGGCGCCTCAGTTGGACCAGCGTTCGTGCTGGACGTGCAGACCGCGTGAGACGACGCTTCATCCAGTCCCAAACATGCTCAATGGGGGACAGATCCGGAGATCTTGCTGGCCAGGGTAGTTGACTTACACCTTCTAGAGCACGTTGGGTGGCACGGGATACATGCGGACGTGCATTGTCCTGTTGGAACAGCAAGTTCCCTTGCCGGTCTAGGAATGGTAGAACGATGAGTTCGATGACGGTTTGGATGTACCGTGCACTATTCAGTGTCCCCTCGACGATCACCAGTGGTGTACGGCCAGTGTAGGAGATCGCTCCCCACACCATGATGCCGGGTGTTGGCCCTGTGTGCCTCGGTCGTATGCAGTCCTGATTGTGGCGCTCACCTGCACGGCGCCAAACACGCATACGACCATCATTGGCACCAAGGCAGAAGCGACTCTCATCGCTGAAGACGACACGTCTCCATTCGTCCCTCCATTCACGCCTGTCGCGACACCACTGGAGGTGGGCTGCACGATGTTGGGGCGTGAGCGGAAGACGGCCTAACGGTGTGCGGGACCGTAGCCCAGCTTCATGGAGACGGTTGCGAATGGTCCTCGCCGATACCCCAGGAGCAACAGCGTCCCTAATTTGCTGGGAAGTGGCGGTGCGGTCCCCTACGGCACTGCGTAGGATCCTACGGTCTTGGCGTGCATCCGTGCGTCGCTGCGGTCTGGTCCCAGGTCGACGGGCACGTGCACCTTCCGCCGACCACTGGCGACAACATCGATGTACTGTGGAGACCTCACGCCCCACGTGTTGAGCAATTCGGCGGTACGTCCACCCGGCCTCCTGCATGCCCACTATACGACCTCGCTCAAAGTCCGTCAACTGCACATACGGTTCACGTCCACGCTGTCGCGGCATGCTACCAGTGTTAAAGACTGCGATGGAGCTCCGTATGCCACGGCAAACTGGCTGACACTGACGGCGGCGGTGCACAAATGCTGCGCAGCTAGCGCCGTTCGACGGCCAACACCGCAGTTCCTGGTGTGTCTGCTGTGCCGTGTTCTTTTTTCCATTTCCAGGAGTGTATTCGACCCTTTACCACATTAACACAGCTTTCCGACTTTATATGATAGGCACTGCTCACGACACGTGACGTTCTGATAAGTAATAACTTCACTTTATATCTTTTTTAACAGCTGAGATATGCACTCGCGACCATTCTTTTAGAGCCGCCCTGGTTACACGACGGTGTGTTTTTAGTGGCTCCTCGCGACTAACTCGTTCTGTCTTGACAAAGGACAAGAGAGACCCTCCCTTTCTCCCTCAACCAATAAGGACACTTCTCTCGTTTCACACACACACACACACACACACATATATATATATATATATATATATATATATATATATATATATATAGTAACCTTCCAACAGTAAAAAAATATAATTATTTATATAACATTCACATTTAGCGAAATCTACCAGCAGTTTACTTCCGTAACCTTGGAACAATAAAATGTGACTAATCTCCTAATAAAAAATTTGAATCATAGACAATCTTTCAACAATTGACTGTGAATTTAAACTGGTAAATTTTGGACGTCAGCAGTGCTGAGTCATGGCCCTGATAGATCATACTGAATAAATTGAAAATTCTTACCTCAATGAAGTCGCCGGATAACGCATATATATATATCTGCTGCTATAATAAATTTTTCTGGCACAGCCCAGTGCAATGCTGGCCGACAGATTTGTCATGTATAAAAAGAAACAACTGATTTGTCTTTACAATAATTGGCATGACCATGGATTCGAAAAATTAGTAAACTCTTTTATAATTGAGATGAATGATTGTCAAAAGTTAATTTTTATAAGGAAGATTATTATTAAGAGATTTTTAAAAAAACATTTACATGGGCCCCCCCATGAACCATGGACCTTGCCGTTGGTGGGGAGGCTTGCGTGCCTCAGCGATACAGATAGCCGTACCGTAGGTGCAACCACAACAGAGGGGTATCTGTTGAGAGGCCAGACAAACGTGTGGTTCCTGAAGAGGGGCAGCAGCCTTTTCAGTAGTTGCAAGGGCAACAGTCTGGATGATTGACTGATCTGGCCTTGTAACATTAACCAAAACGGCCTTGCTGTGCTGGTACTGCGAACGGCTGAAAGCAAGGGGAAACTACAGCCGTAATTTTTCCCGAGGACATGCAGCTTTACTGTATCATTAAATGATGATGGCGTCCTCTTGGGTAAAATATTCCGGAGGTAAAATAGTCCCCCATTCGGATCTCCGGGCAGAGACTACTCAAGAGGACATCGTTATCAGGAGAAAGAAAACTGGCGTTCTACAGATCGGAGCGTGGACTGTCAGATCCCTTAATCGGGAAGGTACGTTAGAAAATTTAAAAAGGGAAATGGATAGGTTAAAGTTAGATATAGTGGGAATTAGTGAAGTTCGGTGGCAGGAGGAACAAGACTTCTGGTCAGGTGACTACAGGGTTATAAACACAAAATCAAATATGGGTAATGCAGGAGTAGGTTTAATAATGAATAGGAAAATAGGAATGCGGGTAAGCTACTACAAACAGCATAGTGAACGCATTATTGTGGCCAAGATAGATACGAAGCCCACACCTACTACAGTAGTACAAGTTTATATGCCAACTAGCTCTGCAGATGACGAAGAAATTGAAGAAATGTATGATGAACTAAAAGAAATTATTCAGATTGTGAAGGGAGACGAAAATTTAATAGTCATGGTTGACTGGAATTCGAGTGTAGGAAAAGGGGGAGAAGGAAACATAGTAGGTGAATATGGATTGGGGCTAAGAAGTGAAAGAGGAAGCCGCCTGGTAGAATTTTGCACAGAGCACAACATAATCATAGCTAACACTTGGTTTAAGAATCATGAAAGAAGGTTGTATACATGGAAGAACCCTGGAGATACTAAAAGGTATCAGATAGATTATATAATGGTAAGACAGAGATTTAGGAACCAGGTTTTAAATTGTAAAACATTTCCAGGGGCAGATGTGGACTCTGACCACAATCTATTGGTTACGACCTGTAGATTAAAACTGAAGAAATTGCAAAAAGGTGGGAATTTAAGGAGATGGGACCTGGATAAACTGAAAGAACCAGAGGTTGTACAGAGTTTCAGGGAGAGCATAAGGGAACAATTGACAGGAATGGGGGAAAGAAATACAGTAGAAGAAGAATGGGCAGCTTTGAGGGATGAAGTAGCGAAGGCAGCAGAGGATCAAGTAGGTAAAAAGACGAGGGCTAATAGAAATTCTTGGGTAACAGAAGAAATATTGAATTTAATTGATGAAAGGAGAAAATCTAAAAATACAGTAAATGAAGCAGGCAAAAAGGAATACAAACGTCTCAAAAATGAGATCGACAGGAAGTGCAAAATGGCTAAGCAGGGATGGCTAGAGGACAAATGTAAGGATGTAGAGGCCTTTCTCACTAGGGGTAAGATAGATACTGCCTACGGGAAAATTAGAGAGACCTTTGGAGATAAGAGAACGACTTGTATGAATATCAAGAGCTCAGATGGAAGCCCAGTTCTAAGCAAAGAAGGGAAAGCAGAAAGGTGGAAGGAGTATATAGAGGGTCTATACAAGGGCGATGTACTTGAGGACAATATTATGGAAATGGAAGAGGATGTAGATGAAGTTGAAATTGGGGATATGATACTGCGTGAAGAGTTTGACAGATCACTGAAAGACCTGAGTTGAAACAAGACCCCCGGAGTATACAACACTTCATTGGAACTACTGACGGCCTTGGAAGAGCCAGTCCTGACAAAACTCTACCATCTGGTGAGCAAGATGTATGAAACAGGCGAAATATCCTCAGACTTCAAGAAGAATATAATAATTCCAATCCCAAAGAAAGCAGGTGTTGACAGATGTGAAAATTACCGAACTATCAGTTTAATAAGTCACAGCTGCAAAATACTAACACGAATTCTTTACAGATGAATGGAAAAACTAGTAGAAGCCAACCTCAGGGAAGATCAGTTGGGATTCCGTAGAAACACTGGAACATGTGAGGCAATACTGACCTTATGACTTATCTTAGAAGAAAGATTAAGAAAAGGCAAACCTACGTTTCTAGCATTTGTAGACTTAGAGAAAGCTTTTGACAATGTTTATTGGAATACTCTCATTCAAATTCTGAAGGTGGCAGGGATAAAAAACAGGGAGAGAAAGGCTATTTACAATTTGTACAGAAACCAGATGGCAGTTATAAGAGTCGAGGGACATGAAAGGGAAGCAGTGGTTGGTAAGGGAGTAAGACAGGGTTGTAGTCTCTCCCCGATGTTATTCAATCTGTATATTGTGCAAGCAGTAAAGGAAACAAAAGAAAAATTCGGAGTAGGTATTAAAATTCGTGGAGAAGAAATAAAAACTTTGAGGTTCTCCGATGAATTTGTAATTCTGTCAGAGACAGCAAAGGACTTGGAAGAGCAGTTGAATGGAATGGACAGTGTCTTGAAAGGAGGATATAAGATGAACATCAACAAAAGCAAAACAAGGATAATGGAATGTAGTCTAATTAAGTCGGGTGATGCTGAGGGAATTAGATTAGGAAATGAGACACTTAAAGTAGTAAAGGAGTTTTGCTATTTGGGGAGCAAAATAACTGATGATGGTCGAAGTAGAGAGGATATAAAATGTAGACTGGCAATGGCAAGGAAAGCGTTTCTGAAGAAGAGAAATTTGTTGACATCGAGTATAGATTTAAGTGTCAGGAAGTCCTTTCTGAAAGTATTTGTATAGAGTGTAGCCATGTATGGAAGTGAAACATGGACGAGAAATAGTTTGGACAAGAAGAGAATAGAAGCTTTCGAAATGTGGTGCTACAGAAGAATGCTGAAGATTAGATGGGTAGATCACATAACTAATGAGGAAGTATTGAATAGGATTGGGGAGAAGAGAAGTTTGTGGCACAACTTGAACAGAAGAATGGATCGGTTGGTAGGACGTGTTCTGAGGCATCAAGGGATCACCAATTTAGTATTGGAGGGCAGCGTGGAGGGTAAAAATCATAGAGGGAGACCAAGAGATGAATACACTAAGGAGATTCAGAAGGATGTAGGTTGCAGTAGGTACTGGGAGATGAAAAAGCTTGCACAGGATAGAGTAGCATGGAGAGCTGCATCAAACCAGTCTCAGGACTGAAGACCACAACAACAACAACATTTACATGGGACTTGATATAACAATAGTACATATGCGCGAGGCTGCTTTTACCTTATACTAGATCGCTCAGGCACCACAATCGCTCCCCACGACCTGCCCAGCCAACTCGATACACCAGACTGCTAGTAACTACTTACTCCTACTACCATACAGTTTCTACTACTGGCAACACTGCTCTCTGGTCTGAGATTCTCTTATAGCTTACATATCGCAGGCAGCGCGTGAGCAATCCATCGAAATTACATCTGCTCGAATGCGCTAGCGACAAATTCCTTAGTCATGGACCTCTTAACTATATATAAACTGTCACTAATGGGCGTTCAGATCGCTGTTGCTAGGCGGATCTGACGTCACGTTTGCGGACATTGTGACAGAAGTTTGTCTCAGAACATTGTCTCAGATTGTAAGATCCTACTTCCGAATAGTCTGATCTGGTCCCTACTAAGGTTGCACAACATTCCCTCCTATGATTAAATTACTGATGCTCCTTGCTGACACTTAATTGTCAAATGTACATGCAGCCTGGCTGCTACTGAGCACTCCCGATCGCATAAATGTGCGTGATACTTGGCTTAAAGACATGAAGAGAGGGCACATATGCATTACAGCATGGCTTAGGAGACGACAACACTGCCAACCAGGACTGAGATGGAAACGTTGGACAGGGCAGGGGTTAACGCCATCTGCTGATCAAAGAATGCAAACTGGTGTTCTGCAGCACTGTACAACACATCTTCCACTGGAGCACAACAGGAACTACAGTATGAATCTCACCATCATGTGAATATTGACTCAACCTGGGACCAGAAGCCACAACTGAAAATGATTACCACCCTCACCTGATGAAGAGGGAATGGAATGTTTCCAGGCATAATCAAAAGAGAGAGATAACGACTCACTATTATAGGACCATGAGGAATTCATGACTGTGTGATATAGACAACGCAGGAAAGCACAAGCACTGGATGATCAAAATTGCGTAGCCCCTTGAGTGGATGTGCCTATGTATAAAGTGCGCCAACCATAAATAAAATTGTTTTGCAGTGTTCCATTGTTGCTACGCAGGTGTGAGCCCATACCAATTCTTTCATTATAGTTTCACCTAACACAGTGATAAATTGTGTTCTCATACGTCTAAGTGAGTAGCAGTAATGTAAAATAATCAATGAGCTAGGTAAGAAAAAAAATTTACGATCCATACAAGTAAAGACTGACATTACGAGCTAGCAGCACAATCCCACAGTGAGGCAGCAGTCTACGAGATAATTAGTTCTGACGCATGTGCATTGTCTAACATTTAGAGTGGATCATCTCTGTGTGGTAACACCTGTCCATGGCATCAGTGATATAACGAAAGTTCAATTGATTATTGTTTAATTATACAGTACTTTAGCTCATGTTATGTAAGTTTATTTTATCGTTCTTTAATTAAACCAACGTTAAACTGTGATTATGCTCATATACGTTGAAATTGATAACAAAAAAAAAGCACTTCTTCACAAGTATACAAAGAACGCAGCGCGCCTGCTCGTGTTATGAAAAATGGCGCACCCGTTCGAGGTGCGCCGTGGAAGCAGACATGCGACTTTATAATCGATACTCTCATATTTCTCCAAGGGAAGAGGCGCCATCCAGGTACTCTACACATGGCGATCAACAACACCAGGAAGGGCAGAGTCACAGCAACGAAGCCACCATGGATAATGCCTGCAACATGATTGCAGCTCTTCCACCAGTGACAATTTACCGCACATCAAACTAACTAGAAGTGAACAAAGCTCTGAAGGCACATCTGGATGGTGGACTCAAGGCAATGTACCAAAAACACCGCATCAGACATCATTTTGAGACCTTCGCTGGTCAACATAAAACGCTTAAGTTTTTTGCACTCAACGAAATTCCCTTCTTTATATGCCAGTCACCCGAAAATCAAGAACTGAAGATTGTTAAGCAGATTATCTCCCAATCAGCTTACTGGGTGAAGCTTATGAAATGCAAATACAATGACAAAGTACACGATCTTAGTTTCTTACTGTACACCAGGGTTCGGGTGGATACCTATAGTAGCAGAGATGGCCCAATATAGTGTACACTCTGCCGGAACTATGAACATACCACATACTACTGCTGTCTACCGGTGCAGTGCGTCCATTGTGGCGGTTGCCACACCTCAGCAGACTGCAAACTTCCCAAAACAGAGAAACCGACATGCACCAGTTGTGGTGAGACTTACCCTGGTTTGTATAAAGAATGTATAAAGTACCAAGAACTCCTCAAGAAATAATGGCTAAAATCAAACAACCAACCACCTCACTGCAGGATTGGTTGTGACAAGAATGTATGAAACTGACTGGGCCAGGCACCACCAAAACCATGAGTGCAGGCTCTGCCTCCGCACGGTCACCATGAAGAGCAGGAAAGACAGAGACCAATGTACACAGTGATGGCTGCAATCCTATACAGATGCGGCGTCCCCACCTCCTCAGTACAGCACCAGAAAGCTGTGAAACACGCTGCATGGTCACTAGCAGTGGCTTTCATGGACATCACAAAATTGCTGATGACCTTGCAACAAAAACTAATCACCATCCTCATGCTCATGGAGGACTTGATTAAAGCCTTTGTATCGCCTTAAATGTAGCCAAATCGCCACACCACTCACATGCAGCTATGCATTTGGAATGCAAATCGCATAAAGGGAAAGAAGACGGAAGTGACGTATTTTCTAACACACCATAGACTCGAAGTTGCTTTCATCTCAGAGACACATCTCCAGGAGTTGATGTACTTCAGAACTTGCAACATGTCCATTTACTATGTGGATAGGACAGGACAGAACAGAACAGGGGTGGGACAACCATCCTCATCCACTGAGACATCAGGTGTCTAAGAAGAATTGCCACAGCTTCAGAAAATCGAAGCCATGGCAGTTATCATCGCAGCAGAGATCGGAAACTTAGCATGCGTAGTGGTGTCCATTAACCCTCATAAACCGCTACTCTCTGATGACATGCACCATCTCCTGGATGACGGACAAAGTCCTCCTGGGTGGTGGTCTCAACGGTACACACATGGGTTGGAACTATCGGAGGACAACGACTTTTAGAGACGTGTTTGGGGTAAATGTGATTGGCTCATAGGAATCCACAAGGATTCTGCCTTTCATACACAAACGTCCAGATGTTTTAGACGTCGCTGTTGTGAAGAACATCAATGCCAATATCCAATTATGGACAATAAATGACCTCTCATTGGTCTGTAAACTAGTGATTGGAGTTCTGGAGCGAGTATCTTTACATCCTTCATCCAGATTCACGAGGACTGTCGACTGGGACCAGTACTAGCTCTTTGACCAACATCAGGCAGAATATGGATTTTTGCCCCAGGGCAGCCATTGACAATGCTGTACTGCCAAAATAAAGATGGCAAGATCTAAATCCACGACATAACTGTTCTAGCTGGATATTAACTTAGACAACTTCACACACTTAAAGATATCTAGGCACAATGGGACTGAGCGTGACAACACTGGACCAGGATCCAAAATCCGATGTACAGAGAGTACTTCACAGATTTAACAGAGATGTCCACAGATATGACTGAATAGCGACAAGAGGTCTGGGAGTAAGAAATGTTGGGCTTCTTACTTTGCACACAGGAGGAATGGCAGATTGTCAGAAATTTATGACAAAAGTCGCTACCAAAACGAGCCACCCAAAGCTCTCAAGAGCAGTTGTTCGATGCCCTGGCGCAAGCAGATCTTTATCGGAAACATGTCAAGGCCAAATGGAAACGCCCCCACTACCACTAGTCAGCAGTGAACAGTTCCTCCGCTTTGAAGACCGCATCACCGAAGCCCTGGCACCATAGCCAGCCACTCCCACTCGAACACTGCCGTTGCTACACACATCAGCCAAAGTGAAGTGGATTATTAGATGGACGATCAATAGCTCCCCAGGAATGGACTATATCACCAACGAGGATCTCAATCACCTTCCTCAAAAACCGATAGTCCTGATTATGAGGATCATTAGCAGCTTCCTTCAGCAAATATATTTCCCACGAGCCTGGAAAGTGGCTTGCATTACACTGATTGCAAAGCTGGGAAAACACGTGTTGCAGCCCAATAATTATCATCCCATTAGTCTTTTGCCGACTTCGGGGAAAATTTTCAAAGAATTCTACTCAGGAGAATTAATGCCAACTTGATTCAAAATTAGGTTATCTGCTCTGAACTGTTTGGTTTTCAGAGCCACTTGTCAGCAGAACTTCAACTCCTATGCGTTAGTTAAGCCATTCAGGACAACTTTGGTAACACAAGATGACAACCGGGATGTTTTTAGATCTGGAAAAAGTGTATGATAAAGTGTGGCGAGACCACCTCATATTCAAACTTCATCAGGACATGCCAATAGCAGATTTTAATTTTAAAAGGATTGACAGTTATCTTCAAGAGTAGGAACATTACATCTGAATAGCAGACGAAAACTCTGGGAAGAACTTGCGGTGGCTGGGACACCTGAATTGCAGACAGAAACTCTGGGAAGTGGCCATGATATCCCAAGGTTCTGTCATCTCTCCCACACTGGTCAACATCTATGTAAATGATGACCCAACTATACCTCATGTATCAGTCAGACTCTATGCCAATGACATGGCGTTTCTCTCCACTAGGAGAAACTTGAAGCACCCCATCACGCGTATGAGGCGACAAATGAACCTGATGGAACAGTGGGTCCTGATGAACAAAAATGCTGTCAACCCAATGAGGACAGTGGCTGTACTTTCCATGAAATGGAAGCCACTCCTGAACATGAGGCCCACAATTAACACTCGACCTATTCCGTGGTCCCCAGTAGGGAAATACTTGGGGATCCATTTGAGTAAGAAACGTCTATTTTCACACCACATTGCCGACCATTCATGTCATTCTTCAAGAGTACCCACCTGAACTCCAGCATGAAGACACGGCTTTGCAAAGCAACAATCGAACCTACATTGCTCTTTGGTTCGACATCTTGGGGGCAACATGTAAATAGAATTTCAAGTCACTTCAGGTGATACAAGACAGATGTCTGTGGATGGCACTGGGAGCTCTATGGTGGACACACACAACGGAACTTGCTGATGCAGTGCAGGAAAAGTACCTGCTGCAAAAAGTGAAAGACAAACCACAGAAAATGTTCGACATAATTGGCAACTTCAGTAGCACACCTTGGCAGACAGTAGGAACAGTGCAAGTGCAGAGTTGGCGTGAGTATCAGGCACCATGGTCTATACTTCACGTCTAAGGCAACCGACAACCCATCACCACTCTATGCAGCTACATACCACCTTCAGTGAAGTACACCTACCAACAAAGCAGGTGTAAGGACCCAAATACGACTTCAAATCCTGTCGTATATGAGTAATAAATAAAGAAGTGTACCCTTTTACCCTAAATCCCACACAGGCAGCAAAATCAGCAGAATCGATAACGCTAGAATTCCCACCACTCATTCAAAAAAAGAGGAAAGAAAGAAAAAATTGCTTACACTGCTTCACGTCAGGCTCAGCCAGTGAACAATGACTTACACGAAAATACGTTCAAAAGATGAAATATAAAAGAAGGCGTGAAAATATTTTTATAACATTATACAAGCAATAGCCTTTCAAATAATTGTATTAGTACGTTAGTGGTAATAAGGTAAGCTGAAAAAATTTAAAATACAAAAGTCTATGTGATAGGATATACGATAATAGACTGCCACCTGGTATTTTAACTCAAAATTTCAGGGACACTGTTTCCACGGAGATATTAAGATGGTTGCTGTTGGTTAGTAATGTATCAGAAGACGTTGTTGCCATGGAGGTGGCTTGTGGTTGTCAATATTTGCCAGCAAAGATGAAGCAGTAACGTACTGCAGGCTGTATTGACGCCAATGTGTTTGTACACTGTTGCCAGCACCAGGACATATGTTGGACGTCCATAAACGAATTCAGAAGCTCGATCAGTATAGTAATGATACTATAGTGCGAAAATACATAGTAGTAAAAGCAAGCCCTGATAAAATGTGGCTAACCAAAGCACGAGGGTTTATTATGAAGCATTTCCTTTAGGTATTAGATCACATTCGTATATAATGTCACAAGGATAATAAGAAGATGGTAGCAGTACATAAAAAATATGTAAAATGCTGAAAACCGGAAATATTAGAAGGTAGTTTTCATAAGTGAATCAAGTATCAGAAGTTATAATCATTAAGTTTTGGTAAAAATCCAGCGTTGTATCACCATTCAAAAATAAGAATTAAACCTTAGATGAAATAAAAATGTTACTTGACAGAACGAAAAAAATAAAAATTAGTGATTTAGCGAAATTCGTTATTGTATCAATTCATCAGAAGAAAGTAGCGAAATCCATGCAATACAGTAGAAGAAAAAGTGGAGTGAAAAAAGGATGAAACGAAAAAGCAGCCATCCATTATGTTAAGTTATACTTGTAAATGCATTGCCAGTAAAAAATTAGTACACTGGAAAGACGACGTCGATACTGGTCCAGTAACAGCAAATACCACCTGTGGTATACTAGATATACTGATAATAGTTTCGATGTCGTCTGCTAACAGATAGCGTTGTGGCATAGCTACCAGAACGCCACCTGTGTCTACCCTCTAATACAGAATACTCACTGCCTGGAGACTTTGTGTCGTGCAGAATGGTCGTACAGTAAGGGCACCAGTGTCAGTGTGTACAGTTACCACAGCACAGGTAAGAGGACATGTGAGCCCACACATGTCAACACATGTTGTGTACCAGTTATTAAGTCAGATTATGGGGACACACAAAGGATCACTTGGGAGGGAGAAGGCACACTGTGGTCTTCAACAATGAGAGCAGGTACTGCCAGCATGCACGTAAGTGATGGTCGGTTGCAAGTACGACATAGACCAGATGAGTGCTGTCACATAGAGTGCATTTTTCCAGCAGGCACTGGCCCCATCATAGGCGTTATGTTCTGGGATGTGATAAAATACAACACTCATTCACCTTTGGTGTTTCTGGAGGAGACGCTAACCAGAATTCAGAATGTGCAGAACGTTGTTAGACCCATTCTTTTGCTGTTCTTGCTACAGGAAGGTGATGTGCTGCTCCAGCAGAATAATTCTCGCCCATACAATTGTCCGTGAAATTGAACATTCCCTGCGAGATGCGCAGCAACTTCCCTGGCCAGAACAATCTCTAGATTTGTCTCCAGTGGAGCACGCGGAATATAATAGGACGAGAAGTGGCTCGTGTGATTTTTCAACCAACAACTCTTACAGAACTACGTGAACAGGTGGAACAGGCGTGGCATAACATATCCCCGGACAGTATTCGCCATCTGTATGATCGAATGGATGCCAGAGACAGTGCCTGCATTGCCGCCCATGAGATCACACAGTGTACTAATATGAGTGTTTCAGCATGGGTCGATATCTGGTTCTCCAGAACCACTTGTGCTATTCATCTGTAAATGTAGTCATTTCATGTACTCCATATGCACTGTTGCAGTAACAAATTGAGAGTAAATTAGAAACCTCTATAAGAGTGGACTATTTTTTTCTGGCAGAGTAAATCGAAAAATATGTTTTTACGAAAGTCTGTTCATTTAGAAGGGCTGAAGGGTTATTCTTGTAGTAAATAGCTATTTCAAGCCCTTCCAGTGTTCGGCAACAATCCCAAGGAAGCAGTGTGCAAAATCATAAGGCCTTGCGTGGTATTGGTAAACGGTCTTGCTCCAGTTGTAATACAAGTTCCTGTCATCTCAACAAAGCTAAGTGCCGTTGGACTTGTCTGGCACTTGGTTGGGTGACCACTTCAGTCTACCGAGCACTGCTGGCAAGCAGGGTGCACTCGGCCCTTTTTAGACCAATTGAGGATCTACTTGATTGAAAAGTAGAAGCTTCGGTCATGAAAGCTGACGATGACTGAGTGATGTGCTGACAACATGCCCCTTCATATCCACACCCAGTGACGCCTTCAGCTGAGGACGTCACGGAGGTCGGTCGGTACTGTTGGACCTTCCGAGGCTTGTTCAGACGGAGTTAGTTAGTTATGCATGCTATTGTCTTCTGAATGATTATTATACATGAGATGTCCAAAAATTGACGTTTTATGTGAGACACCTGAAACGTGCTCTTTGAAACGTGTTACAAAGTTGCTCCCAGTCTGTCCAATTGATACATCTTTTCACAATCATTACAAGTCAATTTATAAACACCTGGGCCAGAGCAAAATTGTTAAGCGTTTCTAATAGTGCACATCAGTCCATTGCAAAGCATATTTGCGATTGAATAGGCAATGGATATGTCAGTGTTTCTGAATAGTCTATTAATTCTGATAGATAAATCGTGTTAGAGAAGAAACATTTTGTAAGTGAAGGTTTTTTAGATCGTGTTTTTTTGGAAAAGGCCATCAACAATTCCCATATCATAATCATTTGCAGTCGCAGTTTGCTTTAAAACCTCAGATTAGCCTTGTTTTTGGCCCAGTGTTAGGGGTAATTTGACGATTCTATTAAGCATAAAGCACTGTCCCATTACTTAATAGAATGATCAAATTACCCCTAACGCCGGAGATGATTCACGTAACAGGCCGGTCTTTTGATAATACCTTATAAATAATAACCATTCAGGTGATGATATGCATGACCTTAAGATTTCGCACACTGCTCATAAGGAATTGTTGTTGAACACTATGGAAGAACTAAAAATATCGATTTATAAGAACAATCCTTCAGCCCTTCTAATTAAACATTTAAGACTTCCTGGAAGAAACGTTTTTGGATCTATTTAGAGGTCTTGTTTTAGCTCCTTCTTCGTTTCATCCTTTTTTCACATCACTTTTTACTCTATGACTGCATGAATTTCCCCAGTTTTTACTGATGAATATGATGCAGTAGCGAATTTCGCAAAAATTGCTAATTTTAATTTTCTCGTTACTGTGAGGTAATATTTTTACTTCGCGTACAGTTTAATCTTTATTTTGAATGGTGTTACAACGCTGGATTTTTACCAAAGTTCGCCGGCCAGAGTGGCCGAGCGGTTCTAGGCGCTACAATCTGGATCCACGCGACCGCTACGGTCGCAGGTTCGAATCCTGCCTCGGGCATGGATGTGTGTGATGTCCTTAGGTTAGTTAGGTTTAAGTAGTTCTAAGTTCTAGGGGACTGATGACCTCAGAAGTTAAGTCCCATAGTGCTCAGAGCCGTTTGAACCATTTGAACCATTTACCAAAGTTCAGATTTGCAATTAGCTTATGAAAACTGTGTTAGTATTTCTGTTTCGAACTATTTTAAATATTTTATACCTACTGCTACCGCCTCCTAATTATCCTTGTGATATTATATACGAATATGATCTAATATCTAAAGGAAATGCTTTATAGAGACCCTCATGCTTCAGTTACCCGTATTTTATCAGTGGTTTTATTGATGTTTATGAATTATGATATTACAGTTTTAGGCTTACTTTCAGTACTGTTTATATTCACACTGCAATTTCATTAATATGCTGATCGATCTTCTGTTTTCGTTTATGGACATCTAACGAACATTTCAGTGCTATTGACAACAGATCAACACATCGGCGCCAATTCAGGCTGCGGTACCTTATTGCTTCATCTTTGCTGGCACATATCGATAACCACAAGCCATCGTCATGGCAATGACGTCTTCTGGTACATATCGGCCACGGTACATCCATAACCACCAGCAACCATCGTGATGACGACATCTCTGTGGAAACAGCGTCCTTGAAACTATGAGACAAATCACCAGGTGGCGGTCAATTACCATATAACTTATCACATATGCTTTCGTATTTAAAATCTTTTCAGCTTACAGTATAATCATTAACGAATTGATCCAATTATTTGAAAAGCTATTGCTTATATAATGTTATGAAACGACTTTCATCTCTTCTTTATTTTATCCGTTCTTTTGAATATATTTTCGTGTAAGTCATCGCTCATTGGCTGAAGACGATATTATACTGCACAAGCGCGTTTTCACCTATATTTAATCTATAGCAGATTACGTATCAGCAGCATTAAACGACAGTACCATCACGCAAGTGTTCTGTGTCCCGCCGCCTTAAATCATACGGGTAAATCCTGTGTTAATTTAACTTTTGTTATTTCTTTTGTTTGCACTCTGTTGTTTTCTCTTTCCTATTTTGGCACTATTTTATATTTTCTAGTGCTGTAATTCTATAGACGACTAGCATAAAGGCCGAAATCGGTCGTCATTTTGAAATAAATGCTTATTTGCGATGTTGGCTATTTCATTAAGTGATCAAATAAATAGTTTATGCATGGCAACTTATGGACAGCATGAATGCTTTTTTCTGAATTTAGATGAAGCCTTTTATGTTATTATTATTACTACTAAAATACTATTTCTGTCTTTAAAGAAAAAGAAAAATTATTATAGATAGGGGACTTTTATACATTGCTTTCTTATGTCTTTTGCAGTGTCACAAAGACAGCATGTTTTCGCTAGCTCATGGATTTCATGTATTCAGAAATCGTTTAGGGAGAGTTTCAGATTCAGAAGTTAAGCCTTTAGAATTTTGGCTTTTGGATACTGAAGCCGATCACTTCCTGCTCTGAATGGTAGGCATCCAATCAGTAAGAACAGACTGGTTAGGATCATTATCAGTAACAATTGCTGACAGTCTAAGCATGTAACATGTAAACCATACCACACAACTGACATACGGCAGTGCCATGTCCAAGAGGGCAACGTCAGACTTTCCTACTGAATAACATTGAATGTACTTGCTTTTGATGTTCAGTATCACACAATGCACAACAAAGAATTCTAATAACAGGTGAAATATTAAGCCCACAAGGCAACGTGTAATGAAGGACGCCACAGTACACCAAGCTGCCTGAAACTACAGCATAATGCAAGTGGGAAATGTTGAGGCTGTAGGAGTGATGGTCGGGATACCATGATGGATGATGTGGCTCCAACCCTCATGGGATTGATTGATCGATAGAACGCATGTCATGCCTCTCCTCATTGCTTCCTTTATAGCTGTCAATGCTAAAGTAATTATTAACACACTGTAGTCAAGTCATATTTTGCTTTGTTGAATCAAGTTTTTAGTATTTACTTCGTAGATTCTTACTTATATTGCGCAGATTATTACATACATTGCGTGTGAGTTTCGTATAGGAGGTGTAATTTCGAGGTCTAGTTACTGTAATCGTAAATTCAGACAGATTGTAGCGCAGTCGTTAGGCATTTGTTAAGGTTAGTTCATACATTCTTTGCGTGTTTCCCTTGCGTTATCTAGGCACGGTCTCGTGTTTCAGTAGCTGTTGTTCAGCATCGATTAGAATGGACAGGGACTGTGATTGCTGTGTTTGGATGAGGGCTGAGTTGGCATCCCTTCCCTCACAGCTGCAGGCGGCGCTGACTTAGGTTGCGCAGCTTGAGGCTGTTGCCAATGGGAACCACTGTGGGGAGCCGGACTTGGGTATCACGGGGATGTCAACCTCGTCACGTCTGTCCCCAGATCGGTCTGCCGCTGTGGTTGCCCCGGTTGCTGCCCGCAGTGGGGCTGAGCCCTTGCCTGTGTTTGATTAGGAGGTCGTTCCAAGGCGTGGCAGGCAGCGAAAAACGTTCCTGGAGGCTGATCAGAAAGCCTCCCTGGTGCGTCTGACAAACAGGTTTCAGGTACTGTCTCTGGCTGAGCCACATGCAGCTACCTGCCCTGTTTGAGAGGATGATTCTCAGCCTTCAAGGTCCGGGCAATCGCAGATGGTGGGCTTATTGGTAGTTGGGAGCTCCAATGTTAGGCGCGTAATGGGGACCCTTAGGGTTCAAATGGCTCTGAGCACTATGGGACTTAACATCTATGGTCATCAGTCCCCTAGAACTTAGAACTACTTAAACCTAACTAACCTAAGCACATCACACAACACCCAGCCATCACGAGGCAGAGAAAATCCCTGACCCCGCCGGGAATCGAACCCGGGAACCCGGGCGTGGGAAGCGAGAACGCTACCGCACGACCACGAGATGCGGGCAGGACCCTTAGGGATATGGCGGCTAAGGAGGGGAAGAAATCCAGTGTGCACTCCGTGTGGATTCCGGGTGGAGTCATTCCTGATGTGGAAAGGGTCCTTCCGGATGCCATGAAGAGCACAGGGTGCAGCCAGCTGCAGGTGGTGGCACATGTCGGCATTAATGACGTGTGTCGCTTTGGATCTGAGGAAATTCTCTCTGGATTCCAGCGGCTATCTGATTTGGTGAAGGCTGCCGGTCATGCTTACGAGATGAAGGCAGAGCTCACCATCTGCAGCATCGTTAACAGAACCGACTGCAGACCTTTGGTGCAGAGCCGGATGGAGGGTCTGAATCAGAGGCGCAGACGGTTTTGCGACCGTGTTGGCTGCAGATTCATTGACTTGCGCCATAGGGTGGTGGGGTTTCGGGTTCCGCTGAATAGGTCAGGAATTCACTACACTTAGCTGGCGGCTACACGGGTAGCGGAGGCTGTGTGGCGTGGACTGAGCGGTTTTTTAGGTTAGAAGGCCTCGGGACAGTACGGGGTGGGCTGCAATCTCAAAGGGTGCATGCCAAATACACGACGTGCCTGGATCAAGGAACAGTCGGAATTGTAGTTGTAAATTGTTGTAGTTGTGCTGGGAAAGTCCCTGAGCTTCAAGCGCTAATGGAAAGCAAAGAAGCTGAAATCGTTATAGGTACAGAAGCTGGCTAAAGCCTGAAATAAGTTCTGCAGAAATTTTTACCAAGTCTCAGATGGTCTTCAGGAAAGATAGGTTAGGCAGAATTGGTGGTGGAGTGTTTGTGTCTGTCAGTAGTGGATTATCTCATAGTGAAGTCGAAGTAGATACTCCGTGCGAATTGGTATGGTTGGAGGTTATACTTAACAGCCGAACTAAGTTAATAATTGGCTCCTTCTACCGACCCCCAGACTCCGATGATATAGTTGCTGAACAGTTCAGAGAAAATTTGAGTCTCGTAACAAATAAATACCCCACCCATACGGTTATAGTTGGTGGGGACTTCAACCTTCCCTCGATATGTTGGCAAAAATACTTGTTCAAAACCGGTGGTAGACAGAAAACATCTTCCGAGATTGTCCTAAATGCTTTCTCCGACAATTATTTCGAGCAGTTAGTCCACGAACCCACGCGAATTGTAAATGGTTGCGAAAACACACTTGACCTCTTAGCCACAAACAATCCAGAGCTAATAGAGAGCATCATGACTGATACAGGGTTAGTGATCACAAAGTCGTTGTAGCTAGGCTCAATACCGTTTCTTCCAAATCCACCAGTAACAAACGCAAAATAATTTTATTTAAAAAAGCGGATAAAGTGTCACTAGAAACCTTCCTAAGAGGCAACCTCCATTCCTTCCGAACTGACTATGCGAATGTAGACGAGATGTGGCTCAAATACAAAGATATAGTAGCAACACCAATTGAGAGATTCATACCTCATAAATTGGTAAGGGATGGAACTGATCCCCAATGGTACACAAAACAGATCCGAACGCTATTGCAGAGGCAACGGAAAAAGCATGCGAAGTTCAGAACGCGAAATCCCGAAGATTGGCTAAAATTTACAGACGCGCGAAATTTGGCACGGACTTCAGTGCGAGATGCCTTTAATAGGTTCCACAACGAAACATTGTCTCGAAATTTGGTAGATAATCCGAAGAAATTCTGGTCGTATGTAAAGTACACAAGCGGCAAGACGCAGTCAATACGTTCGCTGCGCAGTGCCGATGGTACTGTTACCGACGACTGTGCCGCTAAAGCGGAGTTATTGAACGCAGTTTTCCGAAATTCCTTCACCAGGGAAGACGAATGGAATATTCCAGAATTTGAAACACGATCAGCTGCTAGCATGAGTTTCTTAGAAGTAGATACCTTAGGGGTTACGAAGCAACTCAAGTCGCTCGATACGGGCGAGTTTTCAGGTCCAGATTGTATACCGATTAGGTTCCTTTCAGATTACGCTGATACAATAGCTCCCTACTTAGCATTCATATACAACCGCTCGCTCACCGCTAGATCTCTACCTACAGATTGGAAAATTGCGCAGGTCACACCAGTGTTTAAGAAGGGTAGTAGGAGTAATCCATCGAACTACAGACCTATATCATTGACGTCAGTGTGCAGTAGTGTTTTGGAGCATATACTGTATTCAAACATTATAAATCACCTCGAAGGGAACGATCTATTGATACGTAATCAGCACGGTTTCAGAAAACATCGTTCTTGTGCAACGCAGCTAGCTCTTTATTCGCACGAAGTAATGGCCCTTATCGACGGGGGATCTCAAGTCGATTCCGTATTTCTAGATTTCCGGAAAGCTTTTGACACCGTTCCTCACAAGCGACTTCTAATCAAGCTGCAGGCCCATGGGGTATCATCTCAGTTGTGCGACTGGATTCGTGATTTCCTGCCAGGAAGGTCGCTGTACGTAGTAATAGACGGCAAATCGTCGAGTAAAACTGAAGTGATATCAGGTGTTCCCCAGGGAAGCGTCCTGGGACCTCTGCTGTTCCTGATCTATATAATTGACCTGCGTGATAATCTGAGCAGTTCTGTTAGGTTGTTCGCAGATGATGCTGTAATTTACCGTCTAGTAAGGTCATCCGAAGACCAGTATCAGTTGCAAAGCGATTTAGAAAAGATTGCTGTATGGTGTGGCGGGTGGCAGTTGCTAAATAACGAAAAGTGTGAGGTGATCCACATGAGTTCCAAAAGAAATCCGTTTTTTTTGTTTTTCTTTTTATTCGTGTCAGAAGCACCATGGATATTGGAATATAAAAAAAATGAATAGCACAGAGAAAGAAATTAATTACAGGCATATGAAAATATATATAAATATATATACAAATATGTGTGCACAGAAACAAAATGTTATAGGCATTTGGCCCATAAGCGTGCTACGTCGACAGCATTTGGGGTTGCCAACATCAGATCCTCTAAAGTGCAGTGTGAAGGACATTCAGGGCAGTTATACATGTGCTGGGTCGTCTGCACCTCTCCGCAGTCGCAGAGATTAGATGTAGTAGAATATCCCCACTTCAGAAGGTTAT
The DNA here is from genome assembly GCF_021461395.2 of Schistocerca americana. Classification (NCBI taxonomy): domain Eukaryota; kingdom Metazoa; phylum Arthropoda; class Insecta; order Orthoptera; family Acrididae; genus Schistocerca; species Schistocerca americana. Next base: position 24,935,093 of record NC_060129.1, on the reverse strand, counting down.
CTCTTGACCGTGCAGTGTTGGTGCGTAGCCTGTTTAGTGATCTCCAGACCACCCAGTCCTCATCGTAACATGGTGCCAATTCTTCCTTTGGTTCCATCCAGTGCCCTTCTCCCGACCGCTTCCATCTCTCCACCCTAGATCCAGGTTGGTCGCTAAAATCTTCGGTTGCTCTGAGAAAACTGCGTCTAGATTTCAAGCGTTTGGTGGCTGGCTGAGTTTTGTGGAGGGGGTGGCTCTCTGCCATCTCAGCCCTCGCTCTTTCACTATAGGCTGCCGCTTCTCTTCGCACTGCAGGAGGTGCAATCCCAGCAAGATGGTAGAGCTTGCCTGTTGGCGTCGGTTTCAGACATCCAGTGACGAGCCTGCAGGTCTCGTTCAGAGCAATGTCGACCTGTTTAGCGTGGGTAGAGTTGTACCAGACTCTGCTTGCATATTCGCCTGCTGGGAAGCAAACTGCTAGTGCTGTGGTCCTCACTACCTCTGGCTTTGCGCCCCAGGAGGAGTTCGTTATTTTCCGAAGAATATTATTTCTGCCACTCACCTTCATTTTTGTGTTAATACAGTGCTGTTTATACGTCAGAGCCCTGTCTAGGGTTACTCCTAGGTATCTGGGGTTAACGCAGTGTTCGAGGAGTATGTCCTTCCAGAAGACACGCAGCTTACGGGATGCCTGCCTGTTACGGAGATGGAAGGCGCAAACTTGTGTTCTGCTAGGGTTCGGCTTGAGTTGATTGTCGGCGTAGTACTGACAGAGCATGTCTAGCACATCCGTGAGCTTTGTCTCAACATCCTCAAAGGTGTCACCCTGTACGACCATAGCACAGTCATCGGTGTAGATATAGTTTTCCGTACCAGCTGGCAGTGGTTGATCGTTGGTGTATATGTTAAAAAGTAAGGGTGCCAGTACGCTGCCCTGAGGGAGACCATTTTTCTGGGCCCGCCACCTGCTATGCATCCCTTGGAATTCCACAGAGAACCTACGGTTCTCTAACAGACTTCTAACTGTGGATGTGAATTTAAAGTCCCTGGTAATGGCATACAGCTTCTTCATTAGCAGACGTAAGTTGACGGTGTCATATGCGGCTGTCAAGTCTATAAAGGCGACACCGGTTATTTTCCGATTCTCATAGCCGTCTTCAATCAGCTGCGTGGGGTTAATTACCTGAGTTGTAGTGCTTTTCCCTGGGCGGAAACCTGCTTGTTGGGGGATTAGGTAGCGTTCTATGGCACTGGAGAGGCGATCCTGGAGTATTCTTTCAAAGATTTTAAAGATATGGCAGAGAAGTGATACGGGTCGGAAATTTCTGGGGTCATCAGCATTTTTGCCTGGTTTTAAAATGGCAATAACTTTAGCCTTCCTCCAGATTGTGGGAATCTGACCTGTTTCCATGCAATTGTTAAACAGTTTCAGTAGCCATTGTTTAACGTTGGGACCAAAGTGTGTAATCTGTTCAACAAAAATCCCGTCCAGGCCCAGGGCCGTCCTTAGCTTGCATTTCGCTATGGCTTTGTCCAGATCTGCCATTGTGAGAGGGGTGGCCAGAGTTGAATTTCCTTGGTGTTCAATCCTGTCTATTTTGGTCTCCGCCTTCCTGATTTTGGTGTCGGGTTTCCCATTCTTGAGAAGCTGGTGGGCTATTTGGTCGGCTGTGACGGGAGCATGTCCTGGAGAGAAAGTCGGGTCATTGTTGAGATGTTTAAGGAATGTCCAGGCTTTCTGACTGCTCCTTTTCATGTCCAATTCCTGTATTGTCCTCAGCCATTTCTCTCTCCTGGTTTTAGCTAGTGACTCAGTTAGCTGCTCGCCCGCAGTGATAGTTTGCACGGATAGAGGGTTTGCGTCAAACAGTGTCAGGTGTTGCTGCAACTGATCCTCTAATTCTGGCGTAAGGCCTTCAACATAATTGCTTCTGTATCCTCTAGGGATCGATTGCTTGGAACACCACTGCACAGCCTTCACGAAATTGTCATAGAATCTTGGTTCAGGTGGTAGGTTGTTTACAAAATCTTCCATGAGGTTTTGAAAGGTTGACCATTCTGCTTTCTTAAAATTGTACCTACGGCGAAAAGGTACGCTATGGGGTTTAACGACAGATGTGATCTGGCACATTATTGGACGGTGCTGGGTGTTTGGTATTGGTGAGCAAACTCCTTTTGAGCATTGGGACGTTACTTGATGGCTAACGAAGATGAGGTCCGGGTTATAACCTCTCCCCCATCTGCCACTGTTGTAGGAAGCAGGCAGTTTATTGTCATGTATCAGTTTTGGGTTGTTTAGCTCGGCCCAGCAGATCACAGCCGTGCCATTGTCGTCCTCTTCTTGGTAACCCCACTGCGTACTGTGGCTGTTGAAATCACTGATTACAAAATTAATTCTGTCTTTATTAAAATTGTTTACGTTGGAGCTGGAAAAGTCCACAGTTGGTGGTTTGTACACTGATGTAACAGTGCAGTCACTAAGTTCAATGGTTAGCACTTCAGTATCATTGATGTCGTTTATACTGCTTGAAAGGATCTGCATGTTTGGCGTGGTAAAGATTGCGCTGCCGTACTGTCGGTGTGGCTTTTCAGCTACTAGTCGCATGCCGTTTATCTTGGGTCTTTTGAGTGTGCTATCTCTGTGAGTTTCTTGTAGACACAGGACGTCACATTTCTCTTTCTGACAGGGGTCTTGTAGCAGACGTACTTTGCATGCAGACAGGCCTTCAATATTTACAGAGATAATCGTCAGTGCTGGGCCTGATAAGGTCCTTTTCTGTAGGATTGTCATGTTGCTTCTGGAGTGAAAGGATCAGCCGGTATACAACCGCCCAGGGGACGCGCGAGTATGTGTATTGCATTCACATACTCTTCGTGGAGGCTTCTTTCTTGTCCATAGGAATTCTATTACTCGATAAATAGTACAATTCTCAAGGCTGTCAATTCAACTGAGTACCTGGGTGTTAAAATTACGAACAACTTCAGTTGAAAAGACCACATACATAATATTGTGTGGAAGGCGAGCCAAAGCTTGCGTTTCATTGGCAGGACACTTAGAAGATGCAACAAGTCCATTAAAAAGACAGCTTACACTACACTCGTTCGTCCACTGTTAGAATATTGCTGCGCGGTGTGGGATCCTTACCAGGTGGGATTGACGGAGGACATCGAAAGGGTGCAAAAAAGGGCAGCTCGTTTTGTATTATCATGTAATAGGGGAGAGAGTGTGGCAAATATGATACGGGAGTTGGGATGGGAGTCATTAAAGCAAAGACATTTTTCGTCGCGGCGAGATCAATTTACGAAATTTCAGTCACCAACTTTCTCTTCTGAATGCGAAAATATTTTGTTGAGCCCAACCTACATAGGTAGGAATTATCATCAAAATAAAATAAGATACATCAGAGCTCGAACAGAAAGATTTAGGTGTTCATTTTTCCCGCGCGCTGTTTGGGAGTGGAATGGTAGAGAGATAGTATGATTGTTGTTCGATGAACCCTCTGCCAAGCTCTTAAATGTGAATTGCAGAGTAATCATGTAGATGTAGATGTAGTATTACAAAATCACATGATAAGAAACTTAAATTTTGGAGATAAAATTTTTGAGAATAAAATTTTTGAGAATAAAATTTTTGAGAAGATCTTATGTCCTGTGGAAGATGCAGATGATGACACCCAAGATTGACAGAAATGACATAACAACATAGCTCTCTCCAGAAGAGGGCCTCAGTATCTGAACACATTTGAGCCACAACTGTTTTAGAGCAACTTGACTACATAGAACTACTGAAATCCTTTTACAAGAATTTGAAAAGCTTGGCCATTGGTTACCAACCTACATGAAGGCTTTATAAGCAACACAGGATCACAGGCTTTTCAGAAGATATACAGATTCACTGTTTATTCCCCTCTAATACTGGCATACCACTGGCTGTGGACAGTGAAAAATCGTTCTATAAAATTTGATATTACTCTGATTGTTTGGTGTTGGTCTATCTGTAACTATTCTTCTTCTGTCTATTTTATGTAAGGATGAGCTGACTTTATGGTGGAAGCTGAAGGCCAGTAAATTTAGTTAAGAAAACATTTAAAAACCCAGACAACAGTACACAGATGGATTTATTGAAGATAGAGGACCAGTTGTGAGAACTGTTGAGGGGATGGAAAAGCATAAAAACTCTGTAACTGCAGGCAGTATGCAGGGTGAGCATATGACAATAAAGGTTATTATACTTCATGAAATATGCTTTGTCAGAGAGAGAACTTACATTGCGAAGAGCCTACTGAAATGTAGCACAATGCGGGATCATCGGGATGTAAGTTTATTGAGAAATTGGTCAGAAAATTATCGTTTTTATATGTAGCGAAATGTACAAGCAGTTTTCATTGGAATATTGTTTTCTTTTTCCAGGTTCTTGAACATCCTTTGGAAGTGTCATGGTCCACTGATGTTACCGATGATCCCAGACTAAATTTTGGGTGGGATGAAACTGAGAATAATGTAAGCATTTATATCCCTGAATACTGCATATGGAATGGGTAGTCGTAAAAAAGTAGTTGCCTAATTGTTGAATGTTAAGGACTCAATATTTATATTGTGACCATGCCCTAGAGCTTAGCACTATTAATTTCCCAGTATTCTTATATTATTCCAGTTGACTTTGATTGTCAACTATTATTTTTTGACTATGGTTTGTAATGATATATAAAATCTTATTTACAGTGGCCCCTCTAAATGTCAAATATTTTGTGTAATGCATATGTGCAGTACTGTACTTTTATGTAATTTTCCATATAGCAAGGGCCTTACCAACTACATGTCTGCTCTATAAGCCTCTTCCATTTCCCTTTGTAGAGTGTGATGTATGTCCAGTCTAAATTGATGTCTGTGGTGTGCATACTGTAAGACCTTCGGTACACACACAATCAGATTATTTGACTTGTCGCTCTAACGAAGTAGGCGAGTGTCAACAATATGTCTCGTGGTCTTATCGTGGCGTGTTTATCTTCCACCATTATGTCAGACGATAGAAATGCCACTCGCACACTTAGAGTAGCAGATTGATGGTGACCAACTTTAAACATAACTTGATTAATTTTCACACACATTTATTAAAATAATAACAAGCATAAAATTACTTAACTTGATTCTGGATACTATTTACAATTGACAATCTGAAGTTCCTTTGGTCTTCGTACGTTAATCTTATTCTCACATATCTCTGATACTTGACAAAGTGTCTATGCATTTATCTTCATGGCTACGTACAGGAATACGATAATCTTCTTAGGTGCAGACTGAAACTTGACTATAGACTGGTACAGACTAATGCAGACTGGTACAGACTGGGGCAGACAAATGCAGACTCGTACAGACTAATGCAGACTGACTAATCGGAGGTCTGTAGATTCTTTATAATACTTCACGCATTCAGGTATCACTGCGCGAGTGTGATCCGCGAGGAGAAAAGGTTCTACGTTAGCAGCAATCTCATTGGCTGCATTACATATTAATATGCGGATCGACGGAAGCAGAATTTGCTCTGTCTCTAAGGCAGCGCCATCTCGTAGTGCGGAGACGGACGAGCGCTGCGCCCGTGCTGTTGTGCTTAGCGGGGCGCACTCTAGTGGGAAAGTTGTGTACGCACTGACTATGCGGAACTATGTACACAACAATGTCCATCCTAGCTGTATCATCTCAGATGTTGTGTTGCCATTTATTCCAGATCTTTGTCTTTCTCTTGTTGCAACTATGGCCCCAGACAATATTTCTGTAGGCAGTCTATTCTTTAACATTGTTGCTATGTGATCAGCCAGCTCAGCCTTTTCTGTAGTACTTTGACAATGTTGCATGTCCATACCACTCGGGTAGCTCTTAATTTTTCCTATATTCATTTTGTGTTATTGTTGTTGATTGCATATCCAAAACTTTTTCTTAATATTTTTCAGTCTAATACAATAGTTTTTGTCTTCCATTCTATATATTGAAGCTCTACTTCAATGTAATATTACTGGTTAGGTAGGTGTCTGATAATGTTGTGAATAGTGTGAAGATGTCTTTCCTTTGAGATAGTATTATAGCTTTCTTTTCGATGCTGCAAGGTGATCATATATTTCTATATCTGTTCTGTTGTCTTTATTAAACAGTTCACTAAGTACTTGAAATGGTAAACTGCCTTGAAAGCGGATCCATACACAGTCAGTGATGCATCAATGCATCACTTTGAATTTTTTTACTTATTGCTAGACATTCTGTCTTCCCGTCATTAGTTTGTAACTCTTGTTTTCAGTCATTTCACAGTTTTGCACAATTCCACTTAACTCTCTGTTAGAACTACTTATTAATCCAATATCATCTGCGTAGCTGACTAGTAACGTTCACACCCTGCAGTTGGATCCATTGTTGGTCAGTTTTAGTTAATTCTGTATCGCTGTTTTCTTTGATGGAGATAAATAAGATGTACGAAATGGCAAATTTTTTCTCTGACCAGTTTACATTCAGTTTCTCCGAATGGTGTCTTTATTTGGCATAATGTTTCACCTATACACATTTTGACTAATGTGATAAATTTTGAGGGTATTTCAAATTCCATCATGATGCTTGGTGGTGTCCAGTGGTGTACACCATTGTAGGCCTTTTTGAAAGCAAGAAATGGTATGTGGCCATCTACATTTATTTTCTACCCTTTTTCAGTAATTTGTATGAGAACAAATAAATGTAACCATGTAGATATTTTTCAGTGGAAACCCAACAGCTACTCCTGAAACCCTACAGATTGTTCTGAATTTGTTCTCCAGTTATGGCAATCAGCCTGTTTAGACACCAAGTAAAACAATTCCTCTGTAATTATCACACATAGAGGGGCATTTTTTTGTGAATATGATCCATTTATCTGCTGTTTTCCAGTCTGCAAGGCATTGTTTCTTTCTTTGAAATGTTATCTGTTAATAATGTTTGTTCTAATTGCAGTTCTCCATTGTGAAAAATACAGCTTCCATGTTTTTTGCATGTTTCTCTTGTCATTATTTTTCACATTATAATTTGTAAACTGTTCCGTTTCAATGATTTTACGGGAATATTACATTTATATTTTGATACATTCACCATGGCCTGTGGTACTGGAAATCATTCTCTGCTTCTCTTATGATACTGTTGTAGTATTCCTCATGTGTCAGAGTTCATTGTGTTTACTATTAGATTTTATACACTACCTGATCAAAAGCAGCTGAATACTTGATGTGATTCTTAAAGCTTTCCCAGCATACTGAATGTTCAATGAGGTTTTGGGATTTCAGCCAGATCATGTTGACTTCTTGCCACAATATTTCAGCTGGCAGTCGTCCAGCCATCTTCAGGTCAGTGTCCTTCACAGGAGACTGCAAGTTTCCGGTGTCAGCTTTATAGCAAATATTGGTGCAGAAATGCATGCACATTGGTGGCCATCACAGGAACATTCTCTATCGAAATCCATGCCCTCTGGAAATACTATTCCATCTGTGGTGAGCAGGCACATACATAAAGGTGTAAAGTACATGTCTGCCCTCTGTTGGAATGCGCGCTGGCATCGCTAAAAACAGACTTCAGATGTCACAAGATGTGTTGTTATGAATAAACTGTCTTCTCTCAGAAGAAATCGTAGATATCACTGGGTCCCAAGCCTTGTCCAGTTGAAAATCCTCTTACTGAATCCCAAAAGGTTCTTGCTGATGATTTGGTGATACATCTTGTCTCTCTACTGAGACCTTTATTCACAATGACACATTTGGCAACATCTGGAGTCTGTTGTTAGTAACACCAGCGCGTATTCTGACAGAGGACGGACATGTAGTTTTCACCTTTACGCATGCGCCTGCACACCACAGACAGAACAGTATTTCCAGAGGGCACGGATTTCAATAGTAATGGCTGCCAATGCACATGCCAAAATATCGTGGCAAGAAGTCATGATCCGGCTGCAATCCCGAAACCTCACTGAACATCCAAATACCTATTACTGTTGTTGTTGTTGTTGTGGTGGTGGTGGTGGTGGTGGTGGTGGTGGTGGTGGTGGTCTTCAGTCCTAAGACTGGTTTGGTGCAGCTCTCCATGCTACTCTATCCTCTGCAAGCCTCCACCCACCCCCCCACCCCCCCAAGCTTCCCTCCAGTACTAAACTGGTGATTCCTTGATGTCTCAGAATGTGTCCTACCAACTGGTCCCTTCTTCTAGTCAGGTTGTACCACAGATTTCTCTTCTCCCCAGTTCTATTCAGTAAAATCTCATCACATACACGATCTACTCATCTGATCCTCAGCATTCTTCTTCTGTAGCACCACAATTCAAAAGCTTATATTCTCTTCTTGTCTAAACTGTTTATTGTCCATGCTTCACTTCCTTACATAGCCACACTCAATATAAATATTTCCAGAAAACACTTCCTGACACTTAAATCTATACTCGATGTTAACAAATTTCTCTTCTTCAGATATGCTTTTCCTGACACTGCCAGTCCACATTTTATACCCTCCCTGCTCTCATCATCATCAGTTATTTTGCTTCCCAAATAGCAAAACTCATCTACTACTTTAAGTATCTCATTTCCTAATCTAATTGTTGATGTTCATGTTGTACACTCATTTCAGGATACTGTCCTTTTCATTCCACTGCCCTTTTATGTCCTTTGCTGTCTCTGACAGAATTACAATGTCATTGGCAAACCTTGAGTATTTATTTCATCTCACTGGACTTTAATTCTGACTCCAGATTTTTGTTTTGTTTCCATCACTGCTTGCTCAGTATATAGATGGAATAACATCGGGAAGAGGCTACGACCTCACTCCCTTCTCAATTACTGCTTCCATTTCATGCCCCTCGACTATTATAACTGCTATCTGGTTTCTGTGTAAGTTGTAAATAGCCCTTTGCATACTGTATTTTACCCCTGCCACCTTTAGAATTTCAAAGACAGTATTCCAATCAGCTTTGTGGAAAGCGTTCTCTACGTCTACAAATGCTATAAACATAGGTTTCCCTTTCCTTAGCCCATCTTCTATGAGAAGTTGTAGGATTGGTATTGCATTGCATGTTCCTAGATTTCTCCAGAATCCAAACTTATCTTCCCCATGGTCAGCTTCTACCAGTTTTTCCATTCATCTGTAAACAATTGGTGTTAGTAATTTGCAACTGTAACCTATTAAACTGATAGTTCCAATATTATGAAAAGGAAAGTTGCAACTCACCATATAGCAGAGATACTGTGTCGCAGGTAGGCACAAAAAAAGTCTGTCACAAATAAACTTTCAGCCAGCAAGGCCTTTGTCAAAAATAGAAAACACACACACACACACACACACACACACACACACACACACACACACACACACACACACAACCTGCAACAGCAACTCACATGCACATGCACATGACACTTCAGCCTGTGGTAGCTGAAGCTCAGCTGCCAGAGACTGCTGGTGTGTGTGTGTGTGTGTGTGTGTGTGTGTGTGTGTGTGTGTGTGTGTGTGTGTTTACATTCCATCTTAAACTGACAGTTCAGTAATTTTCACGCCCATCAGTACCTCTTTCCTTGGAACTGGAATTACTATATTCTTATTGAAGTCTGAGGGTATTTCGCCTCTCTCATACATCTTGCTCACCAGAGTTTCGTCATGGTTGGTTCTCCCAAAGCTATCAGTAGCTCTTAATGAAAAGTTGTCTACTGCTGTGGCCTTGTTTTAAATTAAGTCTTTCAGTGCGTCATCAAATTCTTCATGCACTATCATATCTCCCTTCTCATCTTCTTCTACATCCTCTTCACTTTCCATAACATTGACCTCAAGTACATCTCCCGTGTATAGACCCCTCATATACTCCTTCCACCTTTCTGATGTTGCTTCTTGCTTAGGACTGGTTTTGCATCTCAGCTCTTGATATTCATATGGGTGGTTCTCTTTTCTCCAAAGGTCTCTTTAATTTTCCTGTAGACAGCATCTATCTTGTTGTGACTTTTTAAGCTTTCCCAGGGGATAAGTTGTAAATAGTCTTCATAGGTTTGCCGCCAGATCACATTGTGCAAATTCCACAATATTTCCTCGGTGCAACTGTCAGACATCTTCAGGTGGTTCAACCTTGCTGGTGGCTAGGTACGACTGACAGTATCCGCATGTCAACACTCTGTTTCTATAACATGCATGCATGCATGCAAAGAAATTGGTACAGAAATTGTGCATATGCATATGGTGCCATACTCAAACTCCCTCTGCCAAAAATCGCAGAGCCACTCTCCTTCCCATGCGCTGTATGCTGCATTTGCCAACAGTGCGGCCAGACGTTACTGACCAATGACTGTACTTGACCAGTGTTATGAAAGGTCTCTTATCAAATAATCTTCATTTTCACATCATGATTTAATAGCAGCCAATGCAGGGTTCCAGGCTGTGTTCAGTTGAAATCCCATTTCCCTGTTGATGAGATTATCGGCTGTACAGATATGTATTGCTTCCTTAATGACACAATCCCAGAAAGATGATGCCAGGGATAAGACTTCTGTCTTTTCATTAGTCATGTGGTGTCCTGTATTCAGACAGTGTTCCGCAGTTGCCGACTTTTCTTGTTGACAAAGGCGTGTATGACACTGATGTTCATCGCAGCATTCTTGTAGTGTGCAGCACGTCTGGCCTATATACGCTGCCCCACATTGTGGGTGATTGAGTGATCTGGCCTTGTAACCTCAACCAAAATGACCGAATACCTATTGGTGGACATTAATATTGAGTGTGTCTAGCCTTTGCCTTCATAACGGGTTGAACTCTGCTGGGGACACTTTCAGTAAGGTGTCTATATGTCTTCCTCACTAGTCAAAACGAGAAAATGTAGTGCTGCTGGACACAAGTTTGTAGTAAAGTCAATATTCTAGCTCATGCCAGTGGTGTTTCAGTGGGTTCGGATTGGGACTGTGGGCAGGCCAGTCCTTGAGCTTCATTTAGCTGTGATTGTTCCTTCACATTTCCACTTCAATATCACATGACCAATAGTCTAGGGGGGAATCTTTAGAGCTGTTGACACCTCTCTGATGGATATGTCACTGATGTGCCATCCAGTGACTAGTTGATGTTTGAAGTCACTGAGATACTCATTCTACTGTTACTGTTCTTTACTAATAACCTCCTCTTATTCTAGTGAACCACCTCTTGTGAAATCTAGTGACCAGTTCTGCATTACATAAGGGCGTCTGGATACTTTTGATCAAATAGTGTAGCATCGTTCTTTCAGTGTGATGTTGTTCCTTTCTTAAATGCATGTTTTCCTCACATTTCTCCTCTCTGACATTTTATCTTCCCACTTTCTGTTAAGCCAGATTCGGTTACAATGTTTTTTTTTTTTTTTTTTTTTTTTCCTGTAACTTTGGAACTCACTTCTGGAACACTATTATTCAGCTGTTCCCATGTACTTTCCTATATAGTTGTATCTTGTGTGCCATCCTAGATTTTATTTGGTTGCTTTCCATGTGTTTTGTAAATTTTATTTTGTTTGTTGTTTTTCATCTCTTAATTTCCTAATTTTTGTCTAGTAATTTCATCTATATTTCTATTTGGTTTCCTTGTAAGCTTGGTTTTCGTTTGTGGCATGATTAACAATTGTTAATGTTGCAATACACACCATTAAAGGTTCTAACATATTTAATATTGTTTTGGGACCTTGTTTGGATGCCAACATGATCAGTCTGCTTCACTAGTTTTCCATCAGGTAATACCCATGGCCCTAAATGCACATGTTTGTGCTGAAATTTTGTGGTGCTTAATATGAGATCATTCGACATCGAAAAGCTTAGAAATCGAATTTTACTCATGTAAGCTGTAATTGTGAATAACTGGTTTGCAGATTTCTTTTTTTTCTACTTCGATGTTAAATTCCTATAACACGACTTTTACATTATGACTACTTAGTGAGTTTTACATTCCTACCAGATAATGGTAGATTTTTTTCTTCATGTTGTCATTCTTCTCTTTGATAGGTACATATGTATTTAGAAATGTTATGTCCAACCATTCTGTGTGAGTTGTGGCATACGGTATTTCTTTACATCATGTTCGAATTCCTTTTTTGAATCACTTATGATTTGTGAACATATTCTTGTTCCAAACTCATGGCACTGTCTGAAATCTTTGTACATTATTGTCCCGTCTCCTATTTTCTGTGACCCCCATACTTTGCCATTTTTTTCTTCTGTCAAGGTACCACTAGTATCTTGTATTTTCACACTTCATTTGCTTTGAAAAATGATGCTTCACAGTTTGAAATAAGAACACTGTTACTGAAAAACTGTTCCCATACTTCACTTGACAGGTAATATACAGGTATTGATTGTATTAGTCCATTTTGTACAGTAACTTTTCCTCTATTAAAGTGTGATGGGTTATCTTCTATTCATCACACATTTTACTTGGCAACTGAATATATGTCATCTTATTTAAGCAAAGGATCTGTAGCAGTATTTCTATTTACTTGTGCAACTGGCACTACAATCAATGTTTGTAGCATTTCCCTTGTTACTGCTGTACCATACTTCTCTTCTTTTCGTATTTACCAGTTTTCATTATTTCTATATTTTATGATAGATTTCACAACCTGCTTACCTCAATTTTTTGTCAATTTCTTCTGAAGGAAATAAATTATTCTGTGCAAAATGCCTTGGTTAATGGACCTACAGAGACAAAAATAAAACAATTTTACCAGTAACCTTACTGAAATATCAGTAACTACTATCCTTTGAATGTCTTGTAACTTTAATAAGTGGCATTTTAATTTTCAGTATTCATCTGGGCTGAAAAAAAATAGGAAAAAATTAAACAGTGGAAAATACAGGATGGAATGCATCTATAATGGAAAGGATAGATGCCACAGTAGAGATGCTGAGTTGCAGAAAGGCACAACAAAAAGCTGTTAGAAAGTTAGTTTTCAGGCCAACAAGGCTTTTGTCAAAAAGTAGACCACATAGATACATGTACACACTCATGGAAATGTAACACACACACACACACACACACACACACACACACTACCACAGTTTTTAGCAGCTGGTGCCAGACTGCAAGCAACAGGACATTATGGAAGAGGCAACCAGGTGGGGGTAAGGAAGAGGCCGGGGCAGGGAAGGAGAGGGATGGCAGGGTGTAGGGGTGGGGGATGGTAAAGTGCTGCTGGGAGTGTGTAGAAATGAGGTGGAGAGTGGGGCAGCTAGGTGTAGTGAGAAGATTAGGCAGGGCAGGGAAGAGAGTGGCAGGAAAAGTAAAAAGACAGGATGTGTTGGTGGAATAGAGGGCTTTGTAGTGCTGGAATGGGAACAGGGAAGGGGCTAGATGGGTAAGGACAATGACTAACGAAGGTTGAGGCCAGGAGAGTTAAGGGAATGTAGGATATATTGCAGAAAGAGTTAGCACCTGCGCAACTCAGAAAACGTGGTGTTGGTGGGAAGGATCCATATGGCACACTGCTGTGAAGCAGTCATTGACATGAAGGACATCATGTTGGGTGGCATGCTCATCAACAGGGTGGCCCACTTGTTTCTTGGCCACAGTTTGTTGATGGCTTTGTTGGTTGTCACGCCCATGTAGAATATATCACAGTGGTTGCAGCTTGGCTTGTAGGTCACATGACTGATTTCACAGGAAGCCCTGCCATTGATGGAACAGGTGATGTTTGTGAGAGGACTGGACTGGATGGTGGTTGGGGGGGGGGGGGGAGGAGGAGGGTGTATGGGACATGTCTTGTATCTAGGTCTATTAGAGGGATATGAGCCATGAGGCAAGCGGTTGGGAGGATATTATGTACATTTGTTGGGTAGCAGAATGTCACTGTGGGAGAATTGGGAAGGATAGTGGGTAAAACATTTCTCATTTCAGGGCATGACAAGAGGCAGTTGAAACCCCTGGTGGAAAATGTACGAGGGCCGTTCAGAAAGTAACCTCCGGTTGATTTAAAAAAATACATCAAGTTAAATAAAAATATTTTAATATATACATCTTACAACTACATCTTTGCACTATTTTTCTACATAGTCTCCATAGCGATTGAGGCACTTATCGTATCTCTTCACAAGCTTTGAAATTCCTTCTGCATAAAAATCACCCGCTTGTGCCTGGAGCCAGCCTGTGACCGCATCTTTGAGCTCTTCGTCGTCATCAAACCGCTGTGATCCGAGCCATTTCTTCAAATGCATGAAGAGGTGATAATCACTTGGCGCCAGGTCTGGGCTGTAAGGTGGATGGTTGATAACGTCCCACTTGAAGGACTCAAGAAGGGCCGTTGTTCTGCGAGCAGAGTGAGGACGGGCGTTATCGTGCAAAAAAACGATACCGGAAGTCAGCATACCATGGCGTTTGTTCTGTATAGCCCGTCGTAACTTTTTTATTGTTTCACAGTACACGTCTTGATTAATGGTCGTACCACGTTCCATGAATTCAACCAACAACACCCCTTTGGCATCCCAAAACACCGTTGCCATCAGTTTTCTGGCAGAAAAATCTTGCGAGGCTTTTCTTGGTTTGGTAGGCGAATTTGAATGTGCCCACATCTTTGATTGTTCTTTTGTCTCAGGGTTCACGTACTTAATCCAGGTTTCGTCACCAGTCACGATTCTGTTTAACAATGGTTCTCCTTCGTCCTCATAACGTGACAGAAAGTCTAATGCAGAGGCCATTCTTTGAGTTTTGTGGTGGTCGGTGAGAATTTTGGGCACCCATCGTGCACAGAACTTACGGTAACCCAATCTTGCTGTCACTATCTCGTACAAGAGAGTCTTAGAAATCTGTGGAAAACCAGTAGACAACTCCGACATTGAGAAACGTCGATTTTCACGAACTTTTGCATCAACTGTCTGAACGAGTTCCTCAGTCACCAATGATGGTCTACCACTCCTCTCTTCATCGTGAACGTTTTCTCGTCCACTTTTAAATAAACGTACCCATTCACGGACAACTCCTTCACTCATAACTCTTGGTCCGTACACAGCACAAAGCTCACGATGAATAGCTGCTGCAGAATATCCTTTGGCTGTAAAAAACCTTATGACAGCACGCACTTCACATTTGGCGGGGTTTTCTATTGCAGCACACAATTGAAACTGCCACAAAAACTAAACTAGCGCAGGTACGACGTTCACTCGACCACGGCTTGATGCCGACTGACCTGTTGAGTGCGTGAACGCACAGATGGCGTCGCTACTCCCCCTCAACCCGCACTGTGACCAATCGGAGGTTACTTTCTGAACCGCCCTCGTAATTCAGTTGCTCCAGTCCCAAGTAGTACTGAGTCACAAGGGGAACACTCCTCTGCAGCTGGACAGTGCAGCTTTGGGAGGTGTTGGATAACTGGAAAGATAAGGCCCAGGAGATATGTTTTTGTACAAGGTCGGGAGGATTATTATGATCTGTAAAGGCCCCCATGAGGCCCTTGGTATATTTTGAGAGGGACTGCTCATCATTATAGGTGCTGTGGCCATGGGTGGCTAGGCTATGTGGAAGGGACTTCTTGGTATGCAGCTGCCAAATAGGTGGTTGGCAAGTTTGATGTGGACAGAGGTACTGGTATAGCTATCTTTGAGGTGGACGTCAACATTGATGGCTTGAGTAGAACCAGGTAAATCAAACGGGGGAGAAGGTGTTGAGTTTCTGAAGGGATGTGGGTGGAGTGTCCTCACCCTCGCTCCAGATCACAAAGATGTCATCAGTGAATCTGAACAAGATGAGGGGTTTGGGATTCTGGATGCTTAGGAAGTATTCCTCTAGATGACCCATTAATAGGTTGGCATAGCTTGGTGCCTTGTGGGTGCCAATATGGCCCAAATTTGTTTGTAGGTAATGCTTTCAAAGGAGAAGTAATTGTGGGTGAGGATGTAGTCACTCATGGCGACTAGGAGGAAGGTAGTGGGTTGGGAATCCATCAGGCATTGGAAGAGTTAGTGTTCAATAGCAGTAAGGGCATGGGCATTAGTGTAAAGGGAGGTGGCATCAGTAGTGACAAGCAGGGCACCACATGGTAAAGTGTCAGGAACTGTGGAGAGTCAGTGGAGGAAATGGTTGGTATCTTTTATGTAGGAGGGTAAGTTGTGGGTAATAGGCTGAAAGCTAACTTTCCAACAGTCTTTTTGTTGTGCTTTTCTGTGACTTGGCATCTCAGCTGTATGGTGGGTGGCAACTATCTTATTAATTATATTGTTGCATTCCATCCTGGATTGCCTGATGGCGTTTCTTCCATCGTAACCCAGTGCTGTTTTCCTTTGTTACTATTTTCTAATATATTACTGTACTCAGTGTCCATCCTTCTTTCTGTGTGTGTGTGTGTGTGTGTGTGTGTGTGTGTGTGTGTGTGTGTGTGTGTGTCTATCTCGTTGCCTTACAAACTGCACTGTATCAACCATCTCGGCCATGCACAACAGATGGCTACAACACTATGTTGATTGTTGGTGCAGCATCTTATGTCCCACATTACTCTCGCCAATATCATTAATCCTATACCTTCATATTGATCACTCTCCCTGCATCACCCTTTTGTATTTTTGCATCATATTACACACACCTTTCCTGTTCCACACAAGCTTGTATCTCATCCTACCAACCCATCCCCACTACCCACTTCTTCCCCTCCCTATTCCAAATCGCATCTACTAATTTCATAATCTAATCCCTTCTGCCTTCCCCCCCTTTTACACTTATCCAGCAACAGACCTCTAACCCACATTACATATATTTGGATTTTTTATTTGATCTCATTGTGACTTAGCACCAATTTCAGTTGGTTTTTGTGTTTCACTACCGGTCTACTCTCTCAATTTCATCTTGTTTCCTCTTATTTCATCCAGTTCGTCCTTTTTGTAGTTTTTCCCACATGTTTGAGTGTATTTTTTCAAATTTTTTCTGAGGTAATTCTATGTTATTACGTGTTTTTATGTGTTTTTCCCACCATCATGGATCCTTGCTCCTCCCATTTGCGTCAATATAGAAAAATTTCCTTATCCCCAGCCAGAACCCAGCCTCACGTACTCTTCCTGCATTGTTACTTGGTTCATGGAATCCCCCCAAATGTCCTTACCATCTCATTACCCATTCCGGCTGTCACCATTCCTTCCACATTGACCATCATCTATTCAGATTCTGTGAATCCTTAGCCCTAACCAACACAATCTTGCAGAACCATATCAATCAGACCCAAACCTCCTTGCAGCATCTTCTCTCCATCCATAAAATTCTCCTGCTATGTGATCCCAAATTCCTGGATCCCATAACACTCATTGAAACTCTTGCTCTCCAGGAACTAGTGCAACATGCACAATACCACCTCAAAAAACTCTCTGGCCTGCTCACTTCCTTCTCTCTCTTGAAATATCGAAATATGGCAAGGATGTCATTGAGGCCTTCAGAGACCATAATTATCCTCCAAATCTTGTACAAAAGGAAATCTCCTGCATTGTATCTTTCCAGTGTCCCACCACCTCTCAGAGTCCCACCATCTGGCCACAGAGGAGCTTTTCCGTCATAACTCAGTACCACCGAGAATTGGAGCAACTGAATTATGTTCACCAGGATTTCGACTACCTCTACTCGTGCTCTGAAATGAGAAATGTCCTTCCCACCCCTGCGACAGTGGTATTCTGCTGCCCACTGAACCTAGACAATATCTTAGTCCATTGCTATACAACGCCTGCTCCCAACCCCTTGCCTTGTTGCATATGTCCCTGTAATAGACTATTGCTCATGTCCCTGTAATAGACTGTGTCCTACCACCACCACCACCACCACCACCACCACCACCACCTACTCCAGTCCAGTCACAAACAGCACCTATGCCATCAACAGCAGGCTACCTATGAAACCTGTCATGTGATCTGCTACAAGCTAAGCTGCAACCACTGTGATGCTTTCTACATGAGCATGACAACCGACAAGCTGCCTGGCCGCATGAATGGCCACCAACAAACTGTGGGTTTCCAAAGCATAGCCATAACACTTGCACGTTGTTCGGACCTACCGGTAACAAATCTAGCAGTCCACCTCTGAATTGCTTGAATGTCTTTGTGTAGTCCAACCTGGTGGGGATCCCAAACACCTGAGCAGTACTCATAGGTTGCACTAGTATCCTATGTGGTCTTTTTTAGAAGTGAACCACACTTTCCTAAAATATCGTCAATAAACCGCAGTCAACGATTTGCCTTCCCTACTGCAATCCTCACATGCTTGTCCATTTCACATTGCCTTACAATGTTATGCCCAGGTGTTTAAAAGATGTGACTGTGTCAAGCAGGATATTACTAATGCTGTATCCAAACATTACAGCTTTGTTTTTTCCTACTCATCTGCATTAACTTATATTTTTTACATGTAGAGGTAGAAATTTGTGTGAGCCATCTTGTATCATCCTACAGTCACTCATCTTTGACATCTTCCTGTGTACTGTACCATCATCAACAAAGAGCTGTAGATTGCTGCTCACCCTCTTCACCAGATCTTTTATGTATATAGAGAATAATAGCTGTCCTATCGCACGTCCCTTGGGCACTCCTGATGCAACTTTGTCTCTGATGGGCATTCGCCATCAAAGACAACATACTGGGTTCTATTACTTAAAAAGTCTTTGACTAGGAATAATTTCCACAAAGGCTGCACGTCATTCTCTAGGTTTCAGAATGGATTTTTATATTCTGGGGCAAAAACCTATAACAGAAATGAAATAAGGAATTCTACATGGATTACACTGGCATATGGATGGTATTTACAAAGCGTAAGCTGTTTCTCTAGCAGCAGGAGAAGCATCAAGCTGAGAGAGAAATAGTTTTGATGTCATCTTCTTGCTGGGGCTTTTCTACTGGTGTCCAGTTTTCTAGTGTCAGACATTAAATCAGATGTAATTCATTTTTGAGTAGATATCTTTAATGTGCTTGCATTATAATACAATATTTATATGCCTCTCATAACATTATATCCCAGTCATTTGTTCCAAATGCCTCTCTTCTGTGCAGTTGTCAAATATTCTGTCTTTTATTGTAGAATAAAATTTTGTATATAGAAATTTGAGGAAAAGTTCATTCAGTGTTTCACAAATTAGATTCCATAAAACATGAAGAAGAGCTTTCAAGGATATGGAATGAGTTAAGTTATGCTTTAGGAGAAAGAACCAACTACTTCAGCCTACTTATGTAAAATATACTGACAACTAATTTTGACTAGTACTAATGTATTCACACTGATAATTATGGTAATTATTTCTAGATTGCTCTTTATATGTGTATTAGGAGAAATGCAGCTGCTTTGAAAACAGCCACTGTTCCGCCTCCTATACTACTCACCTGCTGTTATTATCTAATACTTCAAAGCATTCTAACATTACTCAGACAACTATATACTGGAAAAATCGGGATCTATTTCCTACCCTATTAGACTTAGCAGAATTTACATTTTTCAGGATATAATTTGCTGAGTCCAGGTATTTTGATAAATTGTATGAGGAGTGGCTAACAAAATATTCCTTTGCTTTGCTTCTAAATATGTGGGGATTTTCAATTTCCTTCCTGTTATAGGCTTTTACTTCAGAATATAAAACTCCATTCTGAACCTTAGAGATGGATGCACAGTCTCTATGGAAATTACTTCTAATTTTAGTATTGTGGTTGTGAATGGCTGAGTTCATCCTAAACTCACCTTTTATTTATTAGAAATAACAGTAGGGAGTAGATGAAAGAATTCATAGGTTGTTGAAGAGCCTTATGGAAGAAACTCGGTAATCAACTTCACACAGTGGTCTTGTCTTCCTGCTCACATCTGTAGAATATGTACTGATTTTACCTTAGCTGCACTGCTGCAAAGATTAGGCTGTAGGACAAAATTGAGTGAAACTATACAAACTATGCTACCAATCTTGTCTGCTAGTCAACACAGAGAATTTTTTGAGTCAAAGCAGATAGAACTGAGCTTTTTGCTTAACTACATGCTGCTGCCATCTCAGTTTGCTATACATCTTCATGCCCAGGAACTTCAGACATAGAGCTTCATGCAGTATATATCCATTGATCTCTACTTCTGGTACTGCAAGTTATTTTTATTTGTTTTGAATTGTGTAGTATGAGTTTCTGCTAGACTACAATTTAAGCCATCAGCTGTGAACCACGTGCAGCCAACATGAAATCTTTCATCATTCATTGTGAGAATTTGGTTCATAAGGTCAGCCATTTATTGCGCAGCAAGTATGGGTATGAAGATAGTTTCTTAGTACTATATGAACCAGTGTCTGCTGCAATTCTTTTGATGGTTTTCCTCAAATATTGCAGAATAAGTTCAGATGCTATGACAACATTTTCAAAATTAAATGAAGTAGGCCTGTTGCTAACGTTCCCTACTAGATCATCAGCAACACTTACCTGTGTGTTCAAATTTCCCAAAGAATCAAAAGTTGTCTCTTGTGGAACATTATATTGTGTTTGAAAACTGTGCTGTGTTGCTATAAAACTATGTTCCATGTGGTACGCAAGTACCAGAAACAGGTTGTTCAGTGGAATGCATTATGTCAACCTGTCCCTTGGTGAACTAGCCTCTTTCCACATTTCAGTGGTGGAACTGATTGTTCCATGCTTCAGACTGCTGTTTATGGGCACTCTTTATTGTACCTACAGTGATACTGTTTGCAGCTTTTGTAACTGCTACTTTGAAATTTCCGTTTACAATTCTTACAGATTTAGCTGTAGACATATTATTTGTTTATTCTTCTGTTGATCTTTGTTTTTATGCTTTTTTTCTTCAAACAGGGGTCCTTTGTTGGACATCCTGTACTTGTCTGTGTATCAGAAAATCTGTTCAGACTATTTTGACTGTCCAGGAGGCTCACCACTATTTGACGAGTTCGTTCTTGGCTACCATGTGGCTCCAGCTTTTGCAACACCTCTTTCCATGCTGCATGTCTATCCTCCTACTGTTCTCTTTCCCCTCCCTTAGGGAACATGTCTAGGATATCCCAACATTGGAACAGTTCCTCATTGGTTGTTCTTTCTTTTTTCATTCTCTATCTCCTCCCCTTTGGCTTTTGAGGTTTCTCTTTCCTTCTTCTTCCTCCCTGTGTGCTCCTGAAGGCTATCCCACATGTGTGACACATAACAGGTGACTGGGTAATGCATAATTCCCAGCCCCAGATCAACAGGTAAGTATCGCACATACCCCTGGTACAGTCTAGGCCCAGGGAGGGGTGATTGCCTGAACTATTATCTTTCCAACTAACAGTTGGCCCCTCTATCATGAGGCCCCATCTGAGTGGGGCCAGCAGTTGGAAGGAGCACACCATTGGAGACACTGGCAATCATGGGGGATTTTTTTCCCAATGAAGCAATCACTATCTGAGTCTACATCTATGAAACATTAACAGAATGAGGCTAAAGATTCAAAGACTCTGCCAGCTGTACCTTGGTTCCTTGTATTATCATGTTCCGAAGATGGTCAGTCCTTTGCTACTGTTAATCCATTTATTATTCAGAAAGGCATTGATCCAATTGAAGGCCCTGTGAAATCCTGCACTCACTCACACAATGGGGCTTTGCTTCTGGAGACCAATTATGATTTTCAGGCCCAACAACTGCTTACAGCCTCACTCGTCCACTACTGTCTTGTTCATGTTGAGGCCCATCTAACACAGAATTCATTGCATGGTGTTGTTGATAGTGTGACTGAGGGGGAAATACAGCATTATGTCTCTGACCAGGATGTCCCTGCTGTCCATTGGGTAACGGAAAAGGTTGATGCAAACTTAGTGCCTTTATGCACTCTTTCCTCACATTTGTTCAAGTAGTGCTTCCATCATAGATTAAGGTAGGCTATGAAGTCTTGATGGTCTGACGGTACATTCCAGACCTGATGTGTTGCTAGCAGCCCAGTGGCTCTTTGGACCAAGGTCCATTCCCCGATTTCTGCACTGACCATAGCAGATGATGTCATTGTGGACCCTATTGCTATCTCCAACACCTTAGGCCATTCTTTTGCAGAAATTTCGAGTTCCATCCACTATCATCCCACCTTCCTCCATCGGAAACAAGTGGAGGCAGCTCAGGTGATACCCTTTTCCTCTCAGAATTGTGAATGCTACAATGCCACCTTTACTATCATGGAACTAGACAATGCTCTTGCTTCATCCTGATCTGCCCCAGGGTCAGACCATGTTCTAATTCATTTGTTGCAGCACCTTTCTCTTGCAGGCAAGCACTTTATATGTCATATGTTTACATTTGGGCAGATGACATGTTTCCAAGATGCTGGTGTGAAGCCATTGTCATACCCATACTTAAGCCTAGTAAGTATAAACACCTTCCTTCCAGCTACTGCCCCATTTCTCACACCAGCTGTGGTTTCAAGGTGATGGAACATATAATTCATGACTAGATGGTGTGTTGCCTCAGGTCTTGCAATCTACTAACCACTGAACAATGTGGATTTTGAGTGTGCTGTTCTGCAGTTGAACAACTTGTCACTTTGTCAACCCATATTGTGAACAGTTTTCTGCAGAAATACCAGACTGTGGCCATGTTTTTTTTATTTGGAGAAAGCCTATACACCTGCTGGAGGACTGGTATCCTCTCCAATCTACACACATGGGGCTTCAGAGGCTGCCTGCCCCATTTCCTTCAGGAATTTTTAAAAGATCAAAGTATTCAATACGTGTATGTTCAACCATGTTAAAAATCTTTATCCAGGAGAACAGGATGCCTCAAGGATCCGTCCTAAGCATTGTCCTGTAGCCATTAACCCTATTGTGGCCTGTCTCCCACTGGGCATCTCCGGCCCCCTTTTCGTTGATGACTTTGCAATCTATTGCAGTTCTCCACAGGCTTAGCTCCTTGAGTGACATCTTCAGCGTTGTCTCAATCATCTTTACTCATGGACCAGCTACAAGGCTTTCGCTGTTCCACTGACAAAACTGTATGAACTTCTGGTGGCACAAGGTTTCTTCCACAGTCTTTACATCTTGGGCCTGTTGCTCGCTCTTCAATTCGCCAAGACTACAAAATTCCTGGGGCTCATGCTTGAGTCCTCCCATGCGTCTCACATGGCTGCATGCTGTACTCGGTCTCTCAATATCCTTTGTGTCTTTAGCAGTACTTCGTGGGGAGAATATTGGACCACCCTCCTCCATGTGTACCAATCCCTTGTCCATTCAAAACTAGACTGTGGGTGTTACATTTATTCATCTCCATGTTGACTGCCAGTGTGTAGTGCTCCCTTCTTCTTGGTTACCTCCCAGAGTTCGCTTTTGTCTACTGCTCTGGCAGCTTAACTTCATGCAACCTGCCAGGTTCCCAAATGGTGTGAGCTCTTCACTGCCTTGGCTTTGTGTGGTGGGCCCATGTTAATCTTGAACTTCATTCACTTCCAAAGGAAACTATTCTGCATTCAGTCTTTTGCTATAAGTTTCTCAGCTTTCGCATGCAACTTAGCAATAACATCTTTATGTACACTGTTAGCTTTAAGACCAATCATTGTATCGGGTGTGATTTCTTCATTGGCACCAACCATTTTCAGTATTAGATTCCAGAACACTGCTCAATATTTACAGCAGAGCTCTTTGCCCTCTATCCAGCCACCCACTATCCAGCCACCCGGTACATCTGGCAACACAGGGTTTTTAATTGTGACATATGCTCTGATTCTCTCTGTGCCCTTCAGTGCCTCTGTGTTGTGTACACAGTCCATCCCTCAGGGCAACAGATCCAATAAATCTTCACTTTCTTGTTGTTGAGAAAGCCACTGTGATGTTCGTCTGGGTCCTTGGTCAGGCAGGTCTGATGGGAAATGAGGCTGCTGGTCCTGCTGCCAAGGCTGCAGTCCTCCTACCTTGGCAACCCTCCTAGCCCTTCCACCCCTTTGGATTATCTCCATGTTGCCATCTGTCAGCAAGTGGTGTTCCTTTGGCATCACCAATGGTCTTCTATTCACAAGAACGAGCTACAAGAAACTAAACCCAATGGCTTGGGTGACCTCTCAGCTTCTCGCCTTGAGATCATTTTAGCTAGTTTGTGTGTTGGTCACTGTCATTTTACTGTCGCCATTTGTTAAGTGGTGATCCCCCACCACTTTCTGCTGATGCTGCACCATTTCCTGAGCAGATGCCCATTTTTTAACCACCTATGTTTGAGTGTATGTTAAAGAAAAAACCTGTCGTAGCTGTTGTGCATTTTCCTAAATGACGTGTGGGCTGTTGACCACTTTTTACTTTTTATCTGTCGTACGAATATGGTGAAGGATTTTTAATCTTTGGTTTGGGACCTCCGCTGTCTCTATGCACATTTTGTGAACCTTTTTCCAAGAGGAAGTTCTTGTTATCAGCTCTTCTTTCTTCCGTCAATTTGGCTTAATGTGTAGTCACTTTTAACTTCATTTCTTATTAATGTTCTAAGGTTATGACATGCGCTTATGATTTTGCACACACCCCTCCCCCCAAAAAAAAGGTCATTTGGAATGGCTGGAGCAATTTCAACCAAATCTGGTATGCTTTTGAGTAACTATTGGACACGACTGTGAAGTGAAGTGGTAACAACAAAATCATAATGGGAATTGCTGTTGTCAAATATAAAGTTTTCCAGGTTTCTAGGTTGGTTGGTGACGATCCTGATGGCACTTAAATCCTGGGGTGAGGGTGGCAGTGAGAAGGGGTGGACATTCATTCATTCATTCACTCATTGTGTTGTGTAGGTACTACCAATAAGGATAACCTTCAGGGATTAGAAAGCAGTCAAAGTATACACTAACAAAAGAGAAACAAATTATAGAAACCCAATCAGTATTCCTTTATCCATACAAACTTCTCCATCTCTGCATAACCATTGAAGTGAAGTGTACATCCACTCGAACCTGGTTACAGTACTCATTCTTTCATGTTCCTCACTCCCACCCTCTTTCCAACCCACCCACTTCCCACCATTATGAAACTGACATTTCCTTGAGATCTTGAAATTTTTCCTACGCAACTGATATTTTAAAGCTGAGCCACACATTTCTTTTTTTGTCAATTTGGTTCAGTAAATGTGTGACTCAGTAGCTTAGTGGTAATGTGCTCAGCTGCAAATCCAAATATCTTGTGTTTGATTCCCAGTTAATCCTAACATTTTTATACATCACTTATCACTTCTTTCTGCTCTGGCAATATTTGTTGATGTTACTCTGTGGTTCAGAATTCACCTTAAACTGCACGTCCCCGTATAACTGGCTGGGCAATTGAGTTCAGAGGTTTGATGAAGGCAAAGGCATACCATGTCCAAAAGGATTGTGCCTAGTAAGGCAGTGCGGTATTCAAAGCAGCCTTGGGATTGGTTACAGCTTTTCTTATTACCTCCTCATTAGTTATTTGATCTGCTTATATAATTTTCAACATTTGTTGTTTGTAGCATTTCAAAAGCATCTATTTCTTGCTCTTCTTGACTGAACTGCTCATATTTCACTTCTGCACAAGGTTATCTGCCTACAAATATGTTTAGGAAAAACTTTCAGACACTCACATTTATATTTGTTGTTAACAAATTTCCCATTTTCAGAAAAGCTTTTCTTCCTGTAGTTGGTCTGGATTTTATCCTCACTTCTTGATGCATTATCAGTTATTTGGCTGCCCATATATCAAAACTCATCTGCTACTTTTAGTGTCTCTTTTCCTAATTAATATCCTCAGCAGCACATGGTTTTATTGGACTGCACTTCATTACTTGTTTTACTTTTGTTGGTGTTCACTTAAAACCTCTTTTTGAGAGGCTACCCATTCTGTTCAACTGCTACTCCAAGTCCCTTGCAGTCTTTGACAAAGTCACAGTGTTGCCAGTGATCCTCAAAATTTTTATTTCTTTCCCCTGAATTTTAATTCCCTTTCCAAATTGTCAGATTTCTTCTTTGTTTCATTTACAGCTTAATGTACCAGTTGAATAACAGGAGATAGGCTACAACCTTTATCTCACTTCTTTCTCAAATACTACTTTACTAATTTTCTTTCATGTACTTTGGCTCTTATGACTTCAGTCTAGTTTCTGTACGACTTGTGGATAACCTCTTGCTCTCTGTATTTTATGTTTGATATTTACAATATTTGAAAAGGGTGTACATTGTCAAAAGCTTTCTTTTAATCAATAAATATTGTAAATGTAGGATTGATTTTCTTCAGTTTATTTTCTAAGATCAGTTATAGGGTCAGTATAGCGTCGTATTTTCCTGCATTTCAACAGGACTCAATCTGTTCTTTCCCAAGTTCAGCATCTACCAGTCTTATTAGTCGTCTGAAAATAAAATCTGTATTTTCCAACCATGATTGTTAGTTGAATAATGTTCATAAATGTCATCACCTGTCAACTTTGGAATTGGAATTATTACTATCTTCTTGAAGGTAAAGGATATTTTGCCTGTCTCATATATCTTGCAGAACAGATCAAATAGATTTTTCATGGCTGGCTCTCCCAATGGTATCAATCATTCTGAGGGAATGTCGCTTATTCCAGGAACCTTGTTTCAATTTAGTACTGTGTCAAATCCTTCTTGCTGTGTCATATTTCACCTCTCACCATCATCTAGTTCCATTTCATCTGTAAATAATGAGTCCTGTTTACAGTACTCATTTGTACTTGTCCTTATAAATGACTCAGACACTTGGCAAGCAGCTAAGAGTGAATTTCAGTCTCAGATTCTCGGTAATTGTAAAAATTTGTGGTAGGGTAGTTTTTGCATTATGGATAACGTCAAGTTTGGAAATCAGTCTGTCAGAAAGTTGATTTACTCTTCGTAGTGAATTCCCTAGTGTCCTATAAGATCACATTCCTGGGAAACTTGTCGTTGGGGGAAAAACTGTTTGTTGCACAGAAGTGTGTAATGAGTATAAATTAGGTAGTTTCATGTTGCATGTATTGTATTACATGATAAGTTGTAATTATATGGAATGAGTCATATTACATTCACATTACAAATTAATTTGTAAATACAGCTACTTGCTGAACATTTATAATATTTTTTCATTAAATATACATATGTGAGTAAATAATTCATGCCCACCACCTGCAATTATACAATAATAGAACTCCTTCTGTGGAATAGAATGAGTTATCAAGGAGAAATCTTATCACTTTGTTTTCAAATATTACTTTGCCCCCTGTCAGATATTTTATACCACTGAGTAAGTTACCAAAAATTTTAGTTGCAGCATTGTGCACCCCCTTTTAGTGCTAAAATCAGGCTTAATGTAGAGTAATGAGTGTGTGGTGTCAACTCTAGAATGTCATATGGACAGCTCTTTAAACAGATGGATATACTGCCAAGAGTTTTGCAGTACATATCCCCTTTTGGAGTTTGCTGTCAACACAATTTGAAAACAACAGTCACATTCATAAATAAAATATTTGAAGGAGTAATGATTACAGTAACTGAAAATATTTGCCCCGTTTTAATAGAAAACATTCCAGTAAGAACTGAATTATTGAGAAATGTGACAGTTGCACCCCCATAATGATAATAGAACACAGAAGTGTCCTTTTTGCAAAAAATGTGCTTGGGTTTGATAAATTTTCACACATTTATGGTGCTTTCAGTTACATGAAAGGGTCTGAATAAAACCATAGCTCATTAAAGTCAGATTTGATAGAAAGGACTTAAGGGACTTGAATTAATTAAGCACGAATTTTAAGCTGTTTTACAGACTTAAATACATATAGTAAGAATTTAGATGGTTTACTGCACCATCTTGTGTAACTAAATAACTACAGTTATTACTGTGAAGGATACAGTTTAGCAGTATAGAGGACTTGGTTCAGTTTCCCTCTGTAACTTTTATCAAAGTGAGTTACATGACATTTATGATCATTGTTGGTTTTATATCACAAATCTTTTTCTTATTAATGGTGTGCTTCAAGGTGTTCAGCCAATTTTTTGAGTCCACCTGTTGATGACTACCTCAGTCATCATCTTCAGGTGGCACAAGTTATGTTATTATGTGTACTCACTGCCCAGACTCAAACCAGACTGTGATCGACTGTCGGCTTCTCGCTGCAATTTATAGCCAATTGTATTCTCGACTCCACGCATTCACTACACCCTTCGATGCTCATTCTCTTTCAAGCCCACATTGATATGCCATTAAATGAGCATTATCTCAGTGTTTTACAGCTCCCTTCATGGTTGGAAAGATGTTTATAAATTGAGTGCCGGATGCCAAGCTCTATTTATTAGGTTTTCTGACATCTGGTATCTGTGTTTACACTGTCCCAGAAACGTGGTATTTTCACCAAAAGATGCTGAGATGAAGTAAGTTACCATTCACCATACAGTTGAGGTCCATCAATGAGCTGGCACTTCTTGCTAAATTTGCAGAGGTCCCTAGAGATAACAAGTGCACACAAACTTGCATTGTCTTGGTGCAACCCTGCTGAAGTGAGTGGCTGTGTAGCCATATTGTTTCTATTGTACTTGCTGTTTCAATAGAAGCTGAACGAGTGAGTTTAGCCTGTACCAGGGGAAGCTGGAGTTTTGAAAGCCTCACTTGGTGGCCAGCAAAATTTACATGGCATGGATTCTCAGCAGTTTCTTAAAGTGCAAACAGTGGAGTACAACATCACCTTAAGGCAGAGAATTTAGTAGGTGCTAAGTATCAGTCCTTACCTCAGACACTGCTGAATGGGAGTAAATAGTCTTTTGTCACATTTCCATATGATACATACTTAAAAATAAAATATTATTTTTATTAAAAATTATGAGCAAGTATTTCCAATTAATATTTTCATTTGATAATTATTATAGAATTTATAAGTGAAAGTAATAGTTATTATGCTAGTGAGAATTGTATCAATAACCTCACAGATATATGCTATGCATTCAGCATCCAGCAATTCTTTTAAAATGGTGCAAAAGAAACTTGACAAAGCTTGGGAATGTTTGAATTTTAAAAGGTGATCATCTAGAGTTTTCTTTTTCAGAATTACAGTGTACTGATTTAGGATCCTGGTGTCTGGGCACTGACCTTTTGTTAATCATGATTATTCCGTCATCAAATAAATATTTGTGTAACTGGACCAGTGGGGAATGCTGTGTACAAATAATAACAAAATAATAGTGTTAAGGATCTGAAGCTGGGCCTTCAAGGCTCTAAAACTCATCTTGCTTTTTAATGAAAGCCACAATTGTGATTGATGACAGATTTTTTCCCCCTTGTATATCTTTGAAAAGTTAAATGCCATATACTACAAATTTTTGGCTTTTGTGGCAATGCTGCATTTTCTGTCTGCAACCTTTGAATGCCATCAAAGTATATCTCCTTTGTAGTTAGTTACAATGAAGTATGGTACCAGCAGCAATTTTTTTTTTTTGTTTCTGTTGTCAGAATTCCATGGATGCACTGCTAGATGCCATTCTGGAAGCAGAGAGTGAGTGCTGCCCACCTCCTCTGCTGGTGCACAAGAAGGATCTGGTGAGTGAACTGGCAATGCAGTCACCCTCCCCATTCCTCTTCAGAGCACATTCGAACATAGGTAGCACTTAATTTCTTCTCAGTTTGCTGGTGTTCCTACAATGCTATTAAGTTGAAGATAACAGGGAGAGTTAGGTTACCTGGTGTTATTTTAAAAATTGACATTGTAATTCTGTCAGAGACAGCAAAGAACTTGGAAGAGCAGTTGAACAGAATGGACAGTGTCTTGAAAGGAGGATATAAGATGAACATCAACAAAAGAAAAATTAGGATAATGGAATGTAGTCGAATTAAGTCGGGTGATGTGAAGGGAATTATATTAGGAAATGAGACACTTAAAGTAGTAAAGGAGTTTTGCTATTTGGGGGAGCAAAATAACTGATGATGGTCTTAGTAGAGAGGATATAAAATGTAGACTGGCAATGGCAAGGAAAGCGTTTCTGAAGAAGAGAAATTTGTTAACATCGAGTATAGATTTAAGTGTCAGGAAGGCGTTTCTGAAAGTATTTGTGTGAAGTGTAGCCATGTATGGAAGTGAAATATAGACGATAAATAGTTTGGACAAGAAGAGAATAGAAGCTTTTGAAATGTGGCGCTACAGAAGAATGCTGAAGATTAGATGGGTAAATCACATACTAATGAGGAGGTATTGAATAGAATTGGGGAGAAGAGGAGTTTGTGGCACAACTTGACTAGAAGAGGGGATCAGTTGGTAGGACATGTTCTGAGGCATCAAGGGACCACCAATTTAGTATTGGAGGACAGTGTGGAGAGTAAAAATCGTAGGGGGAGACCAAGAGATGAATACACTAAGCAGATTCACAAGGTTGTAGGTTGCAGTAGGTACTGGGCGATGAAGAAGCTTGCACAGGATAGAGTAGCATGGAAAGCTGCATCAAACCAGTCTCAGGACTGAAGACCGCAACAACATTTTAAAGATAAGATATTGAGCCTCAGTGGTTACTGTCAGATCTTTTCTGGCCATTCCCTTCTGTGTTCTCTAGTCACTGACCATTTTCCATTACATATGTTGGGGATCAGCAGTAGCAACCACCAAGCAATGCAGTTCATTTAATAGCTATGCTGCAGGTAAGAATTATGTTGCTGTGCACTTACTATGAGGGCTAGTCATACAGTTTTAACTACCACCTACAAATATCACGTTATGTGTATCTCAGCAGAGTGAACCATAGACTCAGAAGTAGCAGGAATCAGCTTTGCCACGTGGCAAGGTACAATCATGCTACAGTACAAGTAGTGTGTGTTGCTGCCAGACAGATGAAGCTTTCTTAACAAAATTAAAATTATTTTTGATGAGAAGGAGAAAGCAGTGACAATGCTGATGTAAGAGTTGATGGAATGTGTAAAGCAAATGATAAATGAGCCAGTTGTTTGTGTGCAAATTATGGCAGAAGGGATGCATTGTCCAGATGAGTAATGGTTTAATTTTGTTAGTAAAGTTTCACCTGTCTGGCACTCACAGACACTACTTTAACTATAGCACGATTGTACCTTACCACGTGACAAAGCTGATTCCTGCTACTTCTGGGTCTATGGTTCACTCTGCTGAGATACACATAACTTCGTATTTATAGGTGTACTTCAAAGGACTAGCAGCTAAGTGCACACAATATATATGCCTTGACAATCTGACAATGTGGATGACTGTGTTATTTGACACATATTCTGCAATATTATGAATGATACACAGAAATATCAGCTTTGCTAATATTCACAGCTTATATCATACAGAACTGGACTTTACAGCCAGCAAACAAACACTGGCAAGGGTGACAGGAACATATTCTCAGTTTGAATACAACAAATTACCTTGAGACTGAAAAGCTACTGTCCATGGCTTGTCATGGGTTTAGAAAACACCACTTCTGAAAAACTCAGTTTGCCTTTTTGTGACACAGTGTCATGCAAACCACTGATGAAGGGCTCCACTTTATTGGGAGAATTTTAGGAAAGCATAGTTCACCTGTGTGAGACTTATTCTTGAGTACTGCTTGAGTGTCTGGGATCTGCACCAAAGTGGATTAAAGGATAACATCAAAGCAATTCAGGGATGGGCTGCTAGATTTGTTACTGGCAGGTTCACTCAACACACATTACAGAGATGCTTCATGAACTCAAATGGTAGTCTCAGGAGGGAAGATGATCTTTTTGTGACACACTATTGCGAAAATTTAGAGAACCAGTATTTGAAGCTGACTGCAGAACAGCTCTAGTACCCCCAATGTACATATCCCATAAATACCAAAGAGATAAGAGAAATTAGTGCTTGCACCTATACATGTAGATTGTCATTTTTCCCTCACTCTGTTTACCCATAAATACCACAGAGATAAGAGAGATTAGTGTTTGCTCTTAGGCATATAGATTGTCATTTTTCCCTCACTCTGTTTATGAGTGGAATAGGAAAGGAAAAGACTAGTAGTGGTACAGTGTACCTTTCAACATGCACCATATGGTGAGTTACATAGTATGTATGTAGATGTAGATAGAAGAATATATTGAATGCTGATTTGTTTTAAACTGCCAGCTATCTCACCTTAGAACTGTTTATCTTGGTGGCTTTCAATTAAGACATGTCAACAAGATAAAAGCTATTAAAATAATCACAACTTAAGGAAATAGCATGATGACATAGCATGTGAGTTCACAAGATAGTGTGCTGAGGTTCATGGGTTCAATCCTACTGCAGAAGGAAATTTTATTCTTCTCTCATATTCTGTATATTTTCATTACTTTCACTTTTCATGACAGCTGATAACACCTTCAATGCACTGGTTACAAAATAGATGCCAAAATAGATAAAGTACAGTTACTTTTATATTGAATACATAGCAGTCACAACACATTTACTTGTTGTATTCTGATCAGTAAGATAAATTGGCCTCCCACTGTGAATGTTTTATTAATGGCAGTTTGTCACAGAGGCATTTAACATTCAGTAAATTGACTCTTATACTCAGTTGTATATACCAGCACCCTTTTTTGCCAACAAAAAAAGACAAAAAATATTAGTGTAAGACTAGCATCAAGCTTTTATTACCTAATGATCCTTAGTTGATCATTCTACCCCCTTGACTGTCTCCTCATTGTTAATGTAGTTCATGTTGTAATGCTTGATAGGGATATTGATCTTTTACAGTTACTGAAACTCCTGCATGAAGTTCCACCAGTCAGAATGACCTGACTGTGAAATGGCTGCCAACACTCCACTTTTAAGGATTTTGCAGAATACACTGTTACTGCCTTCCCACCTCTCCCAACACTCCCATTTCTTGAGTGTAAACACAATGGTACCTTGACAGATGATGAGTTTAGTTTGCCAGGTAATGGAGGTGAGAAGGAGCTGGGCACTTTCAGTTCTCTATCTACAATCACCCATTACACAGTTAAGTGTTTTGGACAGAAAACCACATGCGACGTAAGTTGTAACTGTAGACATGATACCTGAAGGTAGTCTGTTACAGACAAGTGAGTACTGAATATGGCAGCACTTCACCAGTTGACTGACATTGAATGTTGCAGGACATTCATTGCAAGAAGCAACAACAGAAACTTGAAATTTGAAAACCAAGTTGATATTATACTGTAGTTATTGTTTAATAAGGGACTTTTTCTCGGAAACTCCTGCCCTAAGGAGTTCAAATAGGGGATCAAAGGTTATTTGAAAATAAATAGCTGTTAAGGAAATTTTAAAGCTAGAACTACGAAATTGGATATTTGGTTTCCTGGTCAGCATCCACGCAAATTCAGCTCTAAGGAGATGAAGTAGTGGGTGAAAGTTATTTATAAATAAATTGTTGTTAAAGAACTGTTGAAGCTTTTTTAAAGTTACACCTATGAAAATTGGTACTTGACTTCATATTTAAAAATAAAAAAAGTGTTTCATTGTTTTTGGAAATTCAAACTGAAAGGGAGCTGAAATAGGGGATGAAAACTTTTTATGGAAATATTTAATAATATTGAAACATTTTGAAAGCTAACTCTATGATAATTGGTATGTGACTTGTTGGTTAGAAATAAAGAAATATGTGTTAGGGGATGAATGTTATTATGGAAATATCACCAGAAGAAGTCAAAAGGCAGGATGAACAAAAGTCTCACCTCTTGTTCAGAAGTACATTCAGAGAAACCCATGCTTATATGCCCTTAATTAGCATGAAAAGTTTAGATGATATTGCAGTTTGTGGACCAAATCAAAGTAAAGTATTCAGCAGTTACTATGATGAATTGGATTGGTGAGAATCATCTAGAAAAAGAAACAGATCTTTAATACATTAATTTTTCAGTAGGATTAATATGTTTATAAAGTTATTTTTGTTGTAATTACTGCACAAACTAATCATTACTCATGACGAAATAGATACCATGTTTAAATATGATTCCATGTACAGGAATGTCCATTTGAGGTGATCAGGTACACTGTTTCGAGACAGCTGATTTGTACATGAAGAATGTGTGTAAGAATATGTAAACTCAGTTTAAAAAAAGAACAAAAATGCAAATCTTCTATGAAGAATTGCTTTAGTAAATGTTGATACCGTACCTGCAGCTTAGTATGCGTAGACTAGATATACTCTTTGCACAGCACAGGGTTTACACATGAACAATGGGTGTAACAACATACAAAAGTTAGACCATAAAGTCTATCGAACAAGGTTATGCAGTGGTTAGCACACTGGACTCACATTTGAAAGAACGGCGATTCAAACCTGCATCCAGCCATCCTGATTTGGGTTTTCCATGATTTCCCTAAATCACTTCAGGCGAATACCAGGATGGTTTCTTTGAAAGGGAACGGCCAACTCCCTTTCCCATGCTTCCCTAATCTGATGGGACCGATGACCATACTGTTTGGTCCCTTTCCCCAAATCAACTAACCGTGCAGTCTATTTGAATGATGCGGCATATTCCAAGCCAATAATTTCATAAAATTTTTACTGAAAGATTGTTAGTATTGTAAATTAGGGAAACCTGATATGAAATCTGATACGCATTGTCAGTGCACATTTTTTCTTAGTGTTCAGTGCAAAATAATTGTCTTCCCGGTGTTGTGTTGGTGTTAATGGTCATACAGTGCATAATCCACCTTCATTATGCATTTACATCTGTAAGACATATCTACAGACTTCGTACACATTGAAATTCTGGCACCACAGTAAGGTATTATAGGATAAAAAAAAAGGTGCAATCCACTGTTATGGTGATGTATCATGTAGTAATTTGTTTCTGGCTGCAGCAGAAATGCAGAACACTGGCAGGATGATCCAAATGATTTTCTTGTCCTGCCTAGCTATGTTAAAGACATGGGAATTTAAATGTGTACCAGGGCTGCACACATGTATCTGCACACAAACAAAAGCTAATTATGTAACTCAATTTTTTTAGGTGATGATTAAAAATTTATTGGTACCCCTCATGTATTTTACCTTTAGATCTATGTTGTGTGGTAGCTATTAAGGCAGTTTTGAAGCTAGAACTATGAAAATTGGTATTTGGTTTCCTGGTCAGCATCTATACAAATTGAACTCTAAGGAGGTGAAGGTGTGGGTGAAAGTTTTTCTTTTTAAATAAATCATTGTTAAAGAACTCATAAAGCTTTTTTAAAGCTACATCAATAAAAATTGGTACTTGACTTCTCATTTAAAAATAAAAAAAGTGTTTCAGTGTTTTTGGAAATTCAACCCCAAAGAGCTGCACGCATGTATCTGCGAACAAGGTTTTTTTGAGGTGATGATTAAAAGTTTATGGCTACCCGTTATATATCTTTACATTTAGATCTATGATGTGTAATTGGAGTCACCTGGCAAAAGCTCTTTTCACCTCTTGGGGTAGCATCACACAACCACAAAACCTTGTCTGTATTGCATCCCATGCACTTTCACCATATGTAATACAGGCAATCCAGCTATTGGAATATAAGAGGGGCATCCAGAATGTAAGTTTCCCAATGTTGAATCCTTTAAAGTAGATGTATTTAGCTGGGAAAATTGTGCATGTGCGACAGATTTATGAGAATCAATTGCCAGACGGACAGGTCCCACCTGGTGCCAGTACCATGGCAGGAGTGCCTCAAAATGGTGTGTCTTATTCGTTCTATTGCCATCTGTGGGGTTCAGTCAGTGATAAAGTTCCTTAATGCACGAAACATAGTGCACATCAAAATTCATCATCAGCTCTGTCAGGTGTGTGACCAAACAGATGGTGCATCACTGACGTAGTCTTTTTTTCGAAGGTCATCAAAGTGTCCATGATGAAGAGCTCAGTGGGCGACCATCCCTTGTCGGTGATCACCTGACTGAGCCGGTGCAGCAGCACATCCTGGAGAACCATTGCTTGGCTATTATGGAGATCAGCAGCCATTTTCCACAGATATCATGATCTTCAATGCATCAAATTGTCACAAAGCACCTGTTGTTCAAAAAATTGTGTTCCAGGTGGGTGCCAAAAAACACGACACGTGAGTACAAAATGTAACGCTTTGGAGCAGTACTGACATTTCTGCAGTGGTACCATGATGATGGCAGTGAGTTCCTCAACAAGACATCGTGGGCAATGACACGTGAATTTCTCACTTGACCCTGGAAACCAAACAGCAGTCAATGCATTGGCGTTACAGTGGGTGTCTGGTCAAGACAACTCAGACTGACTGTGTTGGTGCAGAAAGTGATGTGCATGGTGTTCTGCTCATTGACTTCCTGTCCAGAGGTGAAACAGTGAATGCTGACCATTATTGCGTAACAGTGTGGAAACTGCAACGTGCCATTCAGAACAAGAGGTGTGGAATGCTTACTGCAGGTGTTGTGCTGCTGCATGACAATGCTCATCTCGCATATAGCTTGGTGCACAGCAACTGTTTTGCAGAAGTTCAGCTGGGAGCTGTTTGATCATCCAGCATACAGTCCTGACCTTACACCCAGCGATTTGAATCTATTCTTGTACCTCAGGAAACTCCTGTCCTGTGGTCAGCGTTTTGACTACAATGAAGAGGTGAAGATAATTGAGACATGCTGGGACCATTGTAGCCTTTAAAAATGGCAAAATGTGAAATGCATAATAAATGAATAAATACTGTGGTCAAGACATATAAAAGTGTCTCGAGCACAATCAGTGGCTGCACCATGTCGTAGTGCAGTATCCAATTTATTGCATCAGAAGATAAAAAGGAATTGCAAGATTATTTGGGTAAGATACATGCATGTTGAAAAAAGTGGTAATGGTCCCCAAACAATGAAAACATATTTGATCCTCCAGAAAAGCACTAAAATATTCAGTTAAATTTTGGTTACGCAATAAATAACACAAATTTCAAAGTTGTACATTCAACAAAATTCCCAGGGCTTACAGTTACAAAAAGCTTGAATTCTATAGGAAATTTTGTGGGGAAGGTGAGTTGAAGACTGTGCTTTATTTGCAGAGTACTTATTGTTAGAAGGTTCAGCAAATCTACTGAAGAGACTGGCTACATTACAGTTGTCCATCTTCTTCTGGAGTACTGCTGCAAGGTGTAGTATCCTACCAGGTATGGTTGACAGGGCCTCAAAAATGGCCAGGAAAGGTCAGACCGTTTGTGTTATTGCAAAATAGGAGAGAGTGTGTCATGGATGTGATAAAGTAGTTGGGGTTAGTGCATAAACAAATTCTCTTGAACACTTCCAAAGTAAAATTATGTAAGCATTGACGTGCAGCTTTGCCACCACATTGGTTACTGAGATGTTAGACCAGATGGGGCAAAACCAGAACTGTCAAAAGGGAAATGTCCATTTAGCTGACAAAGAAAGCTTACAACATGTGAGAAAGCTTTTGGGATTATATCAGAGACAGCAAAAAGATGTGTGCTGTTGAATGACAGCATAGATTGACCATTTTTCATCATGTTACCCTGTTGCAGCAGTACTCCAGAAGAAGATGGACAACTGTAATGTAGCCAGTCTCTTCAGTGGATTTGCTGAACCTTCTAACAATAAGTACTCTGCCAATAAAGCACAGTCTTCACCTCACTTTCCCCACAAAATTTCCTATAGAATTCAAGATTTTTGTAACTGTAAGCCCTGGGAATTTTGTTGAATGTACAACTTTGAAATTTGTGTTATTTATTGCGTAACCAAAATTTAACTGAATATTTTAGTGCTTTTTGTTATATAAAGAGGCGGCCGAAATGCACGCTATAAGCGCACGCAGGATGGCGTGAGGTCTGAAACAGAATACGTAATGAATGCTATAAAGAAAAGTACGTAGCTGCTGGAATACTTAACTTTAATCCATCATTTGTATACATCGTTCTTGATGAGACATGCTTCATACGATAACTATCAATTGCTGTGGCGCCTTGCTAGGTCGTAGCCATTGACTTAGCTGAAGGCTATTCTAACTATCTTCTCTGCAAATAAACGAGGCTTCGTCAGTGTTGCATTGCTAGCTAAGTCGTCCGTACAACTGGGGCGAGTGCTAGTACGTCTCTCGAGACCTGCCGTGTGGTGGCGCTCGGTCTGCGATCACTGACAGTGGCGACACACGGGTCCGACATGTACTAATGGACCGTGGCCGATTTAAAGCTACCACCTAGCAAGTGTGGTGTCTGGCGGTGACACCACATTCCTCCCCCGCAAATCGGCGAACGGTCGTGTTATAAGGCTTCCGCCCACTGTGGGGAGGACCCCATGTTGGCGTATGCGATGAGGTGGGGAGCCTAACAACAGGCGAGGCTGTGCCACCCGCACCCGGCCATTCGGTCCGAGGGGAGCTAGGAAACGCCTGAAAACCTAGTACAGGGTGCACGCCAACATGCGGTGTATGCGCCTGTAAAGAGACAGGAGGGGCCGAAGGGTCGACCTCCATTGCGTCGGGGTACCCGACGCGCGAAGATGCCATGTGGTCCGGAGTGGGCAAGAGTTACATGGCGGAGGACTGCTGGTCACGGGAAGCGATCGGCGGCGCATGACCCAGGGAGGCACTTGCCAGCTGCAGCGACGCGTCCACTGTGGGCGGCGGCACGTCGCCATGGGGCAAAATGGAAAGCAGTGTCGGTAACACCTGGGGATGAGGCGAGCCAGTAGATGGGTCCCCAGGGCGCTGACCGGACAGCACCGTTGCTGAAAGCAGACGGGGAGCGGCGGAACCCGTGCGACGACAGAGGCGCAGCTGATTGAGATGCCGACGCACCTCACCAGAGGCCCCCAAAACCAAATACATCGCGCGGCCGAGGCAGCGAAGAATGCGCCCTGCGAGCCAACGCCATGAACCGCGATAGTTGCGATAGTATACAACGTCGCCAGGAGCAAAAGCAGGAGTCTGCCACTTCACAGGAACCTGATGCGGCGGATGCAGCAAAGACATCAAGGTTCGATGAGGACGACCGTGGAGCAACTCAGCCAGCGAGCGACCATCTCGGGGCTGAGAGCAATACGAAGACAAAAAGAGCAACAACGTGTCCTCCCGAGAATGCGACTCTTTCACCTTCAACATCTGTGACTTGAAAGTCCGGACCAATCGTTCAGTGGCACCGTTTGACGGAGGCGAAAACGGCGCGGATGTCAGATGTTGAATACCATTAGCCTTGCAGAAAGACTGAAATTCTGCGGACATAAATTGTGGGCCATTGGCGGAAACAATAGTCTGTGGAAGACCTTCAATGCAAAAGATAGCAGATAACGCTTGGATGGTGGCAGATGACGTCGTGGAAGACATCCGGACAACAAAAGGAAAATTACTGAAAGAATCGATCACAACCAACCATCGAGCATTCCAGAATGGACCAGCAAAATCGATGTTCAAGCGTTGCCAAGGGGAAGTGGCTTTTGGCCATGCAAAGAATTTCCGCGACGGTGCGGATTGTCGTTCGGCACACGCCATGCAAGAAGAGCACATATTCGTAATCGCAGCATCGTTTCTGAACCAAGTACAGTGCTGACGAGCAAGTTGTTTCGTTCGCACTATACCCCAATGTCCTTGGTGAAGAAGCCGTAAGACAGCGGACTGTAACGAACGTGGGACCATGACTCTGGACTGATCATTATCAGAACGCAACAACAAAACACCACGTCGAACAAAAAGTCTCTCCTTGTGAGCAAAAAATCGGCGAACCAACGGATCCTCGATCCGAGACTTTGACACAGGCCATTGCGTAGCAACAAAACGCAAAACGGTAGCAAGGACAGGGTCAGCAGCTGTGGCTGTAGCTGCACGACGAAAATCAATCGGAAACGATTCGACCACGTCATCGGTTTCCGCATCAATGAACATGCAAGCAAGTTAGGAAGAATCAAATGCTCTATCCTCAGCAACAGGCAAACGGGACAACACATCGGCGTTTCCGTCCTTAGCAGTGGACCGATACAAGATATCGTAGCGGTACTGCGAGAGGAAAATAGACCAGCGAATGAATTTCTGCCCTGTACGTGGAGGTACAGGCTTGTTCGGATGAGAAAGCGATGTCAAAGGTTTGTGGTCCGTGATGATGGTAAAGTGACGACCATACAAGAAATCATGAAACTTTGTAACACCAAACACGAGAGCCAAAGCTTCTTTCTCGATTTGTGAATAATTTCTTTGCACTGACGAGAGCAATTTGGACGCAAAGGCAATAGGGCGATCATGCGAGCCATCTTTGTGCGCAAGCACAGCACCGATCCTGAAATCCGATGCATCTACCATCAACAAAAGGGGTTTCTGGGGATCGAATGGCATAAGGCAAGTATTAGAAAGCAACGCCGATTTCAACTTGCGAAAGGCGCGTTCGCATTCCGTCGACCAGACGAACGGAACACCTTTACGGCGTAAGTGATGAAGCGGAGCTGAAATGGAAGAGGCATTGCGCACAGTCACTCACACCTTGTGATTCCAAATCATGTAAGGTGTGGGGAACATTGCGCGCTCTGAAAAATTTCGGGTGCGCGTTCACTTTCAGTTCCAAATGTGCTTCATAGTTCTTAGCGCAACCAAGGCCCGGTGCAAAAATGTCTGCAAATTCTTCACATAGACGAGAAACACTGGCTGAAGGCACAGTGTGGTTCACTGAGAGGACCTGATTTACGATAGACAAGTTAAAGAACTGAAATAAATCTAAACCAAACAAGTTCACTGCAGAAGAAGAACGAAGGACGTAAAATGACACAAGTTTTGTTTGTCCCTTGTATGTTGCAAGAAGGCTGCACTGTCCTAACATAGGGATTGTGTGACCTGAATATGTAGTTAGCTTAACATATGCGGCACGCAACGGAGGTTTGCCCAGTTGTTTGTACGTGTCTTTATTGATCAATGAAACTGCAGCTCCGGTATCGAGCTGGAATGGGATCACGTTGCCATTAATGTCCAAGTCTACAAAAAGTTTATTGTCCTGCTGACGACAAGAGCGACTGTTTTGTGCAATTTGAACTGATATAGGTACAGCAGCACTTGCTAATTGACGTGATTTCCGGCGACGTCGACGCACACTTTTTGTGGGACGAACACAGTCATCGTTAGAGAGAGTGGCACTGGGCGGAGTGGAATGAACTACATGGATGTCCATGGGCGAAGGTTCACGAGCCTGAGTATTCTTGGTTCGATTCCGGCGCGAAGCAAAGGGCCTGGAATGGTTTTTGGTGTCCGATCTGAGCTTTTTCTGGCAAACACTTTGAACATGTCCTTTTTTATTACAGAAAAAGCAAAGAGCTTGGCGTGACGGGCAATTCTCACGCGAATGTCTAGTTGCACACCGCGGGCATGATTTCACTGCACTTGCATGCTTGCGTGGCATCCGTGTTTGAGAGCGCGGCGGCAGCTGCGCGGACGGGCGCGAGGGCTGTTTATCGTTCCGTGCAGTGCGCCCGGCGGGCCGGTTAATGTGACACACGGCTGGTGAAGTTTCAAATGATTCCTGAGCAAAGTCAAGCGTGTCTTGCCTATCGAATATGTCTATCACTTGTTGAAGGGAGGGATTAACTAGTTTCAAAATCTGTTCCCGTATACGAACATCAGAAACATTCTGTGCAATTGCATCACGTACCGTTGTATCTGAATAAGGGAGTCCACATTCACACTCAAAAGCACAATCCCTAGTAAGGCCTTGCAAAGTTGCAATCCACTCCCGATTAGTTTGACCGGCCGTACGTTTTGTACGAAAGAACGTATACCGTTTTGCAACTACATTGACTGATTCCTTGAAATATGCATCTAATGCAGACAAAATTTCTTCGTAGGACAGAGTTGCTACGTCGCGTCGGGGAAACAATTTCACTATCACACGGTACGTTTGCACCCCTACACACGCCAATAAATGAGGCTGCCGCTCGTTACCTTGAATTCTGTAGGCGGCAAGATGGAATCCAAATTGGCGTGACCACTCCGTCCAGGTTTCCATTGCCGGGTCAA
The DNA here is from genome assembly GCF_021461395.2 of Schistocerca americana. Classification (NCBI taxonomy): domain Eukaryota; kingdom Metazoa; phylum Arthropoda; class Insecta; order Orthoptera; family Acrididae; genus Schistocerca; species Schistocerca americana. The sequence goes on along the minus strand of NC_060129.1, from coordinate 24,893,318 downwards.
ATGGCCGGAACGGGGGTGCAACAGCATGTTGTGGCTGTGGTAGCGGTGAAGCGACAGCTGCCGTATCGTTTTGCATTGCACGTTGACCCTGAACAAGCTGTCCAACGGCATCCAATAACGCCTGCGTCTGCTGATTCTGCAAGCGATAAAATTCGGACAGTACATCTGGAGATTGTGGCGAAGCCATGACACAAGCAAATTAATACAAGAGAAAGAAGACAGTATTGAGCCTCATTGCCGTTTGAGACTCGTCGCCAAATATGTAGTGTCGGCAGACTTGCCAACACTACGCACACTAATTGAAAGAGGCGGCCAAGATGCACGCGCTAACTCACGCAGGAGGGCGTTAGGTCTGAAACAGGATACGTAATGAATGCTATCAAGAAAAGTACGTAGCCTCTGGAATACTTAACTTTAATCCATCATTTGTATACATCGTTGTTGATGAGACATGCTTCATACGATAACTATCAATTGCTATGGCGCCTTGCTAGGTCGTAGCCATTGACTTAGCTGAAGGCTATTCTAACTATCTTCTCTGCAAATAAACGAGGCTTCGTCAGTGTTGTATCGGTAGCTAAGTCGCCCGTACAACTGGGGCGAGTGCTAGTACGTCTCTTGAGACCTGCCGTGTGGTGGCGCTCGGTCTGCGATCACTGACAGTGGCGACACGCGAGTCCGACATGTACTAATGGACCGCGGCCGATTTAAAGCTACCACCTAGCAAGTGTGGTGTCTGGCGGTGACATCACACTTTTCATCAACAGTGACAGGTACCATTTATTTGTAAATACTTGAGCAATTTTTTATCTCTCAGTTTCTTCCCCTTCAGTCAAATGTGTCTTCCAGTATGATGGTACATCACTGTGCACTGAGTTTAGAAGTTCCTGACCTCTTAGATGAAATATTTCCACCAAGTGGATACTACAATGTCCACAATAACACCTCTGTTTTTCATCCTTTCAGGTTATGTGGAACACACAGTGTATGCCTCACATCTACATGACTTTGGTTATCTCTGCAGAAGAATTATGGATGCAATGGCCTTTATGCATAATTCTTCTGTGGAGAGAACCAAAGTCATGTACATGTGAGGCAAGCAATGACCTCATTAACCATGGACCTTGCTGTTAGTGGGGAGGCTTGCGTGCCTCAGCCATACCGTAGGTGCAACCACAATGAAGGGGTATCTGTTGAGAGGCCAGACAAACGTGTGATTCCTGAAGAGGGGCAGCAACCTTTTCAGTAGTTGCAGGGTAACAGTCTGGGTGATTGACTGATCTGGCCATGTAACATTAACCAAAATGGCCGTGCTGTGCTGGTACTGCAGATGGCTGAAAGCAAGGGAAAACTACAGCTGTAACTTTTCCCGAGGGCATGCAGCTTTACTGTATGGCCTCTATCACCCCAGACATACTGGATGGATTATGAACGGCTCTTATGTGGAAGTGCACTAATTTTTTCTACAAAATTTTCGAGTTAATTTACATGAGGCAGAAAACTGGAAGTATGTATATCTTATATTTTTTAAATTTCATTTGTAAGTCTGGGAGATTTCATGTGGACACCTGGTACATATAATACCATACATTTCGTTATTACATCTACATCTACACTCCACAAGCCACCTTATGATGGTAGCAGAGGGCACTTTGTGTACCACTGTCACTCCAACTCCCCACCCACCCTGCCACCCCCCCCCCCCACCCCCACCCCACCCCGCCATACACACACATTTTTCTTAATATCTCAAAAACCCATGCAATAAATAAATAAATTGTTCTTGTTGCAGAATCCTGTGACAGCAGTGTTGGTTCCACTTGCACCCAAGAAAGAACCGGTAAGTATGTACATATATGGGAACTCTGCCATGCTCTGCACTTCATATATTGTATATATATCGTAACACACACACACACACACACACACACACACACACACACACACACACACACACACACTTACTTTCACTGCGTAAGGTTTCTCTCCTAAGAGTCTTCAGGCACATCTTCTCTTGTGTTCAGTGAGATACGAAGGTTCTAAAATAACAGAATAGACCATTAGCTATTAACTCAGTATAGTTTTATGTCTACTTCACCACATATTCCTATAGATTTGTCTCCTCTCCGTATGAGTTTTCTTATTTTCTCTCCATTGCTAATAGCTGTGCTATCAATGGGATGCTTAACTCTATCTTCTTTCCTTCCTTCCTCCTTATCCTGTCAGCAAGGAATTCCTTACCTTAATCTTGAAGCAAGTTTTGTACCTTTTCCTTTGTCTCTTCATTTGGGGGGGGGGGGGGGTTAGGGAGGGATAAGGAAAGGACTGTAAGGAGGATGAGGCAGGTATTCCCAGCCCACTCTGCCACAGTTCCCAGCATGTGCTGCATGAGGTCGAATATTGTCTTGAAGGAGCAGCATACCTTTCGTGTGTCGTTGTGGGTATTTATTCTTCAGCACAGGGTTGATTTCATTCTCAGTTGTACTTGAGTGGAATAGGCTGTTGGTAAAGTTTCTCTTAAAAATCCTGCACATGGGCTCACCACAAGATGATTAGTATGGCCTCATCAGCTGATGATTGCATTTTGAATTTCATACAAATAGATGATTCAGGATGTTTCCAAAATGTGTGTTAACACTTTGGACTGATGTAGCCATATTTGATCACACACTAAAATTTTGTTAAAAAGTGCATCACCTACACTATTCAAAGGATTTTTGCAAACACAAAATTTCTGTTCTGAGTGATGAATGGCAAGCTGTCTTGGAACCCACCTTGTGCAAGTTTTATGGTAGTTCAGTTTGTTTTGGATGATGCAATTAGTTGTATCAAAACATAACCAACATTTTTTTTTAGAAGTTTAGTCAACTGTATGTTAAATATCTTAATATGAGTGTGTAATGTCGAGGTTGTTACTGTCACCAGACACTAGGACCAGTGCTCATCATTTGTGCAATTGTGATCATTTTGAAAGCTTTTTCACCCACACATATAACCTGGCTGGTTCTTGAAACTACTAGCGAGCGAGGTGGCGCAGTGGTTAGCACACTGTACTCGCATTCAGGAGGACGACGGTTCAAACTTGTCTCCGGCCACCCTGATTTAGGTTTTCCGTGATTTCCCTAAATCGTTCCAGGTAAATACCAGGATGGTTCCTTTGAAAGGGCATGGCCGATTTCCTTCCCCATCCTTCCCTAATCCGAGCTTGTGCTCTGTCTCTAATGGCCTCGTTGTCAACAGCACGTCAAACACTACTCTCCTCCTCTTCCTCCTCCTCCTCTTCCTCCTCTTGAAACTACTGTCAACTTGCTTGTTCGATGGAGAGAGATTTTCTGACTCTTATTCACTTTGTGGAAGTAAAAATATCTGTTCTTCAAAAGTACTTTGCCTGAATAGACATGCAGTCATAATCAAGACCTTACAATGTATGTTTACATAAATATTAATCAGAGAAATGCCTAACACTCTTCACAAGACTGCTAACTGATGCTTACAAAAGCTTCATTTCACTGGATTAGTCATTGCCATCAGTGTATATGTGCAGCTTCCCCAGGATCCAAAAACCTGCTTGTGTCATATAGGACAGCACTGCATTACTTACCCTCTGAGGTAGTCAATATTTGCCGACACTTTTTCCATGCTTGTGACAGTTGAAAAATTCTAAGTAGGGGCTGGCAATGTTCCACATTGACAAAAACCCTGCCAAGATTGTACGCCTTGGAGAAAGTCAGATGCTTGGCTTGGGTTGATGTGTGTGGTCCATGAGAACTAAAACTTCATAGCCATAAAAACTGATGTGTATTCATTTATATCCATAATAGTTAATTTAATTCTAATAATTACTCACAATATTCTGTCAAAACCAATATGAAGTGCATGATTGTTTGTTAATTATTATCACATTTCACATATCCCAATAGCAATATATTGCTATGATGTGGAATGAAACAGTTCTACATGTATAATACAGTCTCCCACTGAAAAATATGGCACCATACTCACTACTTACATGATTGCTTTAAGTTAGTTTTTTTTTACATACCATGGTTTAATGATTTATACTTAGCTCTCTCCCCTGCCCCCCTCCTCAACACACGAGGGTGCATGCACACGCACGCAAGTAAACGTGCACGCAACCCCCCCCCCCCCCCCCCCACACACACACACACATTGTATTATTATTGCAAATTCAGTAATTCCTCTGTGGAAGAGGAGTAGTAGTTAAGTTGATATATATTAAGTGTTTTAGTTACATTGTGCCACCTGCATATATACATTTAATGGCTCTATTGTGATTGTGATATCTCCAAACATCGTGTCAGTACATCACACTAATAATGACAAGCATATCCACCTTATATTACTGACAGATGTAGCTAAGACAGCTTTCCACTACTACTCTTTTTTGCTGACGGGCAGAATTACTACAATATGGTTACCTGACATTGTCAGCAGAAGAATGATATCTGCATTTGAATAACATAATCTTTTTACTAGAGAAGTTTATTTGCCCGGATTACAATATATATAACTAGTTTCAGCAAGTTAAAGTGTCATCTTCAGATCTGAAAAAGTTATTGTATTAAAACGATTCACGTTGTCCATCGCACTTCACATTGTGTAACTGATTGGGCACCACCCATGCTGCCTGAGTTGTTGTTCTGCCGGCAGAGGGCGCTGCCAAATTCTCGCGTGTCCTCTGGTGGATGGGACTTTACTTGCAGCAACTACTGTCCTTGACGCGCCGTGCTGATGTGCGCCTCCCGCGATCTTTCTGGTGGCTACTGCACTCTGCCTCCTTCGGAGGGTGAAGCCAAGGTGATCCACTGCGTCGGAAGGTGGAGCGTCGTGCAGTAGCAATGACCTCCATGTCCATTGGAATGCTGGGGTCGGCGGGGGATCTGCCAACCCTCGAGCCAGAACCTTCGAATACGGTTGGAAGTGATCCACACGAAGAGGCCCCCGTCGTCCCACTACCGGAGCCCAGGACAGAACGGGTGACAAGCTGTTGAACTCTAGATCTCGTTCCACCTTGGGAGGGGCAATACCCAGTGGCAGGGATGACGGAAGGCACGACCACAGGCGAACCAGCCTCCTGAGAAACCGGGCCTGCGAGGGGGGCCGGCTCTCACTGGGGCATCTCTAATGACAGCAATGCCGGTGCTGGAGCTACTGGAGGCCGCCAAGGCTGAGAACCATCGCAGTGTGGTAGAGTCACAGGTGGGAGGGGCAGTAGCGTCCCCTGAGAAAACAGCATAGGTGCCAGCAATGGGGAAGCCGGCAACTGAGGGGTTGGAGGGTGGGTGCCCAAACGTGGACATAGCTGATTTTGGTGACAACGAACCTCGCGGTCCCCCGCCTTCAAGGTATAGAGCCAGCGGCCATAGCGACACAGGACCACCACCGGTATCCAACGTGGATTGTGACCAAACCCACGTTCCCAGACCCACATACTTGATGGAAAACCGGGTATCCTGTTTTGCGAAGACTGGTGAGGACCAGGCTGGAGTCCTAGGTTGGTGCCCGTGGAGGAGCTCTGCGGAGCTGCGTTCTCCCATCGGTGTGGTCTGGTATGCCGTCGGGAAAAACGTCAACACCTCCTCCACAGGAAATTCGTGCACATACTTTTTCATCTGCGTCTTAAATGTGCGCAACATGCGCTCGGCTTCCCCATTTGATTGTTGATGAAAGGGGGGAGAGCAAATGTGCCGAATACCGAAGCGCCTACAAAAATCCTGGAAGGTCTGCGAAATAAACTGAGGTCCATTCTGCGATACCAGGGTGTCTGGCAGACCTTCCACAGAAAAGATTTTTGCGAGTGCCTGGATTGCAACTTCTGAAGTGGTTGAGGAGTAACGAACCACATATGGGAATAAGGAATAAGCATCAATGACAATGAGCCAAAAGCCATTGAGAAACGGGCCCGCAAAATCTATGTGAACACGTTCCCATGCCAGGGTTGCAGGCAGCCATGAAGAGAACGCTGACCTGGGAGACGCCTGTTGGCTCGCACACTGGGAACAGGCAGCCACCAAGTGCTCAATTTCTCTGTCAATACAGGGCCAGTACACAGGTCTTCCAGCCAAGGTTTTAGTACGGGAAACACCCCAGTGCCCCTCATGTAATAACATGAGGACCTCCCTTTGCAAACTTGCAGGAACAAGCACGTGAGGAGCTGTATCATCGGTAGCCAGAAGGAGAACTCCTTCCAAGACTGAGAGGCAGTCTCATAGAACAAAATAATTACGAAGAGGGTCCGATGCCCAGCCTGGCGGTCGGGACGACCACCCCTGCTGAATGAGGTGAACTACTTGCCGGAGAATCGGGTCTGCTGCCGTTTCCCTGCCGATTCTAGAACTAGTGATTGGGAAGCCATCAACCACTTGGCGGGACGCCACATCCAAATGAAAACACATAACCTCCTCCCGATCGAACTTAGGATACGGGCCCACCGGAAGATGGGAAAGAGCGTCGGCATTGGCATGCTGTCCTGTAGTGCGAAAATGAATGTCATAATGGTACTTAGAGAGGAACAAAGCCCAGCACTGCAGCCTGTGGGCTGCCCTATCCGGAATCTGAGAGGCAGGGCCAAATAACGATATTAATGGCTTATGGTCAGTGATTAACTGAAACTTCGTGCCATACAAGAAAGGGTGAAACTTGGTAACAGCGTAGACAATGGCCAAAGCCTCTTTTTCCACCTGGGAGTAATGGGCCTGCACGGGACTAAGAGTTTTAGACGCAAACGCCAGTGGCTGCTCGGAGCCATCCGCATTGCGATGGACGAGGAAAGCCCCCACCCCATACTGCGAAGCATCTGTAGCCAGGACCAACAGCTTGTTGGGGTCAAAAGTAGCCAAACAAGGTGCTGACGTGAGGAGGCCCTTCAACGAGGTGAATGCTCGCTCACATGCAGGCGACCAATCAAAAGGAACACCCTTGCACAGAAGGCAGTACAGGGGGCAGGCTATGGCGGAAGCCCTGGGAATGAACCGGTGGTAATGGGAAATCTTGCCTAAAAGAGCTTGTAATTCATTCAGCAAAGTGGGCCGCGGCAGGTCGACGATACCTTGGACCAAACTTCCTAGCGGCTGGACACCGTGCCGAGAGATAGTGTAGCCCACATACTCAATGGACGGTTGGAAGAAGTTCGACTACACAGGTTGCAATGCAGGCCCACGGACCTGAATTTGAGAAAGAGGGTTCGAAGGTTGTGCAAGTGTTCCTTCGTGCTGTGGCCTGTGACAATCATGTCGTCCAGGTAATTAATACAATGAGGGATTGTCGACGTGATGTGCTCAAGATAATGCTCAAATATTGCCGGGCCCTGAATATTCCGAAGGCCAACGCTGGTATTGGTAAAGGCCAAACGGGTTGTTCACGACCACCAGCCGTTTGGAGCCCTCATCAAGTGGTATCTGATGATAAGCCTCCGAAAGATCGATTTTCGAAAAATATTGGCCTCCCGCCACAGCGGAGAGCAATTCATCAGAACGAGGCAAGAGACAGGTGTCCACCACCAATTGGGAATTAATGGTGGCCTTGAAATCACCACAAAGACATAATTTTCCCGAGGGTTTCCTGACAATAACGAGGGGCGAAGCCCACTCACTAGAAGAAATGGGAAGAATGACCCCAAGGTCTGTCAGCTGGTCTACCTCTGCTTTTACCTGAGGATGGAGAGGCAAGGGGATGTGCCTCGCGCGTAGAAAACACAGGCGAGCCGATGCCTTCAATGTTAAGTGAGCTTCAAAGTCTGACACACACCCCAGGCCCTCTTCAAAGATGTCCTTAAAGTCAGAGGTCAAAGATTCCAATGATTGATACGGAACATCTTCGGAGACCAACTGTATGTTGTCTGTGATAGAAAAACCGAAAGCTTGAAAGGTATCCAATCCAAAAAGATTAGCAGAGCTCGCATCACTGACAACAATAGAAGTAAGAGGCTGAGTGATTGATTTGTAAGTAACATTGGTAGTGAATTGACCCAGTAGGGAAATGAACTGTTTACCATAACCGCAGACATGCCGGTAAACTGGCGCCAACGGGGGTGACCCAAGATCGCAGTAAGTTTGTGCATTCAACAAGGAAACTGCCGCGCCCATATCTACTTGCAGTTGTAATCGGTCCAACTGAACCGACACCTTGATAAAGAGTTTGTGTGCCGATGCGTCAGGAGCCTGGCCCGATGAAACTTCCTGAATGTCAGCGTCCATGTCCTCTGTACCTGCTTCCTTCGATTCTTTTGAGGCTGAGCGGCAAGCTTTAGCAATGTGTCCTTTTTTATTACATTTGCGACAAATGGCCCAACGCTTGGGGGGCACTCTGACCGATCGTGATGTATATAGCACGACGCACAGGACGGTAACAGGGGCTGGCGGCCAGAACTTTGTTTACGCGCCGTGCGGGAGTGGGAGCGGCCGGATTGTACCGCTCGTACGTCGCCCACCCCGGACACAGTGGACGCTGCCGTACCGCCCTGAACCACCGCTACGTCGCACCACGCTTCCAGCTGTTGACCTGCGGCGTGAGAGACTTCATACGATTGAGCAATGGACAGGACTTCCTCAAGGGAAGGATCTTCCAACTGCAGGGCCTGTTGCCGGACCTCCCTATCAGGGGCCAAACGAACAATGACATCTCGCAACATAACGTGGTCAAACGACTCTCGCGACTGCTCCGTGACAAAATGACAATTGTGACTAAGACCGTGCAGGGTAGCGGCCCATGCCCGGTTAGACTGCTGGGGCTGTTTCTTGCACTGATAGAACTCGACCCTAGCTGCCGCAACATGCGTGCGGTGGCGATAATATGAAGACAGCAATGAACACAATGCGTCAAAAGACAAGGACAAGGGTTCCTGCAATGGCACTAGCAGCCGCAAAACTTGATGCAGCGATGGAGATATCCAAGAAAAGAAAAGAGCACGACATACCTCCGCATCGGCAACATGAAATGCCTGGGAATGCTGCTGAAGGCGATGTTCATATGCGTCCCAATCCTCCGCCATCTCATGATATAGGGGAAAGGGAGGAGGGCATGGCGCTGGAGCAGACTGCATGGAGAGCAACGCCCGAAGCGCTTATTTCATGGTTGCCAGGAGCTCCGTCTGCTGCTCAACCAAAACCCGCACTAAATCCTCCATGCCAAGGATAAGCTGCGAAACCAGAACAACAATGCAACATGCAAAAGAATGATCCTACTCATTGCCAATTGTGTATTAACACGATTCTCGTTGCCCATCGCACTTTACATTGTGTAGACCGGGAACTGTCCGTTAGGCTTGCCAGATGTGAAACTGATTGGGCACAGCCCGTGCTGCCTGAGTAGTTGTTGTTCCACCGGCAGAGGGCGCAGCCGAATTCTCGCGTGCCCTCTGGTGGACGAGACTTTACTTGCGGCAACTACTGTCCATGACGCGCCGTGCTGATGTGCGCCTCCCGCGATCTTTCTGCTGGCTACTACAGTTATGATGGTCTCACAGTGTTCTAAGTAACTTGTATCACTTATACGATACTTTCTAACTGTATGTCTGTTGTAGCTGACTGGTACTACCACTTGTTATCTTTTAATATAAAGACACTGTATTTCTAACCATAAGTATTTTAATTGTAGATTGTCACTATCCTTTCATGTATTATACAAATATGGAAAATATTAAATTAGTTATGTTTCTAAGTTATCATGTGCTGATTTCTGTGTTTTTCCTTCTTCTAAAAATTCTATTTCCAGACACAAGTTCAAAGATTTTCTTAACATCTTTTTTCCAGAAGTCATAATTTTTATCTCGTATCATCTAGCTCAATGTCCATGTTTCAGTCCCATACATTTATACCAATCGCACAATTGTTGCATAAATGCTGAGGGGTTTTTTTTTTAGTAGTTTGCAACTGAATAGTTTGTCCATTGAGAAGAGACACCTTTTTGCAGATTGTATCTTGTTCATTTTCACCACGTAACGCCCGCTGTTTACGTCCTCCTTTGTTGCTGAGTGATGTATCACTTTTGGTTCTGACGCCGCAACTCTTCCTTTCCTATACTACCTTTTATCTGTATAAATGATGAACTATTGGTTTTGCCATTTAACAACTTTTTAATAACTGTGGAAGTATTACAGCCATTGGGTCTCACCTAATGTGTCACCTGCCTATACATTTTACATGAACCTTTCAAGACTCGATCGATCTGTTTACAAAGAGAGAGCAGAATATCTCTTCCTTTGACGTTGTCCAACAACGACCTAGGAAGCTTGACACCCTCGCAGCCCAGGCTCTTCCATGGCTCACGGTAGTTTGCAGCATTCATTTTATTCCTTACCCACTTGCCGCTACGTCAAACTTTCGTGGTGATTGTTGGGCAACATCTTCCACGTTATCTTCAACATAAATAAACTTTCTTCCCGCAGTATTTCTGAAAACCCAAAAACAAACTTAAAGAACATAATAATAATAACTGTTTTTACAATTATTCCTATAAGTCTTGGTCGATTTAATGAGGGGTGGGACAGGCCTAAGCCTTGTGACACCACTCTTTTATTGCCAGTGATTCTTCCACTTTCTCTTTATTGTTTCTTGTTACTTGCACACACAGTTTTTCCTGATTGATTCTCAGACCCACTTTATCTGCCTCCTATGTAGATTTTTAGTTTGTGTTAGTTCATCTTTCTCCTGTATAATGAAAATGTCATCGGCAGATGCCAACTGTTTCACTTGACATCCTACATTTACACATCTTCCAATTGATGACAGACTATTTTATGGCCTTTTCCAATACCAAAGTTAAATAGGTTGCAGGAGATGCAGACTCCCTGTTTGACATCAGTCGCCACTGTAAAACATTCAGATGCCTTGCCTTCAACCTTCACATTATGTTTATTTTGGTCAGTGCACATTCTAGTAAGCCTGATCAGCTTCATATCTATTCCTGATTCTTCCGTTATCCTCCATATGCATTCTGTATGACCACTTTCATAGACTTTTTCCTGTAATTGACAACAATAAAAGTACAAAGCATATGAAAATCAAAGGGAAATTCGGTTAATATAACTTTTTGTCTTTGGAGATAGTGGAAATATCATGAAAGCATTTGCTTTTAATGAAATGTCTCAAACTTTGCCTTGTTCACAGGGAAAATATTTAAATCTAATACTGATAAGTGGTAGTTATGTAATGTTGAAACTGAATCCTTTTTTTTTTTCATCAAGACTTTGAAGTGAGTGGTCATTTTTTGCCCAAAGGTAGATTCACCCTCAGGATTAATGCAGTTTTACATTGCAAAACAGCCCATGGCAGTGTTGTGATGACACTAGATGAAACATCAGCACCTTGTCATATTGCACACCAGAACTTTGAATGTGAGGTAATTAGGGACAGTAATTCTTATCAAAAGTTGCAATATAGACACAGAATTAATGAACAAGCAATGATGACGGATTTCATAAACTACTGCAGCAAAATTCCGAATGGTTGCTCTTGATAAGTCATAAGAACAATTTTACACACTTTTGGGAGTGGAGGGATTAAGCAGAGTGTTCTACAATTCTTTCAAAATGTCAAGATATTTTTACTTGAGAAAAACTAATATTATTAATAGTAACAGGTAGAAGGCATTTAATATTGCCATATTCCTTCCATCTAATTGCTTATTAACATGAAGAAACATATTTATTCCCTCAGTTGAATGGTTTGAATGATGAAACAGTAATATTAAAGTAAAGCTTTTCAGAGCGTTTAATTATGTTCATATATGTGCACACAGTAAGGTCTTTGCTGCCTTTGTATTGTAAAACCTCAGTAATTTTTCACTTTCAGATATTGTATCTCTTTTGTGAGAGAACACTTGTGCAAATATTATCAAGTTCACCTGTGGCCTTCACAATGTGCCAGAGAAAAATCAACAAAATAAAATTTAAATGCAAATGAGCAAAATCTGACCTAAGAATCTGTGCATTGAGAATGTGGTAATATCCTGTGCTAGCAGTGTTACTGCCCTTTCATTTGCAAATTGTTCCCTCATAACTTAGCAGTTATATTTCATCAGTGCGTCATATGAAATTTGCTGTAGATTTTTAATGTAGTGTCTATGAGAGTTGAACTTTAAGATTTTATAATTGATCCCCTAATGTCACAGAACTTGGTACAGTACAAGAGATAATACTGAGCTTTGACACCAGTGTTCGCATAAAATATGAAATCACCAGATATGATAGTTCCTTTCAGTCCTGTGAAATGCAGACTTGACACTCAAATTATATTTATGTTACCCTGAAGAAAGATTATTACTGTTTTTGAGGAAATAAATAAATAGCAGTGTATCATAGTTTCTTGGTATTTTCACATTAAGTGTGAATACTTGTTTTTTGTAGCTGAGCTACTGAATTCTAAATGTGTAGATCTTTGCAGAGAGTGGGCTGCTTGTGTTTTGTATCATGTCACTGCCAATCTTAGTGATAAACACTACTGCTTGGCAGCTTACTGCAGTAGCCATTGTTAATTGATGTTTCTCCTTAGCTGACATGTAACTTTGTAGCAAAAGTGTCATTATTGGCAATGTCAATATGCATACAAGATGATTTCATGTTCAATTACATTTAACATTTCAGCATTTGGTACCTCTTTGTGTTGCCTCTGCTTTTTCATATTCTCAGTACAAATCATAGAAGCTACATCTCTAGTAGTCATGCTCATTTAACAGCTTTCAAAAATTCAAAAGTTTGAGTTTCAGTTTTTGGACTCTTATTTTGTATTTCCAGTCTCAGTTTAACAGTAAGCTGGCAGGGGTGAGGCTGCCAGTGTTCCGCTTTTGGTTTCCTGATAAAAAGAAATCTAAAACTAAATTTTATAATTTGAAAAGTGATGATGTAATTGACATGAAGTGGAAAACATCTATTTTTCTGAGTGCTATTGATGGTTTTGAGCACTTCTAGTACTTGTAAGTCATGAATTTTAATGCAGAATATAGTAGATAAAATTTTGTACAAAAAGAATATATATGGGAGAAGATACTGATAATTGAAATGCTGTAATGACAAAATGATAGTATTTGTTAGATGGAGACACTGTTGTGCCTTCATTTGGGAACTGAATAAATGGGTTAAATTACAGATGGTTGCATGGTTAGATCTCTTTTTATGATTTAATGATCACAGTAGAAATTGTCTAGGAGAGGGATGTGGATTACTAAAAGTTGAGATACAGGTAACATATGGTGACACCAGTGTAACAATAAGCCAGAGTTCTCAAGGATGGAGCATGTTTGGAGTGTTGGGACTCCAGTTTGTGGGAGATGTAGAGTGAGTGAATATGTTCTATTTGTTTGAGGAGGTGGTACAGAATAAGGATGGGAGAATGTTGTCAAATGTGGAAAGCAAAGCAGATACCATGTCTCATTAAAGAATTTTGAGGAAGTGGAGTAATGTGGGAGAAGCAGACATCAATGTAGCATTTGCATAAGTGAGAATGTGCAGAGTGGTCTTGTATTCAGGGATGATGTCTGTGCAATGCAATCTTCATGTTAGAGCAGCTAGTAATTTTGTTTTGGAGGGTTAGTAGATGTTTTTTTTTTAATCTAGTGTTACATAGTGGTATTTTAGTGTTTCAGTGAGCTGGATTTGATTTTGTAGATTGTTAGGTAAAGGTCTAGTGGATGGGCTGTGTGAGTGTGTTTTATTATAGTTATTACATGGGTTTGTCCAGGGTTGGAGTAATGTGGGAGAAGCAGACATCAATGTAGCATTTGCATAAGTGAGAATGTGCAGAGTGGTCTTGTATTCAGGGATGATGTCTGTGCAATGCAATCTTCATGTTAGAGCAGCTAGTAATTTTGTTTTGGAGGGTTAGTAGATGGTTTTTTTTAAACTAGTGTTACATAGTGGTATTTTAGTGTTTCAGTGAGCTGGATTTGATTTTGTAGATTGTTAGGTAAAGGTCTAGTGGATGGGCTGTGTGAGTGTGTTTTATTATAGTTATTACATGGGTTTGTCCAGGGTTGATGGAAATGTGTAATTTGTTACACTCAGCAGGAGGAGTCGAAGAGATTATGGGGCAATTGGAGTATATGATGGATGTCAAAGATGGCAGTGTAATCAGCATATGGAAATGAATACACTGGAAGGAATGTTTCTGGGAAAGCCAGGTATGGATGAGAAATAAACTGGTTAGCTGTGGGCATAAGCCAAATTGCATGTATCGTGTGTGTTATCAGTAAGTTATTTTTGTTCTGATATTAGACAAACAATGTGTCTAATATATAAATGAGTTAATATATAAATAATATATTTTGTTTTGAATTAAGACTTTTTTGCTTAACTCGAGCATGTTTTTCGTATAACGTGCTTCTTTGTACAACTCCTCCATATACATATTGCACATCCTACCTGTTCGACTTGCAAATTGGAATGAGGGAAAAAACTACTGTCTGTGTGTTTCTGTATGAATGCTGATTTCTATTATCTGGTCTTCACAGTCCTTGCATAAGATGCATGTTGATGCCAGTTGAATAATTCTGTAGTCTGTTGCAAATGTAGGCTGTCTCAGTAGTGTCTTACAGCAATAATGTCTTCTTCCCTCCAGGGATTTCCATTCAAGTTTATGGAGCACTGCCATGATACTCTTACGTTTATCAAGACAACTGGTAACAGATCTACCAGTGCACCTCTGAGTTGCTTCAATTTCTTCCTTTAGTCCAACTTGGTGGGAACCCAACCTTTGATTAGTACTCACTATCTGGTTGCACAAGTGATCTGTATGTGGTCTTCTTTATAGATGAACTACATGTTCATAGAATTCTTCCAATAAACCAAAGTCAAGCATTCACTTCAACTGTCAATGATCTTGTGCACTAGTTCAGTTTCATGTTGCCTCTATTCTGTCTGACTCGCCCTCTATCCTTCTAGAGTCAGTCAAACACGATAACGTCTTGTACACTATAATGTCATCAGCAGAGAGTTGCAGATTTCTGCATGTATATGAGAACAAAAGTTACTAAGTTAATGTAGTGCCATCTTCATGATGATGTAAATGTTGCTGGCAGACTAAAAAATTGCATGCTGCTCCAGCACTCAAAATTGGGACTATTATCTTTTGTGGGAAGTAGTCTGCTGACTGAGCAATCCAACACCTTTCAGGATATGATTTAGAAACTGTGTCCACTGTAAAGTTATTATAGTTGTTTCTTGTGAATGTCAAATGCCTGCTGCTGATAGTGATGATGGATGGTTATGACTTTTTAAATACCATCTCTTTACATAAACTGGCCTGTTGTTAAGCTCTAGGACCACCCAGAGTCACCTGACAAGAAACGAATTTTAGGTTTAATGATTCTCTTTCTGTTTGCACAGATTTTTCTACATCAGTAGAGCAGCATATTTGGGCAACATTTTTAAAATTTTCCTGTTCTCTTTTGTGCTTTTAAAATATGTGTTTCATGCATTATTGCTTGTTGTGTATTATATTTTCTGCATAGTCACCATGTATAAACACTTTAAAGTACATTTTCCCCATGTGTCTGGCATAGAAACAGTGAACATAATGATTTTGCAGGCAACAAAATAATAATAAAAATGAAAAGTTCGGAATTGCTGTTTTATAAGTAAAAGTCAGCTTACCAACAATTGCATATTGCCCTTGAGTTGTTTCACACAACTGCATACTGTTGTTGAAAAACCAAATAACAATATCATCAAATGTACAAAGTAAGGAAATATCTCTCAAAATGGATCTTGTATTAAGATTTTTGAGGTTACAGTCAACAATGTCAAACACCTTTCAGTCCAAATTGAACATTATTGTGATAATTTTACTACAACTGTATATTGTGCAGTCATGCATGGATACTCATTTCAATGGAATGATCAATCATTGTGTAATGCTTGTGACATGTAGATGTATGTGTCTCAATTTTTTAATAGTTCCTTTTATTTTCAGGTAACTGAATGGTAAGAAAGTTAAACTTCTTGGCATATTGACAACTTGTGTTGGACTAGGTTCTAACCTGATTCTTTTATTTCATAGTTTGTCACACACTTTTAATCTGACAGAAAGTTTTAAAACAGTGTTATCACCATGATGTGTTGCAATGGACTACTTTAGACATTACACATTCACCCTTTCTAAGTTTTTACTGCTTGGTCCTTGTAGTCCACCCAGTATATTTTGATTATTTCCATTCACAATTTCCTAATGTGACTGAAACGTCTAGAGCCTTAGTATGTGTCATTTCTGCAGACAATTCTTGATTCTTGAGAAGGTTCTTAATTTTATCATTGTTCTCAGAATCTATTGTCTGAGTTCAATTACTGTGAGGTCTTACGGATTTGTTCGATCCATTGTCCTCCTATTTTCTTTCCCAGATGTCTCATTACATGTTGTCATAAGAATATGTTTTATTGCTGTTATAAGATGTGAAAGAAAGAAAAGGTTCTTTTCTTCTTCTTTGTACTGATAGTTGGCTCAATCTCTTGTAGAACACTTTCATTCAGGAGGGTTCTTCAAAGTCCTGTGGCCATATATTTTCATTTACTGTAGTCCCAGTGATTCTGCTTTAGGTTTTGAGGAGATAAGCAAGTCTCTTTCTGTTTTTCATTTGGAACAGAGTTCCACAAGCGTAAGTGACTCTTGGAGAGTTAAAGTTCCATTGTGTTGGATCTCTGTATGTAATGAGAAACATTTTTTGTTATCTGCTGACCATGTTATTTCTTCATTTATTTATTTATTTTGATTTTGTTGATCTTAGTTATCCATTTTACTTGCTCAGTTAGGTTGCCAGTGATAATTAGAACCAGGCATTTAAACTGCAGAAATAGGATAATTTTCTGATCAGTCATGTAGACTTTATTTATACACAGAGTTTCCATGAGCAGAATCTTAATTTTCTAGAATCTTAACTGGAACATCTTCCATACTGAAGGCTAAGAGACCTAGATCATCTTCAAACACTAGGTAGTTCATTATAGTGTGTTTGTATTGAGGGTTTTGCTCTGATTTAGAATTAGAAGATATTTCCATTTGCCAAACTTTGATGATGTGATCAAAAGCCACATTGAAAAGCAGCAGAGATAATCCATCATCTTCTCTCAGACCAGTCTTCATTATAAAGTCTTTTGACTCCTCTCCCTTGAATTTTACTTTGGAATTTGTGCCGGTTAAATTTAGCTTGAGGTGTGTTTTAACTTTCTGATGAAGACCATGTGAGGACATTTTATTGTGTGTGTCCATGAACACTACAATATACTTTTGTAAAATCTGTGAGGTGGATAAGGAGCCATTTACTTCTGTATTTGTAATACTGCAATATTAAGTTCAGTCTGAGACTTTGGCTTAGTAGCTTCTGCATTAAAAAAAATCTTCCTTGCTATTCTCGAAATTCCAGTTCCAGACTATTTTTGGTCCTGTTGTAAATTATGTAGGGGGAAATGTATGTGCAGTTCAGAAGAGTTATTTATAATTATCTTGATTGACCTTTTTCTCCTTATTCAAATTCTAGATTGATTATTCCGAGGCCCAATGTGCCAGAATTTTGTCCCTGTGCCAGATTTTAATTATATGTTGACAGTGATTTATAGTTACATTTTCCTGCATTTTTCTGCATTTATACACAAAAAGATCTTCACTACCTGCCTTGTAATTCTTTAGTCCCATAATTGTGACTTCTAGTTCATTGACTGTTAGGAAATTTATTGATCTGGGTTGATTATAGTTAGTGTGTTCAGTGTTTGCTTGAAATGTTTCCAGTGGGTCAGAATAATATAAAACTTTGTTGAATGCATGTGTGGAGCTCTGGGTTTTCTTGGTTACTATTGGCTAACATTCCTGATTTATCTCTCGGCATTAATGTAATGGTTTAGTTTTTGGAGATGCCTACCAGTAGCCTTGTAACTTTTTTCCCCAAAAAATTATCTTCTCACCTTCCTAGGATGCTTTCGAGAAGTTTACGTTTTGTTTGTCTAATGATTTGTTTATTTTTCTTTTTTATTAGTACTATATTTGTGTTCTTCTGATCTTTGATCTTGATGACTTATTCATGCTTGGTATCGTATCTCTTATCATCTGATCACGTTATTCATTCCACCATTTATGTTTATTGGAGCTAAGTTTTCTGCTGCCAGTTTTAATTCTTTTAGTGTTTTAACGTGTATTGTAACTTAATTTTTATGTGTACTATTGATGGGAGCATTCCAGAATTATCAGAATCTCCTTGTAGTAGTATAATTCATTCATTCATTCATTCATTCAGGAATCACTTTTCAATGATACAGTGGAAATGAAAAGATCAAAATTACACATACACACAAAAGATATAAGTATACTTTTATGAGGATAAAATCATTGGTTGGCTGTGGCTTTAAACTGTCCAGGCCTTTAGCTGAAATGATTTAGGAAAAATATAGAAAACCTAAATCAGTGTATTCAGACAGGGCTAATTCCATTCTCTGGAATATGAGTGCAGTATCCTAAGTGCTGCAGTGCCTCATTCTGTTGTACCCTGTTGTACAGTGTTCTTTGATTTACACACAATTTACTCCAGATAATTTTTGGTTTTGCATGTCATAGCTGCAGACACTGAGAAAACCCACTAATGGTTCCTAGACAATGAACCTATCACTGTGTCCCTTGCACTAACTCCAGTTTGTTAACTAACTCCAGGCCCCTAAAGATGTCGCTACAATCCATATGCATCTCCGTGTCCTCCCTCCAGTCCACCTGGAAAACCGAGTCAGCATTCCACCATGCTGAGTGAGTGGGCTGTTGAAACAGGAGAATGAGAAGACATTAATATCAAGCACTATAAACCATAGCACAAGATTTTCTTGTAAAAGCATTGTAAAGTAACAAGGTGTTGTAGTTTTCCCCTTTCACAATTAACCACTACTATGAGTCCTCTAAGTAGTCCCTAATTATGTGGTGTGCAGTATTTACAAAGAACGATTTAGATCCATTCTTCAAAAGATGTTTTTTACTAATAGTTTTCATCTCATTGGACAGTTTGCTGTACAATTTTATTCCCTGGTAGATGTAAGATAGATTTTACAAGAAAATCTTGTGCTATGGTTTATAGTGCACGATATTAATGTCTTCGCATTCTCCTGTGTTCAACAGCCCACTCAGCATGGTGGAATGCTGACTCGGTTTTCCAGGTGGACTGGAGGGAGGACACAAAGATGCATATGGATAATTGGATGATTCTATTAGTGAAATACTATGAATGTAACAGATTGGTAGGTGTCCTTGCTTGGTGCAGTAAGGGTACCCAATGTTTTAAATAGTTCCTTTATAATAAGCCCAGCTACAGCTGCTAGTTATGATTCTTATGACAATTTTTTACATTTTAAAAGTTATGCCCATATATTGTGTATTCATTTCCCAGAAAAGAATCCCATACCCATAATATGAATATACATAGGATTAATGTTACCACAAGACATTGGCTGTTACAAACTGATGATAGAATCCTAAGAATAAAACATGCTGATGACATTCATTTTTCCAATTGCTCATTCCATAGTGGCTGGCAATCAGTATTCATTCCTAGATAACTTTGTTTGTTACATAATCTGTAGATTTACGAGTATTAACTATCCTCAGTCAGAGTTGGTTTTCTTCTGTATGCTGAAGTCCATACATTTTTGGTCCACTGTTAATTTTTCATGTAGTGCCCATTCTTAAACCTCATTGAGGATTTCACTGGCCTTCTCCAAAGAAATTTTGATGTGTTATAAGTGACCATGATATTACTGTCATTAGCAAAGGGAACTTTTTCTTCATGTATTATACTCTCAGGAAAGTAATTGTTATGTAGTATCCCAATACACTACCCTGAGGAACTCCAGTGTTCTCATGTGCAACAATTGTTTTAGTAAAAAAATTATCAGCCAATGTCTATACTCTCTCTACCCTTTACACTCTGTCTCAATGTAAGACTGAACTCACTCATGTGCCATTTCTCTTACACCTAGTGCATCTAGCTTTTTAAATAGTATTTTATAGTCAATTATGTCAAAAGCCTAGAACAAGTCTGAGAACTGCTTGTCAGGAGTTTCAAGTACTACTTTTGTGAACTCTGTAAAGGACTTCCTTCCCTTTGATAACTAAACCATGCTTCATTAAAAATCTTGTATATGTTGATGTACCTTGTTTGTCTATCACTCACAATTAATTCACCTTTTAAGGATGCAGTTAGTCATGGTCTGTGATTTAAAATAGTGGTTATATTCCTTTAGTAAAGGGTATACTTGTGCATGAATTAGGAATTCCTGGAATATACTGCGCTTTAGGAACATTGTGCTGCAGCTTCTCTGTAATACCAGAGGAATAGTTGTTTACAAAATCTGCCATTTCCTGCGGATTTTGTATTATTCCACCCCATTTTTTCTTTATATTGTTATACTTACTTCCACATTTTCCTGTTTGCTGTTTTATGATGGCCCACACTACTTTGTTTTTATTTTCTGCATAATGTATTAATCTCATCAAAGGTTAATTTAAACATTGTGCAGAATTTAGAGAATCTACATCTACATAGCGAATGTGCTTCATCCTATTTTTGATTTGCCAATAGCCTAGAAAAAGTATGTATTTTATGTTCCATGGAGACCTTTTGCAGATCAGCAGTTTTTGTGTTTTACCATGCCTATTTTTAGCTCTAGTATCTTATCTTAGTGATCAGAAAGGACAGATCTCTTATAAATACTGTACACTTTTCATGTTTGATATCCATAAATATGTGATCAAAAACTAATGATGAAATTTTTGTTACTCCAGTAAAAAGTGTTCACCATTTGTGCCCTGCCAAAGTGCTCAAATGTATAGGAAGTTATTACTAATTTTGCTCTCAACATCTGTGTTTAATATTTATGCCTTCACATGTTAGTCTGGGGGGCTGAGGCTCTCTCAAAGATTTCAGTTGATTTGTTGAAGAAAGTGTCCACATTACCACTAGCAGTACATGCACAGAATGATTAACTTTTTATGGATTTCTAGCTTTCTTTATTCAGTTTATTCCATTTCAAAATGTTTGTTTACATTATTTGTTATCAAATTTTCTGCAGCTTTGAAATGCTGTGTTTTTCATATTTTTTTCTGTACTGATTTATCTTTTTGATTTCAATGTCTAATAGCATTCTGGAATATTTCAGGAGGCAGCCTCATAAAGACACGCACTAGACAGTACACGGTAAGTTTATCTTTATTCACTGAATGTTTGTTTATGAAAAGTACTCTTTTTTATTGTCTCACAGAACACTTCACGCAACATATTGAGTGGAAACGACAACCAACATACTGAGGGTTTATGTACTTTATTGTTGTATCTATAGGCAATCATATTAGAAGGCATTATCAATCATAATACATTTATGTATGGTGATCCAAGTTGTATTTGTACATGGTTCTGGTCCTGTATATGTACACAGGGAGAATGTCTTATTTTTGTGCCATTATTTTTTTTCCTCAATGTCAGCATAAAATAAAATTCGGGAAATACAACACCTTATGACTACATCCTTCACTGTCTGCCATATGAAATAAGTGTTTTGCTAAGCATAGAATTCTGATGAAATAAATTTGTGAAATTTTTCCTTTTGTCAAGCACTGTGTATTGTGGAAAGCAGGGATTATATTTGTTACTGTGATTGTTTTGTTAAACTCTTGATCAAGTAAGAGTAATCGAAAATCTGTGATAATTTGTGCATCAATCAGACTAGCAGAAATTTGAAACTAAGGCTCTGTTGATGGCTTTCACCCCTTTAAATTACAGAAATGGAATAAATTGGCAGTAGCCTCATATTTACCTGGATTTTAGTGCACCATGAACAATATCGAAAGAGATCTCTAGGTTCTTAAAGTACAACATAAATATTGTATTCTGAACTCCTTGAAAACTTTTAAATTTTAATGTACAATATTACACAAAAAGCAAAAGGCTTTTGACACAGTGCTGCCCCAAAGATTTCTATCAAAGAAACCCTGTACTGTTCATCTACAAGGCCCAGAGAGCAGTAGATACCCGTGCCTGGCTGATGACATGCTCCTTTACTTCCAGAGGGCATTTGACACTCTTCCACACTCTCAGTTAGTGAAGAAACTAAGAATGTACAAAATATCAGACCAACTGTGTGATTGGATTGAAGAGCTTCTAGCAAACAGAACATAGCATGTCATTCTCAATGAGAGAAGTCAGATTGCCAGAAAATTGTACCATATTGCAGGAATACATGTAGAGGATCAATGCTTTGTGCAGGGATTGGCAGCTGATCCATAACATAAGCACATGTAATGTTTTGCGCATAAATAGGCAGAAAGACCCATTATTATAGAATTACCTGATTGCATAACAGTCACTAACAGCAGCCACAGCCATGAAATATCTAAGAATGTGCATATGGAGCAATTTAAATTGGAATGACTGTATAAGAACAATCACAGAAAAGGCAGATGCCAAACAGATCCAGTGGAAAAATCCTCAGGAAGTGTAGTGCACCACAAATGAGGTAACTTAGAAAACCTTCATTCGATCAGTAGTTGAATATTTCCTCATCAC
The DNA here is from genome assembly GCF_021461395.2 of Schistocerca americana. Classification (NCBI taxonomy): domain Eukaryota; kingdom Metazoa; phylum Arthropoda; class Insecta; order Orthoptera; family Acrididae; genus Schistocerca; species Schistocerca americana. The sequence continues at coordinate 24,870,785 of NC_060129.1, read as the reverse complement.
TCTGTTATGTACACCAGATAGAACTGATAGAGAAAATAGAGAAGCCTCTCAAAGATGAGCAGCATATTTTGTTACACATTCATTTAGTAAATGTGAGTATTGTGGTGTGGTTTACTGTTAAAATTCCAAGACCATACATTCCTAGAAGAGTCAATAAATGTATTGCTTCTTCTTACTTGTATCTTATGAAAATACCATGAAGATAAATTAGAGAGATTTCAGTGCACTTGGAGGCTTACCAACTGCCTTCCTTACTATAACTCATTCATAAGTAGAGGGGGGGGGGGGGGGGGGGGGGGAAGAAACGTACAGTGGTACACAAAGTACCCTCCACCACACATCATAAGGTGGCTTGTGCAATATGGATCTAGACATACAAGTACTTTGTTTCTCATTTCTAATTTGTATATAATCTTCATCTGTTTCCTTTAAAAGCTTCATTTCTATTATATCACAATGGGATACCTACAAGTATAATATTCTAGGAAATTAATTAAAGGTTAGCCAGACTATACCTACACCATTTCCTGTCTCCAGTAGTTGTCTAGGTTTTTGTCTTCTACAAAAATGAATGGGAAAATAAGGTGCTTTTTTATTTATGAAAACATTACAAAACTGACTGCTAGCTGAAGTTCCACTATAAACTCTGCCACAAGAATTTAGTTCTCATAAGAATAGTGCTGTAGAACAGAAGTATTTTATGTGAACAGGTTTATTCCTGTATCTTCACTTTCATAATCATAGTAGTTGTGTGTTTACATTCCGTTAGATAGTTAAACCCCAGTTGCTATATGTTCATAACCATGCATAACTTTGCTTTGGTCTGGAAAATCCAGGATGGAATATAATAGGCAGATTGGCTTTTTCCACTAACCCTCTCCTCCCCACCTCTCCCCTGCCCTCCACGTAACCTCCTGACTGTACAAAGCTGCCCTACCATCTCCACCTTGACCCTGCATGCTCCCCAGCAGCATTTCACTATCCCCCACAGCTACCCTACTATCCCTCTCCCTGCCCACCCCAGCCTCTTCCTTACCCCTAGCCACTTGCCACTCCATCATGTACTGGTGATGCTGCTCGCAGTGTGGCTTCAGTTGCCTGAGACTCCAGTCATATGTGTGTGAACTGCATTTACGTGCATGCACCCCTTTGTGTGTGTGTGTGTGTGTGTGTGTGTGTGTGTGTGTGTGTGTGTGTGTGTGTGTAATTTTTGAAGAAGGCCATATTGACTCAGTATCTCAACTATATTGTTACTTCTCTTTTCTTTATTTATTCAAAGAGCAGAGGCAAAACATATTATCATCTGATGTCTTTTTCTGTTTACTATGGAAGAACATGATTCTTTACATCATTGTGAAGTTATTTCAAATGCCATGAATTAACATCTCTATTCAACACCTCTCTATTACTGATATAATCACAATGTATGAGTCCATACACCCTTGTAATTTTGCTTCACACCATTTAACCTAGCCTTGTCTGAATTGTATAATATATGATTGTTGGATTTTGTACTTTCACTGAAATTAAAACCACAATTGGAGCACACTTCCTGTGGCGTTTTGTTGCATGGGATACACTTTCCCAGTCAAGCTTATGATGATGTGGATTGCTGCAGCGAGCTTCTTTGTAGATAATAATTTCTGAATATTTTCTAGGTTTTCATTGCAGATAAGAGGATGATATGTTGTGATGTGTTGTGTTGCAGATGAGTTATGTTGCATGTTGTAGATGTTATCTGTGCACTCTTTGAGTCTCTGGAAATAATTATCTGTGCAGGGGATTTGTTGTAAGTTGTGCGAAGCTTGAGGTAAATTCACCTGAAAATTCTGGGTAAACATGACTGACAGTCTGACCGACTCAGAAGACTTATTTCAGCAATTTCATTCAATTTTGTGCATTAATAGTACTTATGCTGATATCACATACAGAAGAATGATGTATAGTTTTTGGCGGTGTATGGTACCAGGAATTGAAATGCATTGTGTGAAGAGAGACTGTATTTCCAATTTTTTTGCAAACAATTCACTATAAGGATTTTGCAAAACAAAAGGTATTGGCACTTTTGTGAAAGCATCAGTTTGGATCCAGAAAGTCATCCTAATCTCAAACAGAATAATATTTTGATGAGATTTACCAGGGGAAAAAAAAGTTTACAAATTTCTGTGTGTCTGACCGAGATACTGCCATGGGTGAAAGCCTACTTGTTCACAAGGAGCTCCTTGGTACAATTTATGCTACTGGAAAGGGCGTGATTTTGACAGTTTGTACTTCTCAACTTGCAGAATTTTTAGTCAAAAAATCGACAGATATTTGGGATACTCTGAAGTTGACAAGAAAGGACATGCCATACCATCTTATAAACAAAATGCTCAGCAAAGCAGAAAAGGATGGATGCAGAAGAGGAAAACTGCTTACAGTGAAATGAAGGAAATGGCAGAAGAATATTTTGGTTCTATCACTTGTCCATAACAGTGGCCTATGAAAGATTAGAAGGAGAGGAAAAAATTATCAAGGAACCTGCAACATTTGTTGATTACAAGCACACAATGGAAAGAGCAGATCAGTCTCATCAGCAGGTGTGAATAAATCTGAAATCATGAAAGTGAAAGAAAAATATTACAAAAATATTTTTTCCTTTGGTTGAACTGTTCATCTGGAAATTGTTTGTGGTAGATAATTTGAAGGGAGCAAGAGAAATATGAAATTCTTGATTAGTGTCATGGAAGAATCTGTAACAAAATACAAGCTCTCCAACTTCTGGGCATCCTGTATGCATTGTACATACCCTCCGGCTATCAGTGCAGTGCAGAAAATAATTTGCCAGTGAAGAAATCGAACTCAAAGGGACAGTACAATGCCTGCTGTCATAAAAGAAAACCTGGTTGGGAACATGTAAGAGAGAAACACTGTATTACTGTAAAGATTGTGAAGTTTCTATGTGTGTAATAACTTACTTCAGGAAATGTTGCACAGCAAAAGACCTATAAACAATACATGCTTGTAAAATAATACAAATAAAATAAAATTACACCAAATGAACTGAAATTTGAACAAGGGGAAATATATTTCTTACAATATTAAGAGTAGACCAGTTATATGATTTTTATTTAATTTGTCAAGTTTTCATTCATTTTCTGATATGGAATAAGTGCATGTTTTATTAACATTTCATTGCATTTGGGTGATCACAGAGATATGATTCCCATTTTTTTAAACAACAAGAAACATTTGTTTTCAGTAATTGGTACATTGTTCTAAAGTTTTAAGTTTTATCTATGAGTCCATGCTGAAAAGTAATGGCTACAAATTTTTTATTCTGTTCTCAGGTCAGTGATACTTTAATATTCAGAAATAGTTTTAAATACTCAGAACATGCCTGTGACGTGAATAAATCTTCATATCTATATTGTAATAAAGTGAACTAATGTTTTACATGGTATAGTTCGAATCCATCTCCTTATTCAACAAACCAAAGAATGTACCATTGCCCCAACGAGTGTATTTTTGTGTGGCACAACACTTTATTTCAGCATGAGAATGCTAGACCACATATGAGTGCTGTGACAGCTACAGCAATCTGACACCTTGGCTTCACTGTCATTGAACATCTTCCGTAGAGTCCAAACTTGGCCCCATCTGATTTTTATCTGTTTCCAAAACTTAAAGAACACTTTCAAGAACTTAACTTTGATAGTGATGAAGTGGCAGCTCTATCAAAAAGTCACATTCTAGTGATGATACTGGCAAACTGGTGCCTCATTGGGAGAAATGCATTCATTGCCTGAGTGACTATGTTGGGAAGTAAATATTTAGACATGAAGAATGAAGATGTTGAATTTTAATAAAGTTTGTTTTATTTAAAAAGCTGTAAGAGTTGTCACATGGAAAATTCAGAAATTTCAGTATACCATGATACTTTCCTGGATAACTTTTATTTTCTTTTTGAATTCTGAGGCAGTTTTATGTGCCCACATTTTATTATCATACATCATGTCATTTAAGATGAGTTGGACCGCCTATTTCACCTCATCACCATCACTGAAACCACATTGTCACTAGTAACAATAAATTTCAGATAGTTGTCCACTGTTACATAATCCCAAAAGAACTTGTGTTGAGATTCAATTTATGATAATATGTGGTCTGTTATGAGCATTGATGTGGCTGATCTTGCACTCACCTTTATCCATTTTTTTTTTTTTTTTTTTTTTAGTCATAACATTTGGAACAGTGCTTCAAGAAACCTCAGTTCATTGAGCTAATACTCAGACTCCAATGCATGATTTGTTCATCCTTCTCTCCTCATTTATATCTGTACTGTGCTAGCTGCCTTACAGTATGTGGCAGTGGTTACATGAGGTAGCACTCTCTTTTTGCCCCTTTCTTGTTCGATTCAAGATTGATGCATGTCAAGAACAATTGCAAGTATATCATAGTGTTAGCTCCAGTTTCTCTGATATTCTCATTGTGATCATGTTTTGAGATGTATGTGAGACAAAGTACTATCTACCTGAGTCTTCCTGAAATGTACCTTCTTAAAATTTCAATAACAAACCTCCCCATGACACAGAAACCATCTGTTCTAGTCTTCACAACTAGAGTCTGTTGAACAACTCTGAAATGCTTTTTGAAAGTGCATCCTTTTTTTCTACAAAATACTCCAAAGAAACATATTTATCTCAGTGACAATTTTTTATACAAAAATGAAAATGTGTTGTTTCCACAGCACATCTTTTTTATTTGATAATTACTTACTTCCACTTGTCTTAGTATGAACCATACCTTGCATTGCTTCATGCTGCGCAAATCTTACATGTGCTCTCAGGCCATTTTGCATTTCTGTAGCTGGAATCAGTTTCAGAAAAGTCTTCTACTGAGTGTTTTTATGGATGAACTATTTTGAGTGAAAGTTGATTTATCCATGTCTCCTTTGGTTACCAAAGCCACTACCAATTCAATGTTGAATTCACACAGGATGTTTGCTAATAATCCTTGATCTTTTATGTGAAACTTAAGACTTAACACACATCATCATGAAAATGTGAAGAAATCTTTCATCCACCATTTAGTTTGCTTTCATTCAAAAGATAGTAGCCCATTCGCTGTTCGCTGTTGTCCATACCAACCTCATTTCTATTATAATTCAAAATGCAGTCAGGTGTCATCTTCTCTATCATTCCTAATTTTGTTCTGACATTGACAGTGGACGCAGTCTATTTTTGTTTTGTCATGAGTGGATTACATCCCAAATGTAATTCCCTTCCAGAAACTTTTTTTGAAGTGATAGCTGATCTTTTTCAGTTGATGAGCAACTAGATTATTAGCTAGATATTTTCTATTTTTCAGTTGTGTACCCATTACTTTAGTTTTCTTTTTCCATAAATGATGAAGTAGATCAGGGAAAGTGTTAAAACAATTCCTGTATAAAGTATGACTTTTACCATAGAAACTCTTACAGTGCCTGTTTACTGCATGCGAAATGCTGTTTGTAGTGTCTTCTTGATTGCCAAAATAAACATCACATTTAAAACTGTATCCACTGTGTCACAACATAAAGAATTGTGTGCCATATTCATTAGGCTTATTTTTCAGGATTGTAGACCTTGAAACTGTCTACCACAAAAAAGGCAAAATCCTATAGTGAGATTGTCAGCTAGTTTGTATGCTCTTTCATTTTTTGTCTTATGTATATCAAAAATAGATCTCAAACAATGGAAAATCCAGGATGGAATGTAATAATATCTGAGAAGGAAAGTTGCTACTCACCATATAGGAGTGTGGTTTCAGTTGCACATAACACTCTCTCTCACTTTCTCCTCATCTGCAGCCACTGCCTGTACATTTGTACATATTACTAAACTGCACGTACATAATGCTCAGTATTGCAAATCGTGCTGTGATACTTTTAAACTAGAAATTTACTTGCACATGGATCATATGTTCTGATAGTGTAACAAGAAATACAATAAATTTTATTTTTAACTGCCACTTTAAGACTACATAAAAAATGAAGCTTCTTGTAGTACAGGTCTCACTACATGCTATATGGAATTTTATCTGTCCTGTTCACTATAATTTATTTGAGAAAGAAAACATGAAAGGTAATAGCATGTAACATAATTTAAATTTTCCCAGATTAATTTCCTAGAATTACCTTACAAATTGTGATCAGAAGTGCAGTAGTTTTTATATCATGAACATCGTTCTCCTACTTAAACATCTGGTGCTACTGATGTCATTAGTTACTGTAGCTTATTGTAGCATACATATTTGTTTTAATGAGGAATCCTGTAGTGATACTCGGCATTTGAGAAGGAAGGAATGGAAATGTTTACATACTGACCACGGGCATAGGCTCTCAAGGCCTTATCTTCCCTTTGTATCACTTTTTCTTGTGGCAGCCTCTAATACTCATTACACAAATGTTCTGATGCTTGGAGATGATTGCTACATAGGTCATTCAGTCACTTTGCTCATACTCCCCAACCATCTGCAGCACCATCACCTCAACACTGTGGTTCTCTATGCCACACTGCCTCCAAGTGGGTTCTTGAACCTCTGTGCAGGCAAAGGACAATCAACTCGTATACTCACTATTATCCGTTGCACTCCCATTAACCAGATAACAATTCCAAATTGTACTGAATATTTAGTATCTGTAGTGATAAACCTCCACATGATTATTTTAGAATGTAACTAAATACTTGCCCATCATAATCTTTAACACACCTATCTGGGCAATCCTTCTCACCTTGAAAGCATGTGATATCTTTTTGAAAATGTAGTCACAGCTTCAAGAGAATGACAAAATGTTTTATTGGCCACTATCCATTAGGGGAAGTTAATTAACTGACAATTTGAAATTGTCTTTTTGCATTAGTACTACCACCCAAACTCTGCACACTTTCAAATGACCTACGTCCCAAAGTCAGCTTCTATTTCAGACTAGAAGGGGTTAGCTCTGGTTCTGGTTGCTGACAGGCCACACTTTGATGGGCAGTGTCTCTGGTAAGCAATACGATGCAGGAGAAAAATGTTGTGTGTGGGGCCACAGAAAGTGTGCAGAATGCAAGTTGAAACTCCCTGCCTCCAACTTGACAGCATGCAGCTCTCCTTCCCAATCATCTCCTATTTTTTGGACTTTGCTGCAACTTAAATTTGCCATTATAGTCCCTCCTGGCATTTGGTCAGAACAATCCTGCCACATTCTCCTTTCTCAGACCCCACTGATTGGTACACTTCACATGAATGCCAAAATAGCAGATATGAAGATTTGTGAAGACAGAATAGAAAAGTCACTATTATCACTTGAACAGTGGGGAGACATCTGGACTGGATGAGACACATGTGAAATTCTGTCTATTTGAGATGTAGTTTATCGTAGGACACAGGAGCTTCAAAAGATACACAACTATTGGAAAAAAGTACATGTCATTGCAGTTTTCAAGAAGGGTCATCATACACATGTTGATATGTATAGAATCACATTACTGATGTCATTTAGTTGCAGTATTGTGGTACATGTTACATGTTTAAGTACTCTGACGTTTTTGTAGAACAAAAATTTCCTCCATAAAAACCAATAAGGGTTCTGCTAAATGAGAGCTTATGAAACTCGGCCTTATGTTTGTCTGTAAGATTTGACCTTGATGCACAGGATGACTTGAGGAAGGCATCTGATCAATTCTGCACTACCATTTAGTGAATAAAATAAAAGCTTACTTAGTATTGGGAGAGATTTATCACAAATCACATAATGTCATGAGTACCAAAAGGAACTGTGATATGACTATTACTACATACAGTTTATATAAATGATGTAGTAGATAATGTTAGAGGCTCTATGAGGCTATTCACATGGAACGTAATTGCCTATAAGGATGTAGCACTGTCACAGGAACGTATCGAATTCTAGGAAGATCCACAGAGCACAGATGATTGGCATAGGGACTGTCAGTTGACATTAAACATAATAAATGCAATGTATTGCACATAAATAGGTGAAAAAATCAACTAGTGTATGATTACACTACTGGAAACAAATTTATGTGAACAGTATCTATGGTAAAATACTCAGGAGTCATCAACAAGAGCAATCTGAAGTGAAAAGACTACATAAAACAAATTGTAAGCAAAGCAGATGCGAGGCTGATATTCATTGCAAGAATCTTAGGGAAATGTTACTCATCCATGAAAGAAGTGTCTTAAGAAACAGTTTTTGAAAAATTCACAAGGACTGCCATAAGTCCAGGATCCTTACCAGTTGGGTTAATACTTTGAAGGTCACTAATATAGCTCCTGCGGCACACCGATTATACTCCAAAAAAATTGAGCAATGTAGGGTTATGTCAGCAACTTCTCAGTTTTGTAAACATATTCCAACATTTGTCTTACTCTTCTGTCTGACTGCAGTCTGTTATAACCTTTAATCGCCAATAAATTGCGTGGATATGCAAACGTAGAAACAATAGCTGGTTACATGCTACCAACTCCGTATCTGTCACTCGACTGCCGTGCCGTGACATGCGACTGGTGCCGTTCGTAGCTAGGTGGTGCTCCCGCGCTCAGCCGAGTTGCGGAGCGCCTCTATCGCCGTTTGCGCATACTGACGTGACAGCACTGTTAAATGTCGTGGCACTGTCACAACACTTTTCCCCCCTTGAAAAAAAAAAAAACACTCACTTCCTTGGAGACATGGACAGTGCGGAGACATCCATGGCCTCTTGGGAGGCCCCGAGAAGATCCCATGGAGAGACACGAGAGTATGGTCGAAAATGTCCAGGACGGAAGCTCGTGCGTGGAACGTGCCTGCTGGACGAGATGATGGATGAAAACTCTGGAGCAGCATCCATAGGTGTCGTGGACCTGGGGGTGTGCTCCAGCGAGATGGGTCCCGGAGAAGGCGGCGTCGCGACTGGGGCCGGTTCTGGTGTACTCGGAAGCGGTAGCGACGTCAGCTGCAGCAACACGCACAGGAGATTGGCAGCAGCGACTGGACTGGTTTCTCGGGTTGGTGGAGGTGAAGGAAGGGGCGGTGGCACCGGCGTGGCCACCACTCGTGGGCACATCTGGTCGTAATGGCGAACAACGATGCTGTCGGCCATATGTATTTCACAAAGCCGGCGGCCGCGAAGAGCCTTGACAACCCCTGGAATCCATTTAGGGCGAGATCCATACCCTCGTGCCCACACGTTGGCGCCCACCGAGTATTTTCCTGCACTAGAGGACACAGTACAAGGCCTGACAGGGTGAAGCAGGTGCAGTAGAGTGCACGGTTGGCGGCCATGCAAGAGTTCAGCAGGGCTGTGATCACCCAGAGGCGTGAATCGATAAGGACTCAGAAAATGCAACAGAGTGTCATCTGTGGAAAAATCACTAAGGAGTTTTTTCATCTGGCTTTTGAAAGTGCGGACAAGGCGCTCGACCTCCCCATTCAATTGCGGATGGAAGGGCGGTGCTGTCACATGATGAATCCCATGTCCAGTACAAAAATCACGGAAGGCCTGCGAAGAGAACTGAGGGCCATTGTCCATGACGATCGTGGATGGAAGACCTTCAAGCACAAAGATTTTGGACAAAGCCAGCGTCATCACTGCAGTGGTGGGCGACGGACATCGAACAACAAATGGAAACTTCGAGAAGGCGTCAATCAACAGCAGCCAATAAGTGCCGAGGAAGGGGCCGGCAAAGTCAGCGTGCACCCGTTCCCATGGCTGTACCGGATCAGGCCACGGAGAGGGCATTGTACGGGGTGCAGCCAGTTGTTGAGCACACTGACCACACACAGCGACCATGTGGGCGATGTCCGAATCAATACCGGGCCAATAAACGTGCCTGCGGGCCAGGGACTTAGTCCGAGAAATCCCCCAATGGCCTTCATGCAACAGTTTGAGGACATCTTTCCGAAGAGAGGCTGGCACCACGACCCGTGGAGATGCGCCATCCGTGGCCAGAAGAACAACACCCTCACGAACAGACAGACGAAGGCACAAGGCATGGTAGTTGCGAAGGAGATCCGATGCCCGGCCCTTGGTCCTGTCCGGCCAACCCCGTTGAACAAAACTGATCACCTGACGCAGGACCAGGTCCCGCGCAGTAGCCGACGCGACCCGCGAACCTGTAAGTGGAAAACTCTCGACCGCACGACGTTCTTCCTCATCAATGTGGAAACAGAGTAGTTCATCTCGATCGAAAACCGGGTCGGGGCCCATCGGCAAACGCAACAACGCGTCAGCATTGGCGTGCTGGGCCGTGGGGCGATAGTGAATCTCATAGTGAAAACGAGACAAGTATAAGGCTCAACGTTGCAGGCGGTGAGCTGCCTTATCAGGAAGCGACGCTGATGGGCTGAACAGAGAGACCAGCGGCTTATGGTCGGTGATAAGGTGAAACTTAGAACCATACAAAAAAACGCTGGACTTTTTTAGAGCATAAATGATAGCAAGCGCCTCCTTTTCGATTTGAGAGTAAAGCCGTTGCGCATCGTTGAGGGTCTTGGAAGCATAGGCAATAGGGCGTTCCGACCCAGCCTCATACCGATGGGCGAGAACAGCGCCTAGGCCATACTGTGACGCGTCAGTCACCAGAACCAAGTGCTGACCCAGACGGAATGTGGCAACACAAGGCGCCGACTGCAAATGAGCCTTCAGGTGGACAAAAGCCTTCTCACACTCGTCGGACCAACAGAAAGGAACGTTTTTGCGTAACAGCTGATGCAGAGGATGAGCTACCGCCGCCGCAGATGGAATGAATTTGTGATAATAAGCAATCTTGCCTAGAAACGCCTGAAGTTCTTTGACCGTAGACGGCCGGGGTAGAGCTGTAATGGCCGCAACGTGCTGACGTAGAGGACGTATACCCTCACGGGACAAGTAGAAACCAAGATACACAATGGAGGGTTGGAAGAACTGTGACTTGTCCAGATTGCACTTCAACCCAGCCGAATGCAGAACTCGAAACAGTGAACGCAAATTGCGAAGGTGCTCCTCAGTGGAGGCCCCTGTGACAACAATGTCATCCAGATAGTTGATGCAGCCAGGAACAGAAGCCATGAGCTGTTCCAAAACCGCTGAAAAATGGCTGGCGCGCTAACGACGCCAAATGGTAACCGCTGGTACTGATACAACCCACAAGGAGTGTTGATGACGAGAAATTCCTTGGAAGACGCATCCAACGGCAACTGATGGTACGCCTCCGATAAGTCAAGTTTGGAAAAGAACTGGCCCCCAGCGAGCTTGGTAAATAACTCCTCAGGACGGGGAAGAGGATAAGTGTCAATGAGGCTCTGAGCATTGACAGTGGCTTTAAAATCACCACAAAATCGCAGACTCCCGTTTGGTTTAGAAACCACCACGATTGGCGATGCCCATTCGCTGGAGGTAACAGGAAGGAGAATCCCTGAAGCTGTTAACCTGTCTATCTCAGCCTTGACAGGTGCACGCAATGCCACCGGAATAGGGCGTGCCCGGAAAAACTTAGGGCGAGCTGTGGGTTTAAGAGTAATGTGGGCTTCAAAATCCTTGGCACGACCCGGACCAGCAGAGAACACGGACGAGAATTCAGAACACAATCCATCCAGCTGTTGATACGGAATATCCTCAGATATGAGGTGCAAATCATCATCAATGGAGAACCCGAACAACTGGAAAGCATCATAACCGAACAGGTTTTCAGTGCCCGCATGATCCACCACATAAAACGTGAGGGGCCTAACAACAGACTTGTAGGCAGTGGAAGTATCAAACTGGCCAACGATAGGAATTTTCTGCTTATTATAAGTTCTCAGATTTCGCGTAACTGGAGACAAGGGAGGGGAGCCCAACTCCAAATACGTGCGAGAATTAATGAGAGTTACTGCAGAGCCAGTGTCCACTTGCATGTGAATGTCTTTATCCAGAACATGAACAGTAACAAACAACTTATTTGTTTGAGAAAGCACACAGTTAACATCCATGTCCGATGCCTCGTCCTCGTCGACAGGAACTTTAGGGGACTGACACACAGAAGCAATGTGGCCTTTTTTCCTACATGAATTACACGTGGCCCAACGTTTTGGACACGCGGCCCTGTCATGCTGTACGAAACAACGTGGACAAGAAGGAAGTGCGGAACGAACCTGCTTCTGTGGTTGCTGTTTTCACTGCGAGCGTGGCGGCCCGGCGTGACGTTGTTGACGTGAGTGAACCGCCGCCACATCATCGTTCCCCTGTGAAACAGGCAAATTGTCCTTGTCGAAAGTTGTCTGTACAGCGCCTACATCACACTACACATTTATTTGCGCACCAGCAGCGGGAGACACTTCAAAAGATTGAGCGATGCTTAGAACTTCCGACAACAACAGGTTTGGCAGTTGTAAGGCACGTTGCCGAACTTCTTTATCAGGAGCAAGCCGTAGAATAGGATTCCTAACCATTGAATCAGCATAAGACTCATGATGAGTGTCCGTGACAAACTGACATCTCATACTCAGACCGTGTTGTTCCGCCGCCCAAGCCCGGTAAGATTGATGGGGCTGTTTACGACACCGGTAGAATGCCACGCGGGCAGCCATGACGTGGGTGTTGTTTCAGTAATAGACAATAAGTCACACATTTCTTGGAAGGACAGAGAGGCAGGTTCCCGTAGAGGGGCTAACTGAGATAGCAGCTGATAGATCCGTGGGGAAATCCAGGATAAAAATAACGACTTACACATAGGAGCGTCGACAATGCCGAAAGCCAAGAAGTGTTGCCGCAAACGCTTCTCATAATCCTCCCAGTCTTCAGCGGTGTCGTCGTAAGGAGGGAATGGAGGCGGAGAAGAGGAAGACAGACAATGAGTAAGCGACGTCGACAACGCCTGAATAGCAGCCGTCAGCTGTGTTTGTTGTTCAATGAGTGCTTCCATAAGCTGTTCCATGTCTGCCCCGACACGGAACACACAAATCCACAACGCAGTAAAAAAAAATCCGACCTCGTCGCCAAAAAGTGTTATAACCTTTAAACACCAATAAATTGCGTGGATATACAAACGTAGAAACAATAGCTGGTTACATGCTACCAACTCCGTATCTGTCACTCGACTGCCGTGCCGTGACATGCGGCCGGCACCGTTCGTAGCTAGGTGGCGCTCCCGCGCTCAGCCGAGTTGCGGAGTGCCTCTATCGCCGTTTGCGCATACTGACGTGATGGCACTGTTAAATGTCGTTGCACTGTCACAACACAGTCGTGTGTGTGAGTTGCACTTGTGTGTGTGTGTGTGGGGGGGGGGGAGGGGGGGTGTGTGCACGCGCACATGTGTGAACATGTGTCTATTGTTAACAAAGGCCTTAATGGCTGAAAGCTTTAATTGTGAGAGTCTTTTTGTTGTGCCTACCTGTGACTCAGCATCTCTGCTATATGAAAAATAGAAATTTTCACACCAGAAGTCAGCCAATTTCGATTTTCTAACAAGGCACATACATGAAATCATATGAAAGAACTTGTGCAGTGTTCATGGTTTGACAGTATTCCACTAAGGCATTGATTGAGGGCTCAACTTCCGTGTTTCAGGTAGATTGTAAATTGTTGTTCAAGTGTAGCAATATATCTTCCATTTTGCCGTATTTAGCAGTTCGTCGCCCAAAAAAGTGAAATATTGAAACACTGAATAGTTCAGTTAATTTTAAGTTTGAATGCTGAATGCTGCATGATTCTTCAAAAAGCCGAAGCTGTGAAGTGGTGGTGTTCTCATCTCTCAACTGCCCAGTTGAATGAGGCAAACTGACAGGTTCAGACAAAGGGATATCTTATACAAGATTGGCATCAGCAGCTTCACCTTGATGGCTCACTGACACTTCATCATCAAAAGTGCCTTTCCCATCTGTAAAGGAAATCATAAATATTAGCTTCCTGCCATACAGTAGTTAGTATGTATGCTTACTGAAAAAGAATGCAGTGAAACAGACACCTTTCGATCACTGCTTGCCAAATTAGAAATTTGTTCATTAAGCTCTGAACCATTATTCTTCAACAATATCTCTCTCTCGTCACATAACCCCACATTTAAAATAAATACAAAGCATGTAGCAGACAACAATGACAGCTCTTTGAGTTGTGTGTGATCATGTGAGGTATGATAGAACACACAGTATTGTCCATATTCCTTTCTTCTTAATACAAGTGATTGGTGCTGAGTTTTTTTGTATTTTTTCCCCCCTCTGTACAAGCATTATAAGTACATTTGTACAGACAGGAGAGTAAGACAAATGTTGGAATATGTTTACAAAACTGAGACGTGGCTGACATAGGCCCTACATTACTCTTTCTTTTTGTGTATAATCAGTGTGCCATTTACTGCAACAAAACACAATGCACACACAAGCACTAGCCAACAGGAAACTTGTCAGAAGCTTTAACTTGAAGGCTTCATAACAACAAACTGCTTCCAACAAGCATGAAGTCACAACTGTTTACATTAGGTTTGTTTGAGTGGTTGCCAGCGGGTTCATGCACATGCACAGTTGAGTTGCGTATGAGCAAGTACCTTTCCCCACTTGTAACTGCTTGAATAATTTTTCTGCCATGCCGAAACTGCCAGATTTTTGCCTGCGTAGGACAGTCTGAGTTGGAGTGAGGAAGAGGGTGGTCTCGGTGTGACCCATGTTTACATTTAGTCAATTTGCTGTTCCTTGTTCGTTAAAGCTTTCACAGCAAATGAAAACAAAACGAATTTCTGTGTCCAGGAGCAATGAAGTTAATTAAAATACATTCACATAATTAAGGAAGGCTAAAATATTTTATTGATTTCAGCTTTCTGGTTTAATTTTATTTCCACATTTTCCCCCATCCAGCAGTAATCAGTCACCTTGCAGAACAATGAAGTTATTTTTGTTGGTTTGCTAAAGAAATTTTGCTTTTATTTATCTTTTTTGCAGAGCCAGTCAATTTATTTGAAATGAAGTGTTTAATTCCAAATTACTGGCTACTTTCAATTGTTCACTGAATTTCAATTGCATGTTTTCCTCTTCAGGCACATATGCATTATGCAATAATAAAGAACCAAACATGAGATAATACAGTATTAGTACGCCAAAAAAATTTGAATCCCAAAAACCATACTGAAAAGCTTAATACCAGGTTAGGGCCTTCTTCATCATGAAGCTGGACATATGCATGTGCACTTTAAGCCGTATTATGCACTTTAGTATGGTTTATGAAATTCCGATGCTCTTGAAGCACCTTCTGATTTCCTGTTTCTTTTATGACGTACTTAAGACCTGTTAATGCTATATATGTACACGCATACGGGCTTCTTACATCATTGTAGCTGCGCATGTGCAGCACCTTTTGTTTTCTGTGCAGCATCTTGTGTTTTCCGGCACTCTGGCAACTGCTGAAACAAACCTATTTCTAACAGATCATGGGAAAATATTGTGAATGTTGGTCTGAAAAATGTTACTTTTAAAGTAAACTTCCTTTTAAAGATGGATTATGTTACCTGTGAGATGGGGGATGAATTTCTGAAAACAAAGCGTTTGACTTTCATTTAAAACTTAACAATTTCAGGACCAGCCTCTTAGAAGAATTTCATGCCCATATGATGAGGCAGTTATGTCATTTAAAATTTTACTAGCATATTTGTGTGATGTATCTTAAAGTATAACACACACAAAAAACCAACATTATATGTAAAAGCTTAGCTTTTATTGTAGCTTATTAATCTTCAAGATCAATATAATATGTGAAAGTTTAACTCCTCTTAAAGCTACACTAAGTTTATTAATTTAAACCATAACTTTTTCCTATTGTTTGCACTACTCAACATTGATGTTGCTATTGGATGGTTTCATCACACTCTAAATATCTGTTGTCATCGGCTAATGAGATCACTTGACATGAACTAAGATTGGCTTACAAAAGCACATCACAATCTCCTGATTTCAATGCTTTGATAACTAACGTGCTGTGTTAGGTGGAATTCGAATTTATAATTTCGTAATATGAAAATATTTAGTATACATGTTGCTGCACATCACAAATCTTTCCAAAAAGTGCTTCTTTTTCTGGATTTACTTTTCTAAAGTGCAGGGAAGACATTCTACACTGGTGTAAAAAGCTTAACCATTCAAAGGTTTGCTAAGTTCCACAGTTCTGAGGGAAAGTATACTGTCACTTAACATGGAAAAAGTGTATGTTCACCTGGGAAAAACTGTATTTTTAACAGGGAAATCCAGGAATTTTTTTCCGCTGTCCATGTATACACTCTGATACATGACATCAATGGCATCAGCCCGTTTAAGTAGGAGAACAATGTTAATGGTTTAAAAATAACTACATTTCTGATCAAAATTTATAAGATAATATTAGGAAATTAGTAAAAAAATTGAAATTATTTTACATGATATTACCATTCATGTCTCAAGTTAATTGTGCTGAATAAAAAATAAAACTAAACTACTCCTGAACAGGCAATGAAGGCCCAATGGTACCGACTGGCCACTGTGTCATCCTCAGTCCACAGTCATCACTGGATACGAATATGAGGGACATGTGGTCAGCACACCACTATCCCGGCCGTATGTCAGTTTCCGAGACCAGAGCCGCTATTTCTCAGTCAAGTAGCTCCTCAGTTTGCCTCACAGGGGCTGAGTGCACGCTGTTTGCCAACAGTGCTCGGCATACCGAATGGTCATCCATCCAAGTGCTAGCCCAGCCCAACAGCGCTTAACTTTGGTGATCTGATGGGAACCAGTGTTACCACTGCGGCAAGGCCATTGGCGGATTATGCTGAATGGGACAGATAAAATTCCATGTAGTGTGATGTGAGACATGTACTATGAGAAGCTTCATTTTTGACATAATCTTAAAGTTGGGGTTAAAAATAAAAGGTATTTTATGTCTTCTCCAGAATTAGGACATATGATCTATGTGCAAGTAAATTTCTAACATAGAAACAGTAGCACAGCATTAGTTGCAAAACTCAGCATTGTGTAAATGCCATTTAATAATATGTACAACTGCACAGGCAGTTGACTGAGTAGGAGAAAAGGTGAGAGAGAGCATTATATACAAGTGTATGCAACATCTTGGACATCTTACTGTCAGGTAGTGATCCATATTGTAATGGTACACATGGATATACAATGAACAAACTGAATAAAGAATAAATGAGAAAAGACAGAGCAAATATTGTACCTGACTGGATTGAGAACAATAACAGATCAAGATTCTTTAACATCAGATGTGTAATCCTCAAAGACATCAAAGTGCTTGTAACAGAAAAAACTGATAAAATGTGATGATAGTATGGTATGTTTCCAATTGAACCTGACCTACAGATCAGTTGTTGCAATTTTTGGAGCATAATTTATAATTATCCACAGTGAAGTTAGGATGCCCTTTTCAGATTCTGATATCTTTATGCCCTCTAGTATGTTTTAGTACAAAGCGTCTGGGAAGACCATTGAGAATAGGTACACAAACATCAAGAACTTCAGACCATATATTAATTTCTAGTTTCGAAGCAAGCGCATGTAATTTTGTTGTTGTTGTCTTAGCTAACATATCCAGCTTTTGTAGATGTTGGTTTGAATTCCCCTTATGATACAAGATTTGTACCATAGGGTGGGGGCTGAGTAAAGAGAATGTGTCAGAGTAGTTTGGACTCAGTATATTCAACAAATGGAACATGAGTGACACACTCATGCAATGGCGAACTTCCCACCAAATTCCAGGAGGGCCCACCACAGCCAATGTCATATGTACCAGAGTCTAAAAAATAGGGCAGGAGTGGGAAGGAGAAGTGCATGCCATCAAATCGGGGCTATATATTAATTATACATTTGTTGAATATACTGAGTCCAAACTACTCTGACACATTCTCTTTACTCAGCCCCCACCCTATGGTACAAATCTTGTATCATAAGAGGAATTCAAACCAACATCTACAAAAGCTGGATATGTTAGCTAAGACAACAACAACAAAATTACATGCGCTTGCTTCGAAACTAGAAATTAATATATGGTGTGCATTGCTCCTGCAGTTGATGCTCTCCTCACATCCCCAGCACCATACGTGACACTTCTGTGTATCCTGTTGATTGCCACAGGTGCCACTCATTGAAACACGGCCTGTCAGTGATCCTAACTCAAACAAACTGTGTCTAGCCTAAAATACTGGCTGGCTTTGGCATTTAGGTTGTGGGAAATTGTACAGTGTCGGAACACTAACATTGAATGTGAAAAAAAATTTCAAATTGGCAATAAATTCCTCCCTGTAACTTATGCTAATGGATAAAGATGACCTGCCCAAATGTCCAAAAGGAGAACCTCTATTACAACTTCTCATGAAGAAGCAGTCTTGGAGGACCAAAATCAATATTTTGGCTTTCTTCCTTTTTTGCTTCCTCGAATGATGTGGCCACTGAGAATCTGAATAGATGATTTTTATCTGCTTACTGACTTTGTCAGACCAAAATGTCTATTTCTTATAGTCAGATTGACTGTCAGAATTTTACCTTCAAAGTCATTGAGCGCTTCTTGCATTGCTCTCCATATGCTAATTTTCACGTCATAGAAATTGTGTTCAGCTATGCTTTGCCATTGCTTAAATTGGTGATGTTTACTAATCAGATACTCTGATATTTTTATCCTGTTACTGCAGCTAAGTAAAAATATTTTCCTAGCATTCTAAACATTTCTTGAACACTTGTAGTCAGTGATACTGTCATAGTCTTGTGGTAGGTAGTGCCTTCCTGTATTAACTGGTTCTAAAATTCAAATCTGTTTCTTTCTAACAAGGGAACCTCCCCATCGCACCCCTCTCAGATTTAGTTATAAGTTGGTACAGTGGATAGGCCTTGAAAAACTGAACTCAGATCAGTCAAGAAAACAGGAAGAAGTTGTGTGGAACTATGAAAAAAATAAGCTAAATATACAGACTGAGTAGCCCATGCGGAAGATAGGCAATATCAAGGATATTGCCAGCTCAGCAGCGCCGTGGTCCCGTGGTTAGCGTGAGCAGCTGCGGAACGAGAGGTCCTTGGTTCAAGTATTCCCTCAAGTGAAAAGTTTAATTTTTTTATTTTCACACAATTATTATCTGTCCGGCCGTCCGATGCGAGGTAACTGCACCGTAGTATGGGGACACTACACCTAAACAAACATTTAAACACACGACGTCAGTCGACTACAGTGACAGAGCACAGGAAAAACTGTGAAACTGTTGGTTGCAGTTTCTGTGGAAAACTCTTTATGTTTTCATCACTTTTTTGGGAGTGATTATAACATCCACAAGATAACCTAAATCGGGCAAGGTAGAAGAATCTTTATAGCCATTCGCCAAGTGTACAAGTTAGGTGGGTCGACAACATACACTCCTGGAAATGGAAAAAAGAACACATTGACACCGGTGTGTCAGACCCACCATACTTGCTCCTGACACTGCGAGAGGGCTGTACAAGCAATGATCACACGCACGGCACAGCGGACACACCAGGAACCACGGTGTTGGCCGTCGAATGGCGCTAGCTGCGCAGCATTTGTGCACCGCCGCCGTCAGTGTCAGCCAGTTTGCCGTGGCATACGGATCTCCATCGCAGTCTTTAACACTGGTAGCATGCCGCGACAGCGTGGACGTGAACCGTATGTGCAGTTGACGGACTTTGAGCGAGGGCGTATAGTGGGCATGCGGGAGGCCGGGTGGACGTACCGCCGAATTGCTCAACACGTGGGGCGTGAGGTCTCCACAGTACATCGATGTTGTCGCCAGTGGTCGGCGGAAGGTGCACGTGCCCGTCGACCTGGGACCGGACCCCAGCGACGCACGGATGCACGCCAAGACCGTAGGATCCTACGCTGTGCCGTAGGGGACCGCACCGCCACTTCCCAGCAAATTAGGGACACTGTTGCTCCTGGGGTATCGGCGAGGACCATTCGCAACCGTCTCCATGAAGCTGGGCTACGGTTCCGCACACCGTTAGGCCGTATTCCGCTCACGCCCCAACATCGTGCAGCCCGCCTCCAGTGGTGTCGCGACAGGCGTGAATGGAGGGACGAATGGAGACGTGTCATCTTCAGCGATGAGAGTCGCTTCTGCCTTGGTGCCAATGATGGTCGTATGCGTGTTTGGCGCCGTGCAGGTGAGCGCCACAATCAGGACTGCATACGACTGAGGCACACAGGGCCAACACCCGGCATCATGGTGTGGGGAGCGATCTCCTACACTGGCCGTACACCACTGGTGATCGTCGAGGGGACACTGAATAGTGCACGGTACATCCAAACCGTCATCGAACCCATCGTTCTACCATTCCTAGACCGGCAAGGGAACTTGCTGTTCCAACAGGACAATGCACGTCCGCATGCATCCCGTGCCACCCAACGTGCTCTAGAAGGTGTAAGTCAACTACCCTGGCCAGCAAGATCTCCGCATCTGTCCCTCATTGAGCATGTTTGGGACTGGATGAAGCGTCGTCTCACGCGGTCTGCACGTCCAGCACGAACGCTGGTCCAACTGAGGCGCCAGGTGGAAATGGCATGGCAAGCCGTTCCACAGGACTACATCCAGCATCTCTACGATCGTCTCCATGGGAGAATAGCAGCCTGCATTGCTGCGAAAGGTGGATATACACTGTACTAGTGCCGACATTGTGCATGCTCTGTTGCCTGTGTCTATGTGCCTGTGGTTCTGTCAGTGTGATCATGTGATGTATCTGACCCCAGGAATGTGTCAATAAAGTTTCCCCTTCCTGGGACAATGAATTCACGGTGTTCTTATTTCAATTTCCAGGAGTGTATTCTTGTCATGTGACGCACATGCCGTCACCAGTGTCGTATAGAATATATCAGATGTGTTTTCCTGTGGAGGAATCGGTTGACCTATGACCTTGCAATCAAATGTTTTCGGTTCCCATTGGAGAGGCACGTCCTTTCGTCTACTAATCGCACGGTTTTGCGGTGCCGTCGTAAAACACAAACACTAAACTTATTACAGTGAACAGAGACGTCAATGAACGAACGGACAGATCATAACTTTGCGAAAATAAAGTAAGTAAACTTTTCACTCGAGGGAAGACTTGAACCAAGGACCTCTCGCTACACAGCTGCTCAAGCTAACCACGGAACCACGGCGCTCCTGAGTTTACATGCTCCTTGATGTTGCCTATCTTGCGCATGGGCTACTCAGTTTGTATATTTTGCTTATTTTTTTATAGTTCCACACAACTTCTTCCTGTTTTCTCGATTGATCTGTGTTCAGTTTTTCAAGGTCTATCCACTGTGCCAACATATAACTATATCTGAGGGGGGTGCGATGGGGAGGTTCCCTTGTAAGATGTCTAAGTCGTTGCCCTCTACCTCCTCCCCCCCCCCCCCCCCCCCAGGGGCCTCACAACTCATTTGTGAGTACATCCTTTGCTACCATGGGCTCCAGCCTTCGCAGCATTACTTCCTTCCCCCTTTGCATGCTGCAAGCTTGTACTTCCACAGTCCCTTTCCATCTCTGGCTCTCCATCGGATGGTTTTCTTGGTGCAGACCCTTCTTGGACATTGCTTGTAATTTTGGACTTGAGTTTCCACTTCCAGCGTTTTATACAACTTTTCATGAAGTAAATACATGGTCCCCATTGTTGGGTTCTACCTGTCAGCAACTTTTGAAATTCTCCAGAAGTGTGATTAATGCAGGGAAGGTCGTCCAATGTGGTGTGTGTTGCACCATTGTCCCTTTCTATCTTTTCACCCTTCCCTTTACTTAGATAATACTCCCAAAACTTAGCACATTACCCATCCTGTGGTGGGGTGGTCATTAAATACCTTCATGGTGGTAGCCACACTGGGATCACAGTATTGGTGCCTGAGCTGAAAACTCCTGATGTATGCCAAGGAGTGTGTTCCCATCATGACTGGGGCATGGGGACTCCCAACAACAGATTACTGGCCAGGTAGTTGTTGCTGAGGCTGGGTGGCACCATGGTGGATGAGGCGCAAAAGAAGCAGGTGAAGTTTTCTCCTGCTGGTGGTCATATGACCCCAGTACTCTCTGTGGAAAGCAAGTCCTTGTTTAATGCAGATAGATGTGACCCTAAAATGTTCCCATCCCTGGCTGCACTTTAGGTGGATGTGTTAAGTTGGGTGACTTATTGGTGACTGTCACTCCACATAATAGTCCAAATATGGTTCAGGTCATCATTCTTCACTGAGACCATCTCTTGCAATCTGATGATGAGCTATGCACTGACTTAGAGCTGTGGGGTTTACACTTTCTGTTGTATACATAGGGGCCCAAAGAACGATAAGGTTGCTACCAGTCCCTTCAGGTTGGCCTTTGAGAGCATTTCATTGCCTGCAAATGTCAAGGTAATGGTATACCAATGCAATATGAAACCATCTGTTCCACCCCTCCCCCCATGTGATGTTTTAAGTGTTTGAAATTGGAGAATGTCTTCATGTTGCAATCCTAGCTTCATCTGTAGAGACTGTGGACGACCATTCCATGTGAATGCTCCTTGTGCCCTTCCCCCATCTATGATAACTGTTGAAAGAACCATTCTCCCAGCTTGCCAGATTGCACCATTTTTCAGAAAGAGAAGAAAATTTGAGAACATAAGACTATGGGTGAATGAACTTATCAAGAGTCCAAGAAGTGTGACTGACAGCAGCCAACATGTACAACAGTGTCATATGCTACAGCTAAGATGACATTGCCCCCTTTGGAAATGATCCTCCCACCCCTTACACCACACATAGTGGGTTCTCAGAGCTGTTCGACCATGCCTGCCCTCCTGATGGTTGGGGGCTCTCCTCTTGCTGCTTCCCCCACACCTACATTGGAATCATTGGCTTCCCACCGACCAGGGATATTGGTCCCCACCTCCCAGCCAGAGACAAATCACCTTCTTGTGGCTTCTCTCGCCTGGAAGTAGTCCCTTAGGACATTTCCTTCCAAGGCTTCTGCTAGTTAACAACTGGACATCAGCCAATGGCTGAAGGAGCGACAGGCTGCTGGTTACACGGCTTCACGATCATCATCATTGCCTGAAACTGATCAGAGAAGCTCTCTGTCATCCAAATCCTCTAAGCAGAGAAAAGATAAGGAGTCCTCCAAGAAGAAGGAGTTTCTATTGGTCCCCCACGCCATCAGATGCTGC
This sequence comes from Schistocerca americana, assembly GCF_021461395.2. NCBI lineage: Eukaryota > Metazoa > Arthropoda > Insecta > Orthoptera > Acrididae > Schistocerca > Schistocerca americana. Next base: position 24,847,678 of record NC_060129.1, on the reverse strand, counting down.
CTGTTCCACTCCTGGGACTGAAGCAGAGATTATGATGGCCGCTGATGCCCTGGCTAGCACCTCACAATGGAACCCAGAATCTGTGTGTGTTGCTGCCATAATCCCTCAACCAGTGGCAACAGGTGACCCTAGGGCATAACCTGCTGTCTTGATCCCTTCATGGCCTCACAGTACATCGACAACATTACTCTGTAGTGGAATTGTAGCAGGTTTTTTTTTTTTCCACCATCTGACTGAGCTACATCTTTTAAGCAGTTCCTGCTGTTTCTGCATTTGAAAGCGAGAATGCTGGAAACAACATGTGTCAACCATCGGACCATGTATCTCTTCTTCACAGGGTTGAGCAAATATCAGACATTTCTACAGATACCAGACACCTACAGAAGTACTTGGTATTACCTTGAATGGCGCTGTCTTCACTTACCAAGACCCAGTCACCAAACGTTTTGCTCTTCATTGTGCTTGGACCTCTGCCCCTGAGAATTATCAGCCTGCTTTTCATGGCATAAGACAACAGGTGGAGCGAAAGCAATATCTTTTACTACACGCCACCTGGAGCCATTCAGTGCATGGGAATTAATCAGTGTCTGAGCCCACTGCTGCGATACATTCCCGGGGCTGGACCGCGTTCACAACCAAATAATCAAGCACCTATCAGTGAATTGTCAGCATCATATCCTTTCATCCTTAACTGCATCTGGAATGAGGGCAAGTTCCCATTACAGCAGCTGTGTTGTCTTCTTGAGTCTCAGTCTTCTGGATCTATCCATGGTGGTTTCTGCCAATGCCATTCCACTAATGATAACGTGGTTTACCTGGTATCTGACATCTGAACAACTTTTGCCCAATGTTGACACCTTATAGTTGCCTTCTTTGACCTTCAAAGGCTTGTGACACCACATCCATTGCTGTTGTACACAAGTGGTGTCTCTGGTGTCTGCTCCCAATTTTCTTGTGGCTCCTTCTTGTTGAACAGTACTTTCCAGGTTCGAGTTGGTGCTTCCCACAGTTCCCACCATATCCACGAGAATAGGGTTCTACAGTCCTCTGCATTGAGTGTCCCTCTCTTTCTAGTGGCCATCAGTGGTCTAGCAGCAGCCGTGGGGTCCTAAGTATCACTGACAACTTTTGCTTCTATTATTGATCCTTTATTGTGGGTACCCCTGAATGTCGACGGAAAGGGAGCATATGAAAGCCGCAGTCATGAGCTGTCTATCACCCATGGTTTTAGATTTTCAGCCATCAAGACTCTTTAATTTCCCTGTCTCTGATGTTAGGGAGACAGTGCCTCAGCAACTGACTTAGTTTTTCATCTTATTCATGAAGAGTTCTTTTACCTCTCTCTTTAAGGGTGGGGCCGCTTAACCTTTCCAGTCCATTGAGGGGTTGACAGAACACACTGTTGCCTCTTCTGCCGAGATTGGGCTGCAGCTTTCTGGGCTTCGTGGTCCACTCTGACCTTCATTCTTCCTGCTCTTATACTCTCCCTCCCCCCCTCTCGCATGGTCTGTTCAGCTTGTTCATTCTATATCTATATGTGCTTCTCCCACCCTGCCCATGTTGCTAGTCTTTCTTAGACAGTTTTTGAGTGGGGTATCTCTGGTAAGTGGTAGAAGGTGGGGGATGTATGTCCCCTCATTTTGGGGGCTTCGGGCTGTTCCCTAGATGGGACACCTTGCATGCCTTTCTTCTGATGTGTCCCCCTTCTACTGTTTTGTCATGTATCTAGCCTTCATGGACCTTTGGTAGAACTTGGGGTTTTTGTCCCCTGGGTTTTGAGCAGTAGGTCATCTCTGATGTACAGCCATGTAGCCCTTTGTGTTCCAGGAAAAGGGACTGATGACCTAGTAGTCTGGTGCCTTTAATCAACCAACCAACCAATTGTTGCTCTCATGAGTGAGTTCAGTAACAATGTGCTCAAAGTAATTTTTGGGCGTGACATTCAGCATGATCTCTCACAACACCCTAGTGTTTGGCACCAATTTTGACCACAACTCTCCCATACTACAGTTGGCAAGTTGAAATCTCACCCTTATTATTACTGCATGGTCTAGAAACTGTACTGTATTGTGGAAGTTTTCTCTGCTAACACAGCACCTGACACAGATTTCTATAAATGCATATGATTAGACTGTTTAACCTACCTATGATGCCTAACTTCACCAACATTATCTCACATTCAGAATCTGTAATAACCTCACTAGATAGTCAGTTCTTTGCAGAAGTAAATATACCTCCTCCATTGATGTCTAAACTACTCTAGTGATATAAATTCTGATACGAATTCAGGATTTGAATCATATTTACTTGTGGTTTCAACTGATTTTCTTGTATTATAGTCTTGAAGAAGTGATACTAATTGTGGGACAACTCCATGGATGCTCACATTAACCTTTAATGTTTCCAATTTGTCTTCCATTTTAATATGACTGACAATAAACTCTCCACTCCACTTTCATAAAATATTTTTGATATTCTTGTGTAGCTCTCCATCCAGTTCAGTTAACTTGGAATGGATTTCATGAATTTCAATAGGTTTGATACCTTTTGTGTTCAAAAACAAAATAAGTATCTCAACTTTACACCTGGTGGCTGTAGCAAGTCTGACCTCCATTAAGAGAGCTGCTGATCTAAGATAGCATCCCAGTTTGTGAGAGGGAGGGGGGTACAAATATGATAGTGTGATCAACGGTTTGACCTCAGTGTTAGGGCGACCTTTCTGTCAGTGTTATGCACACACAATTCCAAGTCCAGCCATTTGCACAATCATGCATCACTGTAGGATGTGGAACTATCTGGAGGAAGCGTTGTCTCCTGCTCAAGCTCTTACAGTGCTATACAGGGGGTGGACAAAAATAGGGAAACATCACAAACACAACACGTTACCATCCATAATATGGTGTAGGAAAACTGTTGGCATTCAAAACAACTTCGAGTCATCTCGAAATGGCTAAATACATGTCCTGAATGGTTTTCCAGAGATTCTTACACCATTCTTCCTGCATAATAATTTTCCCGGGTTCGATTCCCGGCGGGGTCAGGGATTTTCTCTGCCTCGTGATGGCTGGGTGTTGTGTGATGTCCTTAGGTTAGTTAGGTTTAAGTAGTTCTAAGTTCTAGGGGACTGATGACCATAGATGTTAAGTCCCATAGTGCTCAGAGCCCATTTGCATAATAATTACAATTTCAGGTGACGATGATGTTGGTGGATAGCGATCACACATCCTTCTCTCCAAAGTAGATCACAAAGGTTTGATAATATTGAGATATGGTGTCTGTGGTGGCTAGGGGAGATGCGAGAGTTCATTCTCATCATCACAAAAACAGTCTAGGACAATGAAAGCTGTGTGAATAGGAGCCCTGTCTTCTTGGAACACAGTAACACCACTGGAAGTTGAACATTGTATCAGGGGATGGATACGATTAGCCGAAATGGTCACATAATGCTTGGCAGTAATGTGACCTTGCAGAGTAACCATGTTGCCCATGGAATACCGTAATATGGCTGATAAAATCATCACAGAGTTTTCAGAATCATTATATTTTTTCGCGTTTATTATTTGAATTTTTATTTCCACTTTAATTTTTTTATTTTGTATTTTGAAAACACATTGATTTCATTTAATTATTTATTTCATTTAATTATCCTGTTATACTTGTTTCTTTTGTCGGTAACTGGAAAATAATTATATATTTAAGATTACCCAAAAATTATTCTTAGGAGTATTTAGTTGTATGTTTTCTATAAAATACATTTAGGTTTTGACTATTTTTTTTCTTTGTAAATGACTTCTCAAAACTGCTATAATATTACCATACAAACTGTTTAGACCAATGAGATATGCTGTCTTTCTTTTCAAAAGTCTCCATTCTGGGTACGGGGACAGATGTGGGAAGCCATAACTATGCCTTACTTCCAGATTTAATGATGTAAAGTTTTATATTGTAAAATGGGCATTGTAAAATCGGATGGTACCAAGGAAGTCAGAGTTTGTGTTACATTGGTGAGACTAGTGAATCTTAAGAATTTTTAATTGGAAAATAATCATTTTTGACCATTGTAATGTATTGTGTACCATATTATTGTCCAAACTGAATTCAAGAATGTACTATGATCATCCAATGTTAACAGGTTAATGTGATCATCCAATGTTGACAGGTTAATGCTCTTTTCATAAACATACCAAGACTAGGACCTCTGAAGGAATCAACCTCCAAATTTTACAGGAGAGTGGGCTGAACCAACAATTTCTATGAGAAATCAAGGTGAGTGTAGTTTATTGACTGGCAGTTACCACTACAATCAACTTAGTATCAATGCATCTACAATTCCATTTTCGTGCTTTAAACATTGTACATTTTTATGTTAGTTGACGCTGACAGAAATTTTGAAACTTGATTATTTAATTATCATCATGGTTATTGAACTGAGGGAACAGGGTTGTTAGACAGTATAAATCTTCAATACAGTGCCTCTTGAAACACCAAATACATCGGTCACCTCGGTTGTGGAAGCACTCATCATACAAGCACCAACAATGTGCCCATGTTTGAGTTCACTTAGTTCCTATATGATGCACTCTCAGTTACAAAGAACATTGTTTAGACCACAACTGTAACTTACAGGGTATTGAGGACATTGCACAGGTGTCATTCTTGGTCAAATAGAACAGTGCAACCTGCAGGCTGGGTTAGTATCGGCATGTGTGTTCAGGCATGCATATATAGGGAAACATTCCACATGGGAAAAATATATCTAAAAACAAAGATGATGTGACTTACCAAACGAAAGTGCTGGCATGTTGATAGACATACAAACAAACACAAACATACACACAAAATTCAAGCTTTCTCAACCAACGGTTGCTTCATCAGGAAAGTGGGAAGGAGAGGGAAAGAGGAAAGGATGTGGGTTTTAAGGGAGAGGGTAAGGAGTCATTCCAATCCCGGGAGCGGAACGACTTACCTTAGGGGGAAAAAGGACAGGTATACACTCTCTCTCGCGCGCGCGCACACACACACACACACACACACACACACACACACACACACACACACACATCCATCCGATTATTAACATCTGGATGGATATGTGTGTGTGTGTGTGTGTGTGTGTGTGTGTGTGTGTGTGTGTGTGTGTGTGTGTGTGCGAGTGTATGCCTGTCCTTTTTCCCCCTAAGGTAAGTCTTTCCGCTCCCAGGATTGAAACGACTCCTTACCCTCTCCCTTAAGACCCACATCCTTTCATCTTTCCCTCTCCTTCCCTCTTTCCTGATGAAGAAACTGTTGGTTGTGAAAGCTTGAATTTTGTGTGTGTGTTTGTGTTTGTTTGTGTGTCTATCAACATGCCAACGCGTTCGTTTGGTAAGTTACATCATCTTTGTTTTTAGATATATTTTTCCCATGTGGAATGTTTCCCTATATATATAAACACACACACACACAGTGTTACCATATTCTTTTATACAATCCCTGTATTTGTTTGTGGTCTAGTGGTAAACAACATGCAGTGTAGATGCAAAGTTGCAAGTTCGAGTCCATTTATTCCGTCACCTTTTTTTTTTCTCACCTTTTTGGCAGTGTGATAAAGGTATCAGTTTGATGGAACCACAAAGAAATTTGCTTCATCTTCTACCCCAACAGGGATAGTAACACCTTCCACGAAAGAGCTTCACCACTGCAGTCATAGTCATCCATAACCAGCTACCACCACTTGCCACTTGATACTGGCTACTATTGGATCAGGTGAATATGGCATGGTGAATCTTGGGCATTTGTGCTTTCACATTGGTAAGAATCAAATTGTTTCTTATTGTGGTTTGAGGTTCCATAAAAAATAACCAAATGCACAGTGAATACGTTACTGCTTGTGTATTTATCAATTGTCATTTTCTTTTGAAGTTTTAGTAGCTCTCTTGCAGCTATGAATTGTATTTTTCATACTTGAATCTTATTAACATTTTTATACATTATAAAATAAGTGTTGCAAATGGATAAAGGTGTAAATTTGTGAGATTTGTTTGCTTTGGGTTTAATAAAGGAGTGAAGGCATGTGTGTCATGTAAGAGGTGGGTGCTACAGGACAAATAATGTCTTTAAAGAGTTTCCTTGTTTCACGAAAGATTGTTTGGCATGAATGATTTGCCACTTACAAAAAGTCTCAATAATTAACATAACATTTGCATTTAATAGGCAACATTCAGCCGTTGAGTGTATGAGTACTGTGTATTTTAATTCAAAGCAACAAAAATCAAAGGGATGACTATTACTGCCTTTTCTGTTTGAATGTCATCATTTTTCTCATTGACCATTCCTATGCACTACTGTTATTGGTGAGAAATTATGTTAACATAGAGGCAACATAACGCCTTGCCTCTACGTTAACTTCTTAAGAGGAAATTAATGACTGAGCTCTAACAAAAGACATCTCCTTGAGCAAAGGGCAGTGTGAACAGATAATGTTTTCCATCTGGTGGTACAAGAAGGTTGCTGTGCACTATATACTTCTCCCAAGGATTTGTCCATTGATACTAGATATGGGATCTTCCTACCATGACATAGTAGTGTGCCAGATAGGCTAACAGTGCAAACTGTTCTTTGCAAATTGTTTCATTTGGAGGGTACATTGACCAATTTATAAAGAAGACATTAGTAATTTTCCCATTTCTTCCACAGCTTGATAAGTGAGAAGTTTGCTTAATTCATATCTCATTTCTTCTCTGTTAGCCACAGATTCTAACACATATTCAATGAACAGTGAATTTTGGAATGGCTAGTGGGAATATCAAAACTTCATTCAAAAACACTTTCAAAATAAAGGGATAACACTTTTTTTTTAATTTCTCTCAATCTCAAAAACAGGAAAATGAATATCTATGATAAGAAACTATTTGAGAGCCAGTCTGACAGCAATATTTGCATCAGAGATCATGGGTACTAATGATTGCTTATCAAGCACCATTATAATTCAGAACACCATCTATATATAATATTGATTTTAGTATGAGAGCATACATAAACATATGAGGCAAGTTCAAATATTAATTCTGTTTTCTGGGAAATTACAAGCCATACACAGCAAACATGTACTCTCTGTCAAAATATTTGTCAGAGACTGCCCTTTTTTAAAGATGTTTCCTCTGGTTATTTTAATGTTCAGTTCACTTTTAAGACACTTTTGACAATGACGTGTTACCTTCCTGAAAGTTTCTTCTAGACTGATGAGTTATGAACCCTGCTCTGGGTGCCCGCGTGATTGGTTATTTCAGTGTGCCAATGATTTCCAACATTAAACTAATGATTAAAGCTTAATTAAATATTTCAGTTAAAGTTATTGAAATTGTGGTTAGAAACCATCAGTGTGGATAAGGTGTCCAGTATTGTTGACCCTGTACAAACATTAAAACAGTAAATAAAAAAAAATAAGTGCCACATGATGACGTTCAAATAAAAATGCATCATTACTCACCCCTTTGATTTTTATTATTTTGAAGTAGACTATGCAGTACTCATATACCCAACTTCTGGACCTTGCATATTGAATGCAAATGTCAGAGGATGGTTATATTGTCACAGTTTATCATATATGTCAATTATTGAGACTTCTTGAATGTGGAAAATTGTTCATGCCAGAACGATCATTCCTGAAACAATAACAATCCTTTTGTGTTGTGACTTTCATATATCACTTACTTCACAAAAGAGACAAATGTTTCAAGCTTCTTCCACTGCTTTCATACCTGTACTAAAAACAAAGAAAACAATTTGTTGTAAATAATAGGCCTTTTTCCAGTTGTGTCTAAACAACATGCATAAGATTTAAATACACATAATCCAGTTCATAACAGCAAAATAAATACTAGAACTGCAAATAAGAAAATGACAGTTGATAAATATACTCACATTAACCTACACATGTTCTATAACTGTACACTGTTCACTCAATTTAGTGAAGTTATTTTGTCAGAAAATCAGACTGTAATTTTATGCTTACTAATGTGAGAGCTCAAACATGCCCAAGCGGTACCATGCTGCATTCACCTAGATTAATAGTAGCTGATGTCAGGCAGCTAGTGGCAGGTGGCCGGCTGCCAGTGGCCACTGTAGGAAAATTGAAACTCTTTGAGCATAAACTGTTCTATCGTAACGCTCTTTCATGGAAGGTGTTGCTATTACTGAAAGCTTAGAAGGTGAAGTAAATCATTTTTGATAGTCCATGAGGCTGATGTATTTAGCAGACTAACAAAATGCAGTTAAAAGATAAAGAAATGAGTGAACTTGAACACACAGTTTTGCATCTACACTGTGCAACATTTACCAGTAGACCATGATCAGCCATAGTGGAAGAGAAGACTTCCTTGAGACACTTCTGCATTGCACAATGTTGCCAGAGGTTGCAGAACACTGGACTTCTAAGTAGTGGCCAGTTTTTGTGCTTCCAAGTGTATCTACTGTACAATGTATACTTTTTCTTAAGAAACTTCAGGATACTGATTTTTACACCAAGCTATTACTCCATTATGCTCTACTACAATGCTAGTTACAAATTTTTGTTGAGCTTGAGCTATTGTTCATTTGTAATTTGGCCATTCTTTGTCCATTGTGCCATTTACAAATTAGTTTCAGGCCTTTTGTTTGAAACTACAAAACTATTTGTGTAATCCAGATTATTGACAATATTTGTATTTCTGTGACAACAGTTATTGCTTAAGTATCATGATTTGTGATCCTAGTCTCTGTGTAAACATCCTCAGACATCTGATTAGCTCAAGATCTATCTGCAGCTTTAAACCATGTGAGACATAACTACCTTAGTTGCCATGGAATCATAGAACTTCCCGATCCAGGCCTGGCAGTTAGCTCAAGAACAGAGGTCCATATTCACTTGCAGAAAGAGTGCTGCAAACAGTTTCAGGGAAACACCATAAACAAGTCTTGTCAGTTATTCTCTCTTTCTTCTAAAATAACCAAGCATGAACTCTGGGTGCAAATGACAGGCATAATTTCTTCTGACATGGGATGCAGTCTACAACTTTCTCAGTGCTGAGTCCTCAATTACTTCTGTGATTTCATCAACATGTTAAAAGTGTGGTATCAACAGCATCTCTGTCAACCTCCTTTGGCACCCACCCCCTCCCCTCGCCCAGTGTGCTATGCACCACTCACAAATACACAAGAGACAGAACTTTTAATCTCCTGCCAGAGCACCTGGGCAAGACCACCATTACACTGTTCACTGTCCCCGGTGAGGGGCACCACGTATACATACCACCAGGGGACGCAAATCCATTACCTCACCACCTGAGACTCGGATTGGCTGGTGCATCCTTTTAAGCAACCACAGTTCAGAGCTCTGCCATCAGATCAAGTGCATCTGTAGATATATGAACATTAGTGTGGAAGACAGCAGTGAGGAACATTGTATTGACTTAAACTGCTAAGCATGATTAATATTCAGAGACTTTTATATGTAAATCAGCATTACAACTATATTGTTACTATTAAGAGCATTACTCTGGTTGTATTTAACTCAGCTCCACAGAAGAACCTACAGCTTTTGAAGTTATGTCTAACTTAGTAATTAAGTGTATGTAGTATAAACAAACTTAATAATGTGTTACATTTCTGTAGATGTCTACATGTATTTACCAGCCACCTCATTACTGATACAACAAAATGAATCCCTCATGCATTACACATTCATTGTCTTTCTTTATTTCCATTGCTACCATTTTATGACAACTAGTTTACTTTATGAACTGAAGTTCACTCCAGAGAGCACAATGTACTTTATGGTAAGAATGATGGTATGTTACATAGGGTTCTCCCATCCAGCCACAAACTGCTATCCATTCTAATTCACCAACCACGTGATTAATAGACCAAAGGGCCTCATTTCTTTACTCCTGTATTGTTTAGTCTTTGGGCCTTAGAACAAATTCTAATACATTGAAAGTAGAATTTATTTTCATTTCATGTGAACCATTATGAGTTAGTATTACTGGGCTTTTGACTGACTTGCTGTAATGTAGAACTGACACTCTAGTTCATTCCAGAGATTTTTAAAAATCCAGGTCAGGGTCTTGGTGAGGTCAGTGTTGGTTGGTTGGTTGGTTGGTTGATTTGGGGGAGGGGACCAAACAGCAAGGTCATCGGTCCCATCAGATTAGGGAACTATGGGGAAGGAAGTCAGCCATGCCCTTTCAGAGGAACTACCCCAGCATTTGCCTAAATCAGTTTAGGGAAATCACAGAAAACCTAAATCTGAGCGGCCAGATGTGGGTTTGAACTGTCATCCTCCTGAATGCGAGTCCAGTGTGCTAACTACTGCACCACCTTGCTTGATCAGGTCCGAGTAACAACTCATTCTCATTTTTTCAAGCCAAATTCCAAACTGCTCATCCAGTGTGGGAGATATTTATAAAAAGGTTTTTGAAAATGGCAGATATCATGTTGCTGTTGAGGCAAAGATGTTAGCTGAAGTCTATAAGCTACTTTATAGTAGTGCAAGCCCAGAAGCAAGAAATGGAGTTGGAGTTATTTTGCACAGAGAGCTTCAAGAGGAGGTATGTGAAGTCAGCAGAGTAAATGATATGTATGTTAAGATGATGTTTGGCAGAGAAATGGTAACAGTGCTGACAGCCCATGCACACCAAGCGGGATGTTCCAAGGACGAGAAGGAAGAATTTTGGAGTGATTTGGATGGAGTAATGGCAGCAATACCAGAGAATGAAAGAGTGATGGAGGGGATCTAAATTGTCATGTTGGCGGAAGGAAAGTTGGGGAACAGAGGTGGCATAGAGGGTGGGGGTATGGCGAGAGAAATGAGGAAGGAAAAAGAATGGTGGAGTTTGCAGTGGCTTTTGATCTAGTGATTACGAATACCTACTTCCAAAGAAAAAGAGAAAAACTAGTAACATACAGAAGTGGCGAAATTAAAAGGCAAATTGATTACATATTATGTAGAAGGAAAAATAGTGGGGAGGTGCGAAATACTAAGTTCATATACGGTGAAGGAATAGCAACACAACATAACTTGATTGTTGGGGATTGTGAGATGAAAGTATTTAAAGGACAGAGGCACATAAATTAACGTGAAAGGAAAATTAAGTGCTGAAGATTAAAGGATAAAAATTTGAGAGAAGAGTTAAGTGAAAAAGTACTGGGAAAGGTACAATTGGCAGAGAGTGTGCAGGAGTGGTGGAAAATAAATAGTGCTTTTATAAGGAAGACTGCGGAGGAAGTGTTTGGGTTAACATCTGGGAGAGGGGTGCCAAAAGATAAGGATGCATGGTGGTGGAATGAAGAGGTGCAGAAGGTTGTGAAGGAAACAAAAGACACTAAGAGGAAATCGGATATGTTTGGAATTGCTGAGAATGGGCAAGCATACAAAAGTGCAAAGAAGGAGGCAAAACGAGCTATGGCTAAAGCTAAAGCTAAAGCTGAATCAGTATGGGAGGCATATGAACAAATACAGAAAAATCACCATATGAGACAACTGATACGGATAGGCAAATCAAGAGATAAAGCTTCTAAGGATCTAACAGCAGTAAAACAAATGAAAGATGAAACAGGAATAATTCTGCATGACCATGGAAAAATAATCCAAAGGTAGTTGAATTATTTTGAGAAATTGCTGAATGAAGAAAATGTAAGAGTGAAAACTGAGGAAGTAGGGGCAAATGAAGGATTAACAATGGATACAAGTAGCGATGAAGTCAAACGGGCAGTTGAACAGATGAAAAGTAGCGATGAAGTCGAACGGGCAGTTGAAAAGATGAAAAATGGGAAGGCAGTTGGCCCAGACCACATCCCCATTGAGGTATGGAAGTGTCTCAGTAAAAAGGGAATTGAGCTCCTTTGGGATTTAATGAAGTAGATTTGGCAACAGGAGGGGATGCCAGACGAGTGGAGAACTAGTGTACTGATCCCAATATTTAAGGGGAAAGGTGATGTGCAGGGCTGCAGTAACTATAGAGGTATTAAACTGATGGCACACACAATGAAAATTTGGGAAAGAGTTATAGAAGCGAGATTACGCAAGGAGACTGTGGTGTGTGAAGAACAGTTTGGGTTCATGCCTGGAAGAGGAACTACTGATGCAATACATGCTTTAAAGCAGATAGTGGAGAGACACGGGGAGCTACAAGCTGATCTACATATGGCTTTCATTGATTTGTAGAAATTATATGACAGAGTCCCAAAGGACGGAATATGGATGTGGTGTGCGTACTGTAAGACCTTCAGTACACACACTATCAGATTATTTGACTTGTCGCACTAATGAAGTAGGTGAGTGTCAGCAATATGTCTCGTGGTCTTATCGTGGCGTGTTTATCTTCTGCCATTAGATCAGACGATAGAAATGCCACTTGCATGCTTAGGGTAGCAGATTGACGGTGACCAACTTGAAACAGAGCTTGATTAATTTTCACACACATTTATTAAAATAATAACAAGCCTAAAAATTACTTGTCTGGGTTCTGGATGCTATTTACAATTGACAATCTGAAGTTCCTTTGGTATTGGTACGTTAATCTTATTCTCACATATATCTCTGATACTTGACAAAAGTGTCTATACATTTATCTTCATGGCTATTTACAGGAATATGGTAATCTTATTACGTGCAGACTGAAACTTGACTATAGACTGGTACAGACAAATGTAGAACTCGTACAGGCTGGGACAGACTAATGCAGACTGGTACAAACTGGTGCAGACAAATACAGACTGACTAATCGGAGGTCTGTACACTCGTTATAATACCTCGCGCGTTCATGTATCACTGCGCGAGTGTGATCCGCGAGGAGAAAAGGTTCTACATAAGCAGCAATCTCATTGGCTGCGTTACATATTAATACATGGATCAGTGGAAGCAGAATTTGGTCCGTCTCTATGGCAGCGCCATCTCGTAGTGTGGAGACAGACGAGCGCTGCGCCTGCGCTGTTGTGCTTAGTGGGGCGCACTCTATTGGGAAAGTTGTGTACGCGCTGACCACGCAGAACTATGTACATAACAATGGAGAAGCATGAGAGAGCAGTGCGTGCCAGAGAAGTATGTGAGGTTAGTGAAGGAAATGTACAGACGAGCAATGACACAGGTGAGAAGTAGTGTGGGCATGACAAAGGAGTTTGCAGTAAAAGGGTCTGCACTTAGTCCCTACCTCTTTGACCTGATTATGGATGTACTGGTGGAAGGTGTGAAGAAGGAAGCGCTGTGGAATATGATGTTTGCGGATGATGCGGTTCTTTGTGAGCTGAGCATCGACAGACTTGAAGAAAAGCTGGAGAATTGAAGGAAGGCAAAAGAAAGGGGGATGAAAATTAGCTGCACGAAGTCAGAATATTTAGCACTGAAGGATGTGCAGATGAGGTCTTGCAAGATCCAGGATGATGAGCTGAAATCAGTCTGCAAATTTAAATACCGGGGATCGTACATACAGAGGGGCAGAGGACTGGAAAGTGAAATACGACACCAAATAAATTGCTGTTGGAACAACTGGAGGAAAGTGAGTGGAGTGTTGTGTGACAAGAAGGTGAGCATTGGGTTGAAAGGGAAAGTGCACAAGTCGGTGGTAAGGCCTGCTTTGATATATGGGGCAGAGACATGGCCAATCAGACTAGCCCAGGAAAGGAAGATGGAGGTGGCGGAAATGAGGATGCTGAGGTGGATGTGTGGGGTAACAAGGAAGGACAGGATTAGAATTGAATTTTTTGGAGGAGCTGTGAAAGTGGACCCATGGGAAGTGAGACCCATGGGGAAAAAGATACTAGAGAGCAGACTAAGGTTGTACGGACACTTACAGAGAAAAGGGGAAGAGTATATCGGAAACAGAATTGAAGATATAAAGATTGAATGAGCGAGAAGGAGAGGAAGACTGAAGATGAGGTGGAAGGATAAGATATCCGGGGATCTAAGGGAGAAAGGATGGAAAAAGGAAGAGGCAGTGGATAGAGTACTATAGAGGAGAAGGATTCAGAAGAGCAACGCCGATCCTACGTGACGTGGGACAAGGTGCCAATAAAGAAGAAGAAGAAGATGTTGCTGTTGATAAAAACTGTCAAACAGAGTTTAAACTGGGAAGGTAGCCATAGACCACCACACTGTCTTCCTGAATTTCGCTCTTGTCACAGGACACTCAGGTAAATAACACTGACTCAAAATTTCCCAGGTCCACAATTGTCCATCTGCATGGCTCAACACATATTGTGAGTCATCAATCCATAAAAACTTCATCCACTGCTCACAGACCAAGAAAATGTTTATTTGCACTGCCTTAAATGATGTCATGCAATCCTTTTTATGGACAAAACCTTCTAGGTAGCAGCATGATAATGAAAATTGTCCTGTAATCTCTGTGTGTTGTGTCACTGACACCTGTGCCTAAGCTGCTTCAGAAGTCCTCTCCAGTATCCAGTGTAATTCCTTGATGACTGTTTATTAAACTACACTCTAAATGAGTCAATATTTTAGACATATCAGAGTGGTGATGGGGTATAATATTTTCTCTTCATAACTGTGCACTTGGATACAGATAATTTCTGTGCTTTACTGACACACACTGTGGCTCCTACAGCCATGCCAAATTGAGTCTCACAGCATTCTCTCCAGTTTCTCATTCTGATAAAAATCATATCTATGATGTTGACTCATACTGTCTTTAGTTACATGCTCGTCATTTCATATTGTAAGGATACACAGAAAATTTTCAATGTGGTGTTAAGAGACTTTTAGCCATGCTGTGTACTTTTGCATTCCAGATTCATTTATGAATGAATGACAGTCAACTCATATTTGAGACAGAGTTGCTGTCCAAGTTACTTTCAGTTTTGGTAAATGTAAAAACTTGCATACAAACATGAACAGAAAAAAAAGAAAAATTTTCCATGATGTATAAAAAATGAAAGTTTGATACCATGTGTGAGAACATTCACTGAAAAGAGAGATGTCTTCAAGAAACAGGTCGTGTCAGTTAAGAAAATGTGTTTTTATCTAGTTCAAAATGTACATGATGCCCAATCCGAAAACAACTATCTCGTTCTGATTTCTTATTAAAATATTTTGCCTAATTCAGTAAATGTCAACAGACAGAAGAATATTATCTGGCTAAAACTTTACTTAGATTCTGTCTTGTATGATAGTTTCCTAATTCATATCTTAGCTTTAATGGTACAAAGGAACAGTATACTTAAAGAGAAGGTCGTTCATAGAGGATTGACCTTTTTATACTGAACATAAATGTTTGTGGCCTGTCTTCAGCCTCAAAACATTTGTTAGTACAGAAACCCAGGTGATCAAAACAAAGTTTCTTGATATCACTTTTAAATGTCATAAATTGTTGTATGTTGCCACTCGAACTTCTGATTGACTCATGTCATACTGTTTTCTTCAATTTCATTTATAATTTTTTTACTTCAATTGTGAAATCAAATGACACATTTTCCCCCCTCCCTCTATGATGCTGTATTTGGATTTACAAAATATTTTTGACATTTCTCTTCTAAATATATGTAGATAGTCCACCAATGAAGCAGCAACAGTTAGTGGTGATACAGAGTTGTTGCTCGTCATAATTACACATTGCCTCATGCACATTCCAGTCTGCCACAGTTTATATCACCTCATTCAGTCACATAATTTTCTTTGTCCATAAAAGATGTTTTAGAATTTTCTGATGAAAGTGTGGACTTCCTGATGAAATGTTATGTCTCTTAGGAAATTCCAACATTAAATCAGAAATTGACTATGCTGATGAAGTTGAGGGATATGTAGCAGAGAGAAGTGAAGATGAAGAGTTTTGAACAATGAGGAATTAGTGGAAGAGGATTCATATGCTGTAAATGTTCTAAAGGTGAGAGGAGGTCCTACTACTTACATTTGCCAACAGTAGATGACTCTGTTATCAGTGCTGTTCATCTTATTTTTGACATAGGAATGATATGCTCAAGGAGGAATACATAGAACATAATGCTCAAAAAGTATTAATTTTACCATGTCACTGGAGGGACTGGAAAGATTGATGGCCCTCATATATGCTTGGGGTGTCAATTGTCCAAAAGATATGTCTGCAGAGATCTTTGCTTGCATTCCAGGAGCCCTAATTTCATCAAGGACAGATTTCAGGAGCTTCTTAGATTTCTTGGTTCAATGAAAAATCAGTCTAAGAACCTAAGTACATGTGTTTTCAAAGTCAGAAGGATATTTAATAGTTTAAAGTATTCTACATTATACTGACATTTATAGGTAGAGCAAGTTTGACCAAATTCATCGTGATACAGTAATCACTAAAAGTGCAATGATGAAAATGTTAACATCATCAACATTCAGCTGTTATCTTTGCAAAGTGAAAATAATTGCACTTCAGAGACAGTAACAATATGTGTTATTTCCAACACTTTCTCTTTCAGGCATGATTTGTCGTCCTTCTTTATATATCATAGCATCACACCAGCTTTTCCTGATGATGATCTTTGGGAGCAACTTAACCCTTTGATGGACACATTTTCTGTAGTAATTGAGTGATGTTAATTCTTCTGGTATGATACTAGAATTGTAGTCAATTGACTATATCTATTTTCTATAATTTTATTTTTGTGATTTAGGAACAAGAACTGTGGTGGTATATGTACTTCATGAGCTGTTAAACTGTGGCAGTAAATGGATTTTCCACTTCCCCTTAGTGAGCTTTTATGTGCTGCCATTACACGTAAAAATACTACAAAACAGCATCTTGCATTTTTATTTTACCTTATTTCATAAATATTTACTTTTTATGTTTCCAAGTGGTTTTTGTTCAACATTAATAATGTAGTTCGTGTAAACAAGTCAAATTTCTGTTCAAAACAAATGTTGAAATTTACTGACTTGTCACATGCTCTAGGTGAAAAACAGATGTGAAACTTGCCTTATAATTGAAATAAATGGCTATAGCTCTGTCATAAGTTGCATGCAACTTACGACGGACCTACAACCATTTATTTCAAATGTTGAAATGATAGTCACAATTTTTAATTTTCCATGAAATTGGCAGAAGCCTGGTTTGACACATGGGGCACTTCAAGAGAAATATCTGTGTTTTGTTTTCTTGTCTCAAGCCCTTGTACAACACTTTCAGCTCCATCTGTTTTTTCAAAAGTAGGCATAGATTCACCTACTGCTGCCAGTCGAACATGAAATGGTACAGCATTGTTCTTGGTTATAATGGTTAGTGGACAGCCTTTCTTTGTACAGGATGTGAAGCCATTTATCAATTGTTTCATAAGTTGTAATTGAAAGTTCAGTTGTTTGTAGTATCCTTCTTGTCCTTTGTTCATTTATGTACAATATAAGGCATTTACAATTCCATGTCTAATAAGGAAGTAGATGCCACCATGTCAGTTGATTGTAGTATCCTTCTTGTCCTTTGTTCATTTATGTACAATATAAGGCATTTACAATTCCATGTCTAATAAGGAAGTAGATGCCACCATGTATGAGAATGTAGACCTAGTGCATAACATTCTCTAATTTTACTGAAGTGATCTATGCCTCCCATTATGTCATTGTATGTTGCTACAGCTTTTGGACAACTAATGCTTGTCGTAGTACTGTCCTTATTCTTCCTTAAGACAAGTGTTCTTTCTCTAGTGTTACCTGAAACTGTCAAAATATTGTCAGGTATGTTATCCATCCATTTTATAGGTAGGCAGTACCATATCTGTATTGGAACTGAAATGCTCCACTTTTCTACATAGATTGCTCTTTCATCATTGAATGAAATCCTATCCACTTTACTCTCCCAGTGATCCTTGTTCAACAGCATTTGCATCAGATTCACAGTGGTGAAGTAGTTGTCAAATGCTACCACAATGCCACTGTGTTTCAGCTCTTATGTCAGGCTAATGATTGCTCACACTCCAAGAGAATTTTCTGAAATCCATCACCTGACTTTTCTGCATAAATATCACAATTTGTGATATAACCTGTCTTTGAGCCTGCTAAACACCAAACATTGTATCCTCATTTGATTGGTTTCAAAGGCATATGGATGTTGTCTGCCTCTTGAAAGGTACCATGCTTTCATTTACAGGGAATACCTTATTGTCAGTGTATGGCTTACAAATTGTGCTGTTCAGAAAGGCTCAGAAACATCAGCCTTTTGTCATTTATGTCAATCAGTAATTTTCTAAACCTTTTTATGTAGAATAAAACATCAATCTTGATGAAACATTTTAAAATTGAAATTAAAACAGTCCTGATCACAATAGAACATTTACTGAATACGTCAACTGGTTTGTCACGTAACAACCATCTACAGATCATGCGAAATGTAAGTACAATATACTCCTTTTGTCAGAAAAGTTCCAAGACAGGTATTTCAAAAATGGAAAATTGCTTTTACCAAGTAATGAATCTGGTTCCTATTGATGAAGCCCACTTGGCTGTCCATACACAGTTGCCAACCTTTCTGGAAGCCTTTGAAGCAAGCAGGGAAATTTTCAATTTTAATGCTTGTAAGCTCATTTGTCACAGCCCATTGAATGTCTGCAATATCTTGATGAAACTTTCAGTCAGCTTTTCACTAACAGAAACAAGAAAAAATCACAAAGTGATAGTTTGGGAGATTATGGTGGATGTGGGATGGTAATAGCAGAATGTATGACCACATACTCTGTAACAGATAAAGTGGTATTAGGTCTTGCATTGACATGCAGTAAGAACCAGTCCTGAGAGTGCCACAAATCGGAGCAGTGATGCTGAATTGCTTTTCAAGACTTTGATGTAAAAAGCTTGGTTCACTGTATGACCTGGAGGAAAATACTCATGGTGAACTAATCCTTTACTATCAAAGAATACAATCAACATCATCTTTGTTCTTGAAGATCACCGTTTCACTTTTTTTGAGGCTGGTGATCCAGAACTCTTCCATTCAGCACTTTGAGGCTTTGTGTGAGGGTCATACTGGTAGCACCAACTTGCATCCCTAGCAGTAATCTTTCACAGAAAGTGGGATCACATCTGGCTCCATCCAATAGCTGAGCAGAAATTAGTCATCTTTCCTCTTTGTGGGTCATCTGTTAGTGTGTTAGGGACAAGTTTTGGATAAAATTTGCATTTCCCTTAATCTTTGCTTAAGATATTTTGATACACATCATGATTCTAATTAAGTTTTTCTGCTATCACACACACAGTTACATGGTGGTCTTGGAATAACTACCTGACGTGCTCCACATTTGCAACAGTGTGCTGTAGACGGGCCACTAGCTCAGGGATTGTCTTTTGTGACACTTAAAAATGTGGCTTCTTAAGTGTGCCTCACCTGCATATGGTTGCTTAATCATTGTCCACATTTCACTACTGGTTTTCCTGCGGACTTAAGGTTCACTCTTTGCTCACAATCAGCATCCATTGTGTCACCATAAGTAATGGGCCAAGAACTCAAACAATGTGTTGATAAGCACAACCCTGCCATCTAGAGTGTTTGTGTGGAAACATGGCCAAGGTCATTTCAAGGACGTACTCATACCAAACTGTAACATAAAAACATTTGTTCCTTTTTAGTGTTGCAAATTCAGAAAAAAACCTTTCCTAGAACTTTTCTGATGAAGGGAGTAGATTTAGAGAGAAATCTAATGATAACAGTTTATGCAGGATAGGTAAAATATGACAAAATTAAAGTTAGTTATACTCATGATAGCAGGTAATGGTAGTAGTGAATGGAGCAGGTATCATGGATGCATGAACGCCAACTGCTGATGACAGTAGAGGGGATGCAGGTTCAGTACAGGAAGCTAAGCCCACAGCTTATCGCATTACATCAGTAACGACCAGTCAGGCATACAGGACATAAAAAGCATTATTAAAATAATGTCTACATAAAACAGTGGCCCTCCCCCCATGAACCATGGACCTTTCCATTGGTGGGGAGGCTTGCGTGCCTCAACAATACAGATAGCCGTACTGTAAGTGCAACCACAACGGAGGGGTATCTGTTGAGAGGCCAGACAAACATGTGGTTCCTGAAGAGGGGCAACAGCCTTTTCAGTAGTTGCAGGGGCAACAGTCTGGATGATTGACTGGTCTGGCCTTGTAACACCAACAAAAATGGCCTTGCTGTTCTGGTACTGCGAACGGCTGAAAGCAAGGGGAAACTACAGCCGTAATTTTTCCTGAGGGCATGCAGCTTTGCTGTATGATTAAATGATGATGGCATCCTCTTGGGTAAAATATTCCGGAGGTAAAATAGTCCCCCATTTGGATCTCCGGGCGGGGACTACTCAAGAGGACGTTATCAGGAGAAAGAAAACCGGTGTTCTACGGATCGGAGTGTGGAATGTCAGATCCCTTAATCGGGCAGGTAGGTTAGAAAATTTAAAAAGGGAGATGGATAGGTATAAGTTAGATATAGTGGGAATTAGTGAAGTTCGGTGGCAGGAGGAACAAGACTTCTGGTCAGGTGAATACAGGGTTATAGATACAAAATCAAATAGGGGTAATGCAGGAGTAGGTTTAGTAATGAATAAAAAAGTAGGTGTACGGGTAAGCTACTACAAACAGCATAGTGAACACATTATTGTGGCCAAGATAGACATGAATCGGACGCCTACTAAAGTAGTACAAGTTTATATGCCAACTAGCTCTGCAGATGACGATGAAATGTATGATGAGATAAAAGAAATTATTCAGGTAGTGAAGGGAGACGAAAATTTAATAGTCATGGGTGACTGGAATTCATGAGTAGGATAAGGGAGAGAAGGAAACATAGTAGGTGAATATGGATTGGGGCTAAAAAATGAAAGAGGAAGCCGCCTGGTAGAATTTTGCACAGAGCATAACTTAATCATAGCTAACACTTGGTTTAAGAACCATGAAAGGAGGTTGTGTACATGGAAGAACCCTGGAGATACTAAAAGGTATCAGATAGATTCTTTAATGGTAAGACAGAGATTTAGGAACCAGGTTTTAAATTGTAAGACATTTCCAGGGGCAGATGTGGACTCTGACCACAATCTATTGGTTATGAACTGTAGATTAAAACTGAAGAATCTGCAAAAAGGTGGGAATTTAAGGAGATGGGACCTGATAAACTGACTAAACCAGAGGTTGTACAGAGTTTCGGGGAGAGCATAAGGGAACAATTGACAGGAATGGGGGAAAGAAATATAGTAGAAAAAGAGTGGGTAGCTTTGAGAGATGAAGTAGTGAAGGCACCAGAGGATCAAATAGGTAAAAAGACGAGTGCTAGTAGAAACCCTTTGGTAACAGAAGAAATATTGAATTTAATTGATGAAAGGAGAAAATATAAAAATGTAGTAAATGAAGCAGGCAAAAAGGAATACAAACGTCTCAAAAATGAGATCGACAGGAAGTGCAAAATGGCTAAGCAGGGATGGCTAAAGGACAAATGTAATGATGTAGAGGCTTATCTCACTAGGGGTAAGATAGATACTGCCTACAGGGAAATTAAAAAGACCTTTGGAGAAAGGAGAACCACTTGTACGAATATCAAGAGCTCAAGTGGAAACCCAGTTCTAAGCAAAGAAGGGAAAGCAGAAATGTGGAAGGAGTATATAGAGGATCTATACAAGGGCGATGTACTTGAGGACAATATTATGGAAATGGAAGAGAATGTAGATGAAGATGAAATGGGAGATATGATACTACGGGAAGAGTTTGACAGAGTACTGAGAGACCTAAGTTGAAACAAGGCCCCGGGAGTAGACAACATTCCATTAGAACTACTGACAGCTTGTGAGAGCCAGTCCTGACAAAACTCTACCATCTGGTGAGCAAGATGTATGAGACAGGTGAAATACCCTCAGACTTAAAGAAGAATATAATGATTCCAATTCCAAAGAAAGCAGGTGTTGACAGATGTGAAAATTACCGAACTATCAGTTTAATAAGTCACAGCTGCAAAATACTAAAACTTATTCTTTACAGACTTACTTCAAAGTTCTTAATGTCCAGTCGTGCCAAAATGTCTTGCCAACCTTTGTCTTGGTGTGTTATTGACTTTATATAAACCAAAATATTTAAAAATTCCTCTTTTTCAAGCAACAGTTATCACAAGAATCCTCTTATATATGAGGGTTGGAATTTAAATAGTGTCAAATATTTATTCACAACCGATACTAAAGAGTTACATATTTGCACCTGTTACTATCCTTCAAAGTAGTCACCGGTGTTGTGTAGAACCCGTTGCCAGTGATGTGGAAGGCGTAATATACCATTAGAGAACCTGTTCTGTTGATGGTGCGAATGGAGCAGTCTACTGGGTTCTACACGATACTTTGAAGGACAGTAACATGTGCAAACATGTAACTCTTTTGTATCAGTTGTGTATAAATAGTTGACACTATTTAAGTTCCAACCCTCATATAACAAAATTTCCCTCTGCGAGGAATGCTTCGCCTGTGTAATCCTATTTCCAGATGCAATGTGATCCTTTCATACTTTACAAGCATCAGCCTTGCTCAGACATTTTGTGGTCTGCTGAGTGGAATATTTGTCCTCTGCTGTTAGTGGGAACAGTGAGGTCCTCTGTCAAAGAAAGAGGATGTGGACAGCAGCAGAGACAGAACTGTGAGAGGATACAGTACTTCTTTATTGCTTCTTTACTAATTTATACGACTTGGATTCCACCATGGAACTGCTTATAAGTGGACCTGGAAAGGCATGAGAAGGGACACAAAAAGTCTTTAATTATTCCATCTGGCTAATAAAGACAGTCAAGTGCATTTTTTTCATCACATAGTAGTGGCTGGCATGTTTACAGTTGGAAATGCAGACAGGAAGCTGCTTACACAGTGCAGCACTGACATGGTGTGCTTACTTGGTGATGGTGTGGACACTGCATGTGGCACAGTTGTGTGCAGAACATGTAGCAGGTGGTGGCCGGTGTAGTAGATGGTCACAGTGCTGCTCAGCATCAGGTTACAAACTGCTGGCTGGAATCTAGCGATCGCAAGGAGATGACAGCTGTAGTGTTGTTGGCTTCCCAGGCTGGGTAGACGGGCAGAAGTACCTCCTTTGAGGCCTGGTGGCACAGGTTGAGACAGACTGGGTGTTGCTTGCTACCCAGCTGGCCGAATACACTGATGGGCTGGTATGGCCATTGTAAATACTGCTTCCATGTGCTGACACTTACAGATGGTGCTATGTTTTGGTGTCAGTCACACAGAACCATCTGGAACAGAGCAATGGCTGGGGTCTGGCATAACAGGCAGTGCATGTCAATGATGTAGGAGTGGCTTATTAAAAGCTGGCCCCAGGGCAATGACACCCAGAAGGGGTGCTGATCAAGCATGGATCATCACTGGCTGCAGCAATATCTGTGGTTTGTAGGCTTTGGCACTCATAGTTGACATCGCAGGAGTTGATCACACAGTTCAGTGACCAGCACCTACTGTCTGGTTGTGTCCTCCTTGCAGCTCTTGGCTCCCAACTTTTTCTCCAAGTTCTCATAGACTTTTATCTATTACAGTTCTAAGTTCTCCATTTAAGAGTACTCCCAGAGAATGGGTAAATAGAATAAAAGTAACATAACTGAACATGTTACCATAACATTGAGAGCTTTTGACAGTGTGTATGTTATAATGCTCCTGTCTCACAATGCCAATGTTGAGAAAAAGAGATAAGCCAGTAAAATTTCTCAGCGTTGCTCAACCTAACACATTCCTCTACCTCAAATGACTCTGATGACAACTGGATGTACAACACAGCTCTCCTGTTGTTTGTACAAGGGAATTCAGCTTCTAGAAGTCTGGAGTGCATAATCACCTTTTCTCAGTATCACACTTTGCCTTGGTGTGCAACAGAATATTTTGATTATACCATGCTGTAGAAATACCATGCTGTAGAAATATCATCCTGCCAAAAGAGAACCTCTTGTTCAGCACTTATAGAATGTTGTATGAAGCACTGTATTATACATTCTGTTCATGATGGTATAACTGAAAGTAAACATTGTGCCATATACTCCTTTACATACATTATTTGATTCCCATTTCCTCATTATGTAAAGTAATCCCTGTCAAGTAGTGTTGTGTGCAGTTATACATGCAAGTTTTTATGGGAACCTTGCACCTCACATGTGGCATTAATGGTGGATTTGACCAACAGCAGGGGCAGTTGTAAGGGCCCACACCAAGCAAGAATGGGGAAGTATACTGATAGCCTAACAATAAAACATCAAATGCTATATACATGTGATCCATAAAATCTGTGAACAGTTGGCAAACAACAAAACTTCAAATGCCATTTAGTACAGTGTGTAAAAAGTGCAACTAATATGTGGTGAAATCCAGTAATATCTTTCACATGGGATCCTGCAGAGAAAACAAGCAGTGAAAAGAAATCTTAAAAACATAAAATAGTTTATCTACATGAAATATGTGATATGCTGTACAATAATGCGCTGAAACTACAGGTGGGAATTCGTGTTCAAAAGTCAGTAGTTTACCCATGCTCTGTTTTTAGTTCCCTGCCATAATATACTAGACACAAGACACTGTAATAGACTCAGATTTTGTTTCCTCAATCAGCCATACTGGCAGTGTCAAATAATCATTCTCTTCACCTATGTTCAAAACAACAACATGTAGCAGCTTTGAACAGTTTTATAAATAATTGAAGTCTAAATGACATCTCAAATGGTTCAAATGGCTCTGAGCACTATGGGACTCAACTGCTGTGGTCATAAGTCCCCTAGAACTTAGAACTACTTAAACCTAACTAACCTAAGGACATCACACACATCCATGCCCGAGGCAGGATTCGAACCTGCGACCGTCGCGGTCGTGCGGTTCCAGACTGTAGCGCCTTTAACCGCTCGGCCACTCCGGCCGGCATGACGTCTCATAAGGATACATTTTTATAAGCACTGGGCATGCAGTATTACATGAATTCATTATACTATATTTATAATCTGACCTTTTTCTGCCTTTTTGTTATCCATTTAAGTGTATTCAGTTCCTTAATAAAGTGTTGGAACAACATGTTTACTCTGATTCCTTCAGGACTGGTAGCCTTACGACAGTACTCTCTCTCTCTCTCTCTCTCTCTCTCTCTCTCTCTCTCTCTTTAAAACACACACACACACAACGTTTTATACCATGCTTAGCAACATCAGGCTAAAGAGGAAAATAGAATTGTGTCACACTGAAAGATGACATGCACTTGAATTAAAAATGAATATAATGGGCAATATACTCTAAATCCTCATGAAAATAGTGGCAAAGTTACGCTAGCCTAAAGAGAGGTGTCCGTATTCACCAGATGTAACATTTGACTTACAGTTGTGTATCTGTTTGGAAAGTCAAAGATATGGTTGACATCTTCTTTTTCACAGTGCCAAAGGGGCATACCACCAAGCCAGTGTGATTTGTTTCCCATTGTAGGCATGCTTGTACATGAAGCACTTTATCTATTTCAAATTTCTTGAAACATCTGGAGCTCTGGTTTTTCTCTTGCAGGAACATACGTTACAAGTAACAGTTTTATTTAACATATTGTCTACCTTTTTATTTAGGTGATAGATCTGCAGATGGTGCCCTTTCTTCTTTGTAAGTGCCTGCATTTGTTAGTTTGTCTGCTGTTTTATTTCTAGGAATCTCTCTGCCTTTGTATACAGAACAAACTTTTACCTAGCACATGGAAACACTGTGGTTTCAAGTTGTGACCGTAAATATCTGTTTTATGATGTCATGTACCACTGGATGATTGTTTCATCAATTGTAGAAGTATCGCAGTTTTCAGAGACTGATCTGGTATAAGCCCAAATAAAAACCTGATCATCCAGATATTTCTCAGTGTACATGTACATTTGCTGTAAAACTATTTTCTCAGCCATTCATCATCATCATCATCATCATTTAAGACTGATTATGCCTTTCAGCATTCAGTCTGGAGCATAGCCCCCTTATAAAATTCCTCCATGATCCCCTATTCAGTGCTAACATTGGTGCCTCTTATGATGATAAACCTATTACTTCAAAATCATTCTTAACTGAATCCAGGCACCTTTTTACAAATGTGGCAGTATACATGTGATGTGTTACGACAGCAAAAGGAACCTGTGACCACTGGAGGCAGTGTCACAAGTTCCTCCAAAATCGTAACACAACACACACACACACACACACACACACACACACACACACATATGTAATACTAACTAATGTAAATCCACCCGATGATTGAGGTTTAAACATTCGAAACGCGTCGTGGAAAGAATAAAATGGTGACTGGTAACAGTAAACTTGTTGTTTCATTTAACTCCTATTTTTTTTATTCATTATTAAACCTACTCCTGCATTACCCCTATTTGATTTTGTATTTATAACCCTACCTGACCAAGAGTCTTGTTCCTCCTGCCACCGAACTTCACCAATTCCCACTATATCTAAATTTGAACTATCCATTTCCTTTTTTAAATTTTCTAACATACCTGCCCGATTAAGGTATCTGACATTCCATGCTCCAATTCGTAGAACGCCAGTTTTCTTTCTCCGGATAATGACATACTCTTGAGTAGTCCCCGCCCGGAGATCCGAATGGGGGACTATTTTACCTCCAGAATATTTTACCCAACAAGATGCCATCATCATTTAATCATACAGTAAAGCTGCATGCCCTCGGGAAAAATTACGGTTGTAGTTTCCCCTTGCTTTCAGGGAACAATTGACAGGAATTGGGGAAAGAAATACAGTAGAAGAAGAATGGGTAGCATTGAGGGATGAAATACTGAAGGCAGCAGAGGATGAAATAGGTACAAAAACGAGGGCTAGTAGAAACCCTTGGGTAACAGAAGAAATATTGAATTTAATTGATGAAATGAGAAAATATAAAAATGCAGTAAATGGAGCAGGCCAAAAGGAATACAAACGTCTCAAAAATGACAACGACAGAAATTGCAAAATGGCTTAGCAGGGATGGCTAGAGGACAAATGTAAGGTTGTAGAGACTTATCTCAGTAGGGGTAAGATAGATACTGCATACAGGGAAATTAAAAAGATCTTTGGAGAATGGAGAACCACTTGTATGAATATCAAGAGCTCAGGTGGAAACCCAGTTCTAAGCAAAGAAGGGAAAGCAGAAAGGTAGACGGAGTATATAGAGGGTCTATACAAGGGCAATGTTCTTGAGGACAATATTATGGAAGTGGAAGCGAATGTAGATGAAGATGAAATGGGAGATATGATACTACGTGAAGAGTTTGACAGAGCACTGAAAGACCTGAATCGAAACAAGGCCCCAGGAGTCGACAACATTCCATTAGAACTACTGACAGCCTGGGGAGAGCCAGTCCTGACAAAACTCTACCATCTGGTGAGCAAGATGTATGAGACAGGTGAAATACCCTCAGACTTCAAGAAGAATATAATAATTCCAATCCCAAAGAAAGCAGGTGTTGACAGATGTGAAAATTACCGAACTATCAGTTTAATAAGTCACAGCTGCAAAATACTAACACATATACTTTACAGACGAATGGAAAAACTGATAGAAGCCAACCTCGGGGAAGATCAGTTTGGATTCCATAGAAATGTTGGAACACGTGAGGCAATACTGTCCCTATGACTTGTCTTAGAAGAAAGATTAAGGAAAGGCAAACCTATGTTTCTAGCATTTGTAGACTTAGAGAAAGCTTTTGACAATGTTTATTGGAATACTCTCTTTCAAATTCTGAAGGTGGCAGGGATAAAATACAGGGAGCGAAAGGCTATTTACAATTTGTACAGAAACCGGATGTCAGTTATAAGAGTCGAGGGGTATGAAAGGAAGCAGTGGTTGGGAAGGGAGTGAGACAGGGTTGTAGCCTATCCCCGATGTTATTCAATCTGTATATTGAGCAAGCAATAAAGGAAACAAAAGAAAAGTTCAGAGTAGGTATTAAAATCCATTGAGAAGAAATAAAAACTTTGAGGTTCGCCAATGAGATTGTAATTCTTTCATAGACAGCAAAGGACTTGGAAGAGCAGTTGAACAGAATGGACAGTGTCTTGAAAGGATGGTATAAGATGAACATCAACTAAAGCAAAATGAGGATAATGGAATGTAGTAAAATTAAGTCAGGTGATGCTGAGGGATTTAGATTAGGAAATGAGACACTTAAAGTTGTAAAGGAGTTTTGCTATTTGGGGAGCAAAATAACTCATGATGGTTGGAGTAGAGAGGATATAAAATGTAGACTGGCAATGGCGAGGAAAGCGTTTCTGAAGAAGAAAAATTTGTGAACATCGAGTATAGATTTAAATGTCAGGAAGTCATTTCTGAAAGTATTTATATGGAGTGTAGCCATGTATGGAAGTGATATGTGGACGATAAATAGTATAGACAAGAAAAGAATAGAAGCATTCAAAATGTGGTGCTACAGAAGAATGCTGAAGATTAGATGCGTGGATCACATAACTAATGAGGAGGTATTGAATAGAATTGGGGAGAAGAGGAGTTTGTGGCACAACTTGACAAGAAGAAGAGATCGGTTGGTAGGCATGTTCTGAGACATCGAGGGATCACCAATTATATATTGGAGGGCAGCGTGGATGGTAAAAATCATAGAGGGAGACCAAGAGATGAATACACTAAGCAGATTCAGAAGGATGTAGGCTGCAGTAGGTAGTGGGAGATGAAGAGTCTTGCACAGGATAGAGTAGCATGGAGAGCTGCATCAAACCAGTCTCAGGACTGAAGACCACAACAACAACAACAGCGAATATTCATGACCAAGAATGATGAGGGCGATATTCACCTGTAAAATCCTATCTACGATTGAGGAAAAACAATTCAGCAGAATACATGATCCATTATTGTTGGACTGAGCTTTATTGTTTCCTGGAATTCTTCTTAAGAAAAGTTTCAACCAGGTGGGTTACTCAACTTTTAATACATAAACCCTCGCGATACTAAGGCATCTTCCATAATCCACATTACCAAGGAAGGAATGGTGCTTTGTGCTCACAGTAACAAAAATTTAAAAAAGCAGAGTTCATTAATTTTGGTTTGGTAATATTAACAACATATTTTGTGAAGAGGTACTGATGTGCAAATAGGGTCCAGAACCTGAAAATGTCTTTTGTCACTCTCTTGGCAGTATGAGCACATTTCTCAGTAATCTGTAGTACTGACTTCAGGAATACCACAAAATAATTAATAATGCAAATTTTGTTCATTCATGTTGAGATTTGCTCTCAGCATACTTTTTAAATTGATATTGGCATGTGAGTAAGGCTCTGAGCCTGGAAATATTGTATATGACATTTTCTGGGGAATGTACCATCTACTATTTACACAAATGTTTGGCCTAACTTTAATTAAAAATTTGAAACATTTATGGAATCTGGTAGAAGAATTCATTAAAAACAATAAAGAGTTTGTCAAAATTTAAAGCAACTAACTAGATTGCAATGTTTCCAAAAGGTGAGCATAAAGTACCGCCCACACTGATCTTGCAATGGTTGACACAAAAATGAATGGGATTTACACTGTCTTTTATCACTTAGAAGGATGTTGCAGAGCTTTTAGCTTTTGAACCATATTATTACTTGTGGCAACATCTGGGTTTTACATAAAAGTCTAGAAACAAAATGACAATCAGTGGAAATGCATTATACATGACCCCTAGCAAAACCAGAAAAAATCAAAAAAATTCTGAGCACCAAAACAGTTATGTCCACAGTGTTTTTGGAGAAAAAGAACTTCTTATTTATCTACTTTATGCCTCAAAGAGAGACTATAAATGTAGCAGCCTTCTGCCAAACCCATCACCAATTATTCCTGGCTAATCAAAATAATCTGTTCAGTGACATGTTGCTTCTTCCCAGTAATGCTCTCACACATCCTGCGTGGTTGACGAAGGATTAGTTTCTCTGTTTAAGTGAGACACTTTTGAACATTTAAGTTATAGCCCAGACTTGCTCTGAAATGGTTACCAGCTTTCTTTCTGATTGGAAGGATGTTTTGGGTGGAGGGCAGTATGGAAATGACAATGAACTGAATGAAGACAATACTGACAAGTTCAACAACTTGGCGGCAACAGAGTATACAGATGGCTATAAAGGCTTGTGGAGTGCTATGAATAGTGTATAAATTTGAATGGTGACTGTGTAGAAAAAGTGGACAAATGCCAGTAGGACTGGTCATCTGGGTAATAATAATAATTATTATTATTATATATTAATAATAATAATAATAATAATTTCGTATGGATCAGTGGCATTTATGCAAGACTTCCTACTGGATTGGCTTTAGCAGCTTCTGTGTCCCTAACCTGCAGCAGTTATCCAACTGGGGAAAGGGGACATATAGTGTAACGTGGACTTTGACCGATGGTTGTTTCTCATATCATTGAGAGGTGAAGATTTTGTCAAAATGGAGACTAAATCCTCGATCCAACCAAGATTTGATCCTGCAACCTCTCCTTTACATCTACATCTACATCATACTCCACAAGCCACCTAATGGTGTGTGCGGAGGGTACTTTTGATACCACTCATCGATCCCTCCAACCTTGTTCCACATGCGAATAGTGCTTGTGAAGAGTGATTGTCGGGAAGTCTCTGTATTGGCTTTAATTTCTCGAATTTTCTCCTCGTGGTCAATACACTAGATATATGTGGGGGAAGTAATAAGTTGTCAGACTCTGAAAAGTGCTGTCCTGAAATTTCAATAGTAGATCTCTCTGTGATGCACAATGCCCTCTCACCAGCTAAATGATCCCATGACGAAACATGCCACTCTTTGTTGGATTTTCTCTACCTTCGCAATCAGTCTTACCTTATAGGGATCCAAGATAGGTTAACAGTACTCAAGAATCTTGTGAACAAGCACCTTTTGAGGATGAGTTACATTTCCTTAAGATTCTCCTGATGAATCTGAGTCTGGTGTCTGCTTATCCCACTATCTGTTTTATGTGGTCATTCCACTTACGGTCGCTCTGGATAGTTCTGTCTAGCTATTTTATGGCAGACGCCGTCTCCATCTGTTTGTCATCAATAGTGTAGCTGTACAGTAGTGGATTTCCTTTCCTATGTGTGCTTAGTATGTTACATTTATTTATGTTCAGACTCAACTGCCAGAACCTGCACCAATTGTCAATTCTTTTCAGGTCATTCTGCAAATTCTTACTATCTTTTGGCATTGCTACTTTGGTATAGACAACTGCATGGTCTGAAAATATACTTAAAGAGCATTCCACACTTTCTACTAGATCATTTATATACATTGTAACAGCAACGGTCCTATCACACTTCTCTGGGTACTCCAGATATTACCTTTACATCTGCTCTAATAATCTGTAAGCTTCTTTTTTTTCTATTAAATGGCAGTGGGGGATGGTGTCAAATGCCATAATGAAATCAAGCATCAGGGCATCAACCTGTGCACCGTTGTCCAGTGCACTATGTATCTCATGGAGGAACAGAGAGAGTTGAGTTTTGCAGGATCTCTGTTTGCAGAATCCATGTTGATTTTTATAGAGGAGATGTTCATTTTCCAAAAACGTCATAATTCTTGAGGATGAAACATGTTCCATAATTCTACAACAGACTGACGTCAGCTATACAAGTCTATAATTGTGTTGATCTGTCTTATGTCCTTTCTTAAAAACGAGAATGACCTGTGCTTTTTTCCAGTCATTAGGTACCTTTCATTGCTCAAGAATCTACAATGAATTACAGATCGAAGGGGAGCAAGTTATTTTGCATAATGTTTATAGAATATCTTATCATCTGGTCCTGATGCCTTTCCACTACTAAGTGATTGTAGCAGCATTTCAGTTCCATAATTGGTTATCTCAATATTTGCCATTTTGAAAGCAGTTCCACAATTGGTTATCTCAATATCTGCCATTTTGACGTTTGTATGGCTATAGAAAGGAGGGACAGTGTTACAGTCTTCCACGATGAAACAACTTCAGAAGACCGAATTCAGTATTTCGGCCTTCTCTTGATTATCTTCTGTTTCGGTGCTGGTTTGCTTGGTGAGAGAATGAATAGATGGATTTTGACCCTGTTGCTGATTTTACATATGACCAAAATCTCTGGGATTTTACTCAGGTCGGTTGACAACGTCTTACTTTCAAAATCATTGAATGCTTCTCTCATTGCTCTCGTTATGTTCATTTTCACTTCATTCACCTTTTGTTTGTCAGCTAGGTTTTTACTTATCTTGAATCTGAGATGAAGTGCTCTTTGTTTATGTAGCTCTTTACAAAAACGGCTATTAAAAATGGTGGATCTTTCCCTTCCCTTAAAACCTTACTTGGAACATACTTGTCTAGGGCATATTGAACAATGCCTTTGCGTTTTTTTTCCATTTGTTCTCCAAATCTTTGCCCTCATCACCAAATATTTGATGCTGACTGCTAAGATATTCTGAAATTTCTATCCTGTCACCCTTGCTGAGCAAATATATCATCCTACCTTTCTTAACATTCCTTGTAGGACCCATCATTATAGATGCTGTCAAAGCCTTATGATCACTGATACCTTCCTCTGCGTTACTGATTCAGTAAGTTCACGTCTGTTTGTTGCCAGGAGGTCTGAAACATTACCCTCATGAGTTGGTTCTCTATCTGCTGAAGGTAATTTTTGGACATCCAGAAGATTGCCATACGACTCCAGTTTTGATGGCATACCACTCCCAATCTATACCTGGTTAGTTGAAGTCATTCCCTATTACAACGCCATGATCAGGAAAATTACTAATGATATTCAGGAAGTTCTGTCGGAAGTGCTCTACAACTACAGATCCCGACCCAGGTGGTCTATAAAAGCATTCGATCACGATTTTTGGTCATTGTTTGATCACTAGATTTTATCGAATTTTTTTCTGCAATAAACACACCGCCACCACTGGCGACTAACCTAGCCTTATGATAAACATTTCAGTTTGAACTTAGGATTTCATTGTCACTGACATCTGGCTTTAACCAGCTTTCTGTTCACAATACTGTGTGTGCATTGTAATACTCAGTAAACAATACTAATTCTGGGACATTTCCTCGAATGCTCCTACAGTTTACTAAAATCATATTGATATTTTCTGTTTGTGATTTGCGGGGACTGTCACTGTGGCTGATTTAACAGACAAATCGTCTTTGATACCAAGGGAAGGGCTCTCTAATTAAAAAAGCCCCATGTGCACACCACATGTACTCCACTACTGTAGTAGCCACTTCCTGTGTGTAATGCATGACTGATCTTTTAAGCAGAACCCTACAATTCTGTACCTGATGGCAAAGGTCGAGAAATTCGCATCTGATCCGTCACAGTCTCTCTGAGCATCTGGTTTAGACCTTCCACTCTGCTCCAAACCAGAGGACCACGATCAACCCTGGGTATGATGCTACAAATAGACAGGCTTAACCTCCACCCTACGTGCATTTGTAGTTGCCTTCACCAAATCTGCCAGCCGCTGAAAGGAGCCAAGGATGGCCTCAGAACCCAAGCAGCAGGTGTCATTCATGTCTCATGTGGCACTACGTGCAGCCGGTTGCACCTAGTGCACTCGATAGCCGCCATCAGGGCCTCCTCCACATCATGGGTGAGACCTCATCACAAACACACCAAATGCACACTGGAATTATTTCCCACTTTGTCTGCTATCGCCCTGAGGGGCTCCATCACCCACCACATTGGAGCTCCCAGTGATAAGCATACCCATCCTCGGTACTTTTCCCGACTGGGCAGGAAAATTGACCACTGGCCCATTTTCTCATTTTCCAGATACATGCTTTACCACTAGACCACCAGGCCTGACTTATACCATATATAGATAGTTCTTCTATAGGCTTGAATAAAAATATGTTAGGAAACAAAAGTTCATTACTTTTAAAATGACACCTCTGTGTACTGCACTTCTTTTGTCTCACATTATTTATAGCTTCAAGCATTTTACGCAAATGTACTTTGCATTCTTCCATTCCAATGTTATGCACATCCTCAATGTTTTGTACTGTAGTTGTACATCGTTTTCATTTCATGGGAAATGCCACCATATACAAATTCATGTTTATGTTTATTAGCTGTTTGAAACAGGGGAGGGTCCTCCTTTTATTGACATAAAATAAATTTAGATTGCTAATATATAATTTATGGCAGCATGGCATTTTGATTTATCCATTCCTATTACACATACACAATTCGATCACAGAATTTGTACAATAATTCCTTTGATAAAGTTAACATTCATTATATGTTATTCCATAGAATGTACCACCACAGTGATAATGAAATAACGTCTCTGTATGAGGTCCAGAAAGTTTTCATCTTCCCCACATACTTTAAACATGTTTTTGTCGATTTTTCTGTCAACTGAAAACACTACAGTTTCTGCAAACCCCACAATTATGCCACCTTGCTTACACTTTTTATGATGGTTTTCAGGAGGATTTTGTTAACTAGTTGTAGGTTAGTAGTGCATTTGTTGAATCCATGAAAGCCTTGACCGCTATTAACCAATTACCATTACATGGTAAGCAAAAATTTTCTGTAGAGGCTAACAAATCAGGTACATGAGTATTCTGAAGAATTTGTGGTAATAAAGCTCAGTGCATTGTTTTTAATGCAGAGACACAATTAGAAGCAAGCATGGAGTATCTGTAGTCAGTGCGATAGGATCATTCTGCCAGATAACATTTGTAGTACTCCAAAGCATAATAAAGGAGGTTGATATTGTATACAGGGAGTTCACAGTGTTAGAAAACTCTTGAGAATTGCAGAAAAAGTTGAAAATGTTAATGCTTTATCCAGAGACTGGATGATGATATATTTTTAAAAATCAGTGTGAGGTAATGCATAGATAGTGAAGATAACGTGTAATTTCATTCACTACAATATGAGCAATTGGACACCGCAATTAGCAGCAACCCTCCTCTATCCGGTAGTAACTGACATCAGTGATTTACATTTATGATCAAATTAACAAGCTTTGGGGAATGTGAATGTCAGACCAGCATGTCTCAGAATTAATTGTAATAATGCATAATTCACTTTCAAAGTAATTACAACATCCTCCTCCTACAGTTCTGAGTGTTGTACGTTTCGTACTTACCTTGCCAGGTCTGATTACTGGAAAAGATGCTGAAGAGTCATGCGTGATGAATTTGTTTTGTTTGCTTAAGAGAAATACAAAATACTCACTAAAACAATGGATGATAATGAACGAAAATAATATTGTGCTACTTTCAAAATCACAAAAACTAACTCCAGTAGGGATCAAACATGTTACTACATATAAAACACTTGTGTGGTGGGGTACCAACAGTATTTCTTTATATGTACTGTCATGTACAAAACACAGAAGGAGTTCATGTGCAGATATGCCATGAATCCTTTACCACACACCATATGGCAGTTTGCAGGGAGCAAATTTATCCATCCATGTAAAAGTTTTCCCTTCTAGTTTGAGGAATAATGAGATGCCCTCTTGGCACATCACCTGTAAGTAAGTAGAACCATAATTTATCACTTTTTATGTTTTAACTTTCAAGGTGGGTTACAGAACCGGTTTCTATCTTGAGAAGAATGTGCTTTGACAAAATGTTTACAATTCTTGTGCAGACATTTACTAGTATTGATTCATAGCTTACTCTTCCACTCCATGTGAACAAGGAAAGAATATGGATGCCATACTCATGCAGTATCACATTTATCATGTTGTCGCTTTAATGCCGATGATGTTTTTGTATGATATTCAATGCTGACGGTGGTGTTAGTTTTCATATTTCTTCATTGTTTGACAGATTCATGGGGCAACTTTTGCATTGGTCTGAGGCCATTCCTTAAAGTGAATATTTATAGGTTACATGTTTTATGCATAGAGGTGTATACACAAAACTCAATTTGTGAAGACTCATTAAATATTATATGTTGGGCTGTTACCATCAGATGCAGAGAATTAAACATGCTTGTATTGTAGATCAGTAAGCAGACTTAAGTAGTTCATATAAGAAATTCAGCACTCTCAGTGTGTGAAATGCCATTATATTAACACAAGAAATATACTTTTTGAGGCAACTGTAGACATTTATCATTAGTATGCACTAATATCTTGCAGTTGTGTTGACAGCTTATCCTCATTTAAATGGAGAATCAGTGTCAAATAGGGGTTGTTTTAATTACTTAAAAATATTGTTATAATTTTTTTGGTTATTGTACTTGTTTTAGAATGGTATTGTTTTATAATATTTGTGAAATGCACAAAATCAGTCAATGAAAATGAAACATTCATATATAATTGTAGAACCTCATTAGAGATTTCATGTTGCCCATGTAAGAGAATGCTATCCATCTTTTGATTCTTGAGTTTTATTTTGCTGTTTAGAGCTGTTTATTGGCAAGGAAATAATTAGGGTCTACTGTGTTATGAGGTTTTAGAAGTATTTGATGACTGATAGGAAACTACGAATCTCGGATAACCAACTCGTCAGAAAAAAAATGTTTTATGACCAAGTATATTGTTACTATTAAATGTTTCTTTTGAAGTTGTTATCAGTAATATAGAATGCAAATGCAAACTATATAAATAATTATATAATAGTGCACCACCTGTGAAATGATTTCTAACCCATATACTTTAAATGATTGTAAATTTTCTCATGTGTACACTTGAAATACACCTCCATTATAATCAAGAATTTGGTGCTTAGTCAGGTTTTGTTTCTGTGTTCAACAAATTAAATATTCATTTCCCTTCTACTTATGTTTCAGGTCAATGAAAATTACAAGTGCTACCAGTAGAATGTTGTT
This sequence comes from Schistocerca americana, assembly GCF_021461395.2. Lineage (NCBI taxonomy): Eukaryota > Metazoa > Arthropoda > Insecta > Orthoptera > Acrididae > Schistocerca > Schistocerca americana. The sequence continues at coordinate 24,810,943 of NC_060129.1, read as the reverse complement.
TGAAGAGATGAAGGTGTCTGCAGATAAATTTTGGTAGAAGTGGCACTCTAGCACAAGTACTTTTCCCTTGAGAGAGCAATGCAGCATGTACTAAAAATAACAACAGCTTGAAGGAAAATGAATTTTGTGGTTTCACATGCAGTTCATGCAAGCAGAGCTTTTCTTGAAAATATAGGCACATAAAGCATGTTTTTATTCACACTGATAGTGTGCTTCTGCATATAATGTTGTGAGGTACTTCGCACGATAGTGGCTTCAGCAAGCATTTAAGAAAGAGTGAACATAATTGAGGTATGTCTATAATGAGAGATGGATTACACAATGCTCGTGAGATATATAAATGTGGTGAGATTTACAGAAACAAAACTACAAAAACCTATCCAAATGTTTGTCACTCCAACCTGATAGAGAAGGGATCTTTATCTTAAGAGTGTTGTAACAGCTCGCTTAGAAAACTGAGGAATATCAGTTGTATTTCTTTTGTAGAAAGCAGATCTTATAGTTCTGTGTACGATACTGACGAAATGCCATGCAATTGTGATGTTTGTGTGAAATCCTTTATTATGATCATCTCCAGAATCAAGCATTATTACATATTGGCGACAGACGTCACAATTGTGATTTTGATAAGAAAATGTTTGTTGTGAGTGTATGGTAAACTTAAGATGTCACATTAGCACATCCTGGCAAAAGGCCACATAAATGTGAAGTTTGAGCGAAATCTTTATTGAGCATTGTGATATCAATACATACTGTCGAAGTTGGAAACATATGTGATGTTTGTGGGAAATCCATCAGTGTTTCCAGATTTCCAGTTCCACCACAGTGTCACGTGTTGGGGAGAGGCATTCAGTAATACATGCTAATGAGATGTCACACTAACGCGATGTCCTTGCGATATATATTACAAATTTTGGTAACCTTCAGGGGTAGACATTAACACACACTGATGAGAGACATAACATGTATGTTTTGTTTATGGAAGCCCTGTTCTGTTGTGATAGCAAGACCCACATCTTAGTATTTATTAAAGAGTGACTGCTGTGATAATTATAAGAGGTTGTTTTCAAGTCATGTATACAGAAAGTTATATATTGTACAGATAATGCAAAAATTAGGATTAGTAACTACGAGCAAAATCAAACAAGTGCAGTTTAACTGCAATTTGTTTATTGAAGTCTGTAACTAGATTGATAATTCAGTGTGCTGCACAAGGCTAAACAGTGTGATTATTGTTAGTTATGTTATTTTAAAGTTTTATTGAAATCCATGAACTAATGTGCTGTGTGTAGTTTACAGGTAGGAAATTGTGTTATCTTTCATGTGGAAACATAAATCACAATTTATAATGCTATATCTGGTTACACATCAAAATGTACAATGAAAGAAAATTTGTTACTCAAGGTTGTTGTCTGGAACCATATGGCTACATGTTAAATATTTGGTTGATTTATATCAACTTGTCTGTTGCAGAGCTCTTACAATATTTTGTTGTTTTTAAAATTATTTACTTATGTTGGATTTTTAGTGTAATGTTTTTATTTTCCTGTATTTATAATCTTTGTTTCATCATTTGTTGGTTTGATAAGCTTCTAAGTTGTACAGATGTTCAATGATTCCATCGTTGTTTTAAAATATAAGTTTATTATATATTCCTGTGCCTGTTGTTTGTGTTTTTTGACTTAGCATCAGATTCTCTATAGACAACTGTACTAGAAAAATTTACTCCTATTCTGCGTGTATCACTATAATAATGTTCGTGACTGTCTGTGTGTGGTATGTGTTCTTTGCTCAATATATCTTTCTCACCAGAAATACTTTGATGAATAAAATTCTTCAAATTACTGATTTTAAAAGAAGATTGAGTTTATTATATTTTCAGAGTATAGAAGTGCTCCTCACGTTAGTCTATCAACTGGCTTAGCAACAAAAACAGGGAAACTATTCACATTGTCATGTGAGTTAGCCATTACATTTTAAACTAATTGTGGTTGTCCTTAGAAGAAACATATATCACAATATTATTTCAAATAAACAATTTATAATACTGTTCATGCCAATGGGCCCATGTCCCATCTAGATGTACTCATGCCACAGACTGGTTACTTGTGCACCTTTCTGTAGATTCCAAAAGCTCTTCCCCACACCCTAGCTGGTGGAGCATCTGTGCACACTTCTGATTTTTGGTCCAGAGAGAAGGGTGAGAGTGAAATTCATTATATTCGTAATGGTATTGATACCTTAACATTACAAGGTACTATGTGAACCATATATATAGGAATGTGAAATATTAGAGTCAGCCTTACATGGTGGAGTCCAACATTGTTTGGGATGACGATAATTCAAATCCATGTCTGGCCTCCTTTGGTACGTAACAGTGCATTCCTTCCACATTCTTAGAATATTATGAGCATGGGCTCTTCCTTTCCAATGTTATTGCAATCAATTGCAATTCTCTACTATTCTCTTAACGGTACACAGTGCAGTTAATTTGCATATTTTCTTTGTTTTCATTGATGATACTCTTAGATATTTCTGGAGAGGATAATGCATTTCAAAAAAGTAATTAAATTTTTTGTGTAATAGTGAGAATGCTTGGTAGCCATCTAGTTATCTTTGGCATTTCTCATCACACATAATAGGGCAATGAAGATCCTGACTCATTCTGTCATGAAGTTATAATTATTGCACTGGAAAAAGTAGGGGCCGGGTAATGACTGAAAGCATTATGCAATTGTGAGTGAATCCCCTTCCTCTCTCATGCCCACTCCAGCTAATCTGAGTGTAGTATTAAAATGAGGCAGCCAGTCAACGAGTAGTCTCAATAAATAAATAAACAAATAAAAGCAACATCCAACATAGTGAAACTAGCCCAGCTGTGGTTCATACACTTCCTCTGTTCTCTCCAGTTGGTAAGAGCATAGTATTGTAACGAGGTGTAAAATGGTGCCAAATCGAAGGAATACAGCAAAAAATTATATAACCTCCATGTGAAATTCAGAGATACGCATTATTTCCAATGAAAGTCAAATATTTTCATACAGATTCATGCCTCTGTATTTCATTATTGCAATATTAAAATGATGCATAAAACTGATATCAAGTTGTATCATTTCCTTGAAAGTAAAAGATATTTGCATATTATACTGTACAAATCTCCTTGTTTATCATTTCCTTGAAAGTAAAAGATATTTGCATATTATACTGTACAAATCTCCTTATTTAAAGAGGTACTATTGAAAATATGGATGAAAATAGCAACAAATTGCATTATTTCTGTGAAAATTAAGGATAAGTATGTAAAATGTTGTAATGAACTACATGCACACACTCCCCCCTTGGGTCCCCCCCCTTCCCCCCCACACACACATGATAAAACGGTTCAGGAAGAGTCATTTCATAAATGTCAGGCATCTGTCATGTACAAGTGTGCTCATTTATGATAATCTCAAGACAATGCATCATTCAACAATGCTCTATAATAAGTCTGTGAAGTAGGGATGACATCTACCTGCTTATTTAAGGCCTGTCACTACACTATTTCCTTTCCATGAATGAGTGAATGACAGGATACAGTGACAATCAGTAATGCAGAATTTAAGTCTTGCCAACACATGTCTGAACAGGTGATGTTTCACACATGTGCTTTTAAATTCAGCCTTGTTCCATCAGAGTGGGTGTAAGTAAGCAGACGTGCTATAGTGGGCACTCTGGTCACAATGTGGAGGTGTCAGAATGAATTATGTAGTTTGTAAGACTGATTAATCTATTTCAACCACATTTTGTTATGGAAGGAATCTACAGTATTTCATTGCAGTTCATTTTTCCGAATTAGATCTGTTGAGTGTGATCTGATGAGATGTGTGTGCCTTCTGGTCATGTGAATTTTAATAGCAGGGTGAGGTTGCCACGAGCCACTGATTGACTCATTTAATTTCATAATCTTTCATGGCCCATATATTGAACTGTGCATTGAATTATCTTTAATGTAACAGTGTAGTCCTCATGAATGGTGTCTCAGCTTTCATTCACCCTGTCACCATGTGTTTCGTGAGCAGATTGTCACTTGCATATTTGTGGTGTGTTTTCACATATCATGTATGAATCTTTTTTTGAAAGAGTAATTGGTTTTTCAGGAAATAATCATGCTTAGTGAGTTTGATTCATCTCATGCTCACAATGCAGTAACTGTCATTTAATATTGTGGAGAAAATTACAGAATCAATATGGAGGAATTTTTCTTTCATTCTCAAATTTGAATGGATTTCTTGCAGCTATGAGCCTCCCTGTTTCACCTGTTGACCCTGTTCATGTTTCTTATTCATGACCACAGTAACATTGTGAGAAGCAAAAAACTTGTGAGATTTTTAACCAAATTTCTCTTTATTTCAGTTGTTACATAGTTCTATTTGTGTATGGTCATAGCACTGACTAATGGCACTAATGTGAAGTGTATTTTTTGTGTTTGTATTTAGTGTGGGATTTCTTTTACCTTGTACTGTCATATGTCTGTTCCTCTGAATAGTGGTTTCAGGATTACAGTACATTTGTATTGGGCGTTTAAAAAAATATTTGTTAAGGAAGATGATATTTGCAGTCATGATCATGGCAAGGATGCAGGTTAGGCAAGATACTGTGGAACTAAAAATGAAATTTGTAACCCTTCTCTTTGAGCCACACTCCATGAACGATGGACCTTGCCATTGGTGGGGTGGCTCATGTTGTCTCAGCAGTACAGGTAGCTGCATCACAGATGTAATCTCAATGGGGGGGGGGGGGGGGGGGTATCTGTTGAGAGGCTAGATAAACGTGGTTCCTGAAGAGGAATAGCAGCCTTTTCAGTTGTTACGGAGGCAACAGTCTGGGTGATTGACTGAACTGGCATTGTAACATCAACGGCCTTGCTTTTCTGCTACTGTGAATTGCTGAAAGCAAGGGGAAACTACAACTGTAATTTTTCCCAAGGGCATATAACTCTACTACATGGTGAAATGTTGTTGGCATTCTCTTGCACATCATATTCCAGATTAAAATAGTCCCACATTCAGATCTCTGGGTGGAGACTACTCTGGAGGATATTGTTATCAGGAGAAACAAAACTTGACTATGAATTGGAGCATAGAACACTAGATCTCTTAATCACGTAGGTACATTAGAAAATTTAAGAAAGGAAATGGGTAGCTTGGACTTAGACATAATGGGATTTAGTGAAGTTCAGTCACAGAAGGAATTCTATGTCTGATCAGGTGAATACAGGGCAATAAACATGAAATCAAAACAGGGCAATGCCAGAGTAAATAACAGTGAATAAGAAAACAGAAATGCTGGTAATCTACTATACTGAAGCCCCAAAGAAACAGGGATAGGAATGCGTATTTAAATACAGAGATAAATAAACAGGCAGAATACGGCGCTGCAGTCAGCAATGCCTATATGACAACAAGTGTCTGGCGCAATTTTTAGACTCGTTACTGCTGCTACAATGGCAGGTTATCAAGATTTGAGTGAGTTGGAACATGGTGCTATAGTCGGCGCATGAGTGATGGGACACAGCATCTCTGAGGTAGCAATGAAGTGGGGATTTTCCCATGTGACAATTTCATGAGTGTACTGTGAACATCAGGAATCTGGCATATCATCAAATCTCTGACATTGCTGTTGCCAGAAAAAGGTCCTGCAAGAATGGGACCAATGATGACTGAAGAGAATCGTTCAACATGACAGATGTGCAACCCTTCCGCAAATTGCTGCAGATTGTAATGCTGGGCCATCAACAAGTGTCAGCATGCAAACAATTCAACAAAACATCATTGCTATGGGCTTTTGGATCTGAAGGCCCACTCTTGTACCCTTGATGACTGCACAACACAAAGCTTTACGCTTTGCCTGGTCCCTTCAACGCCGACATTGAACTGTTGATGATTGGAAACGTGTTGCCTAGTCTGATGAATATCGTTTCAAATTGTATCGAGTGGATGGATGTGTAGGGGTATGGAGACAACCTCATGAATCCATCGATCCTGCATGTGAGCAGGAGACTGTTAAAGCTGGTGGAGAATGTAATGGTGTGGGGCATTAGCATTTGGAATGATATGGGACCCCTGATACGTCTAGATATGATTCGGACAGGTGACATGTATGTAAGCATCCTATCTGATCACCTGTATCTCCATTCATGTCCATTGTGCATTCTGATGGACTGGGGCAATTACAGCAGGACAATGCTACACCCCACACGCCCAGAATTGGTACAGAGAGGCTCCAGAAACACTCTTCTGAGTTTAAACACTTCTGCTGGCTATGAAACTCCCTAGACATGAACATTATTGAGCATACCTGGGATGCCTTGCAACATGCTGTTCAGAAGATATCTCCACCCCATCGTACTGTTATTGTTATGGATTTATGGACAATCTTGCAGGATTCATGGTGTCAGTTTCTTCCAACAGTTGAGCCCATTTGATGATATGTTGCGGCACTTCTGCATGTTTGCGGGAGCCCTACATTATATTAGGCAGGTGTACCAGCCTCATTGCCTCTTCAGTGTATGAACAGCACAGTGAATGCATGACTGTAGCCAAGATAGACACAAAGCGAACATTCACCATAGTAGTACAATTTTATGTACCAAACTAGCTCCACTGATTATGAAGAGATTGAAGAAATGTATGATAAGAGAAAATAAATTATTACGGCAGTTACGGGAAACAAGTTTAATTCTGATGAGAGACTGGAATTCAACAGTAGGAAAAGGAAGAGAAGGAAAAATTTTAGGTGAATATTGACTCGGGGACAAGAGTGAAATAGGAAGATGCCTGGTGTAATTTTACACTGAGGATAATTTAGTTATAGCTAACACTAGATTCAAGGATCATGAAAGAAGGTTGACATGTGGAAGAGACCTGGAGAAACCAGAAGGTTTCAGATTGAATATATTGGCTTATTCTAAATGATGGACTCATTTTCAAAACTTCGTCCCTGTGACCAAGCCAGCACTGAGGAAGGGAGTCATTCAAAAAGCCTCATACATCATGGTGCCAATGGGGAAAGCTCCATCCTGTTGGAAAATGAAGGCCTGCTAACCTTCCATAATTTGGGAGAACAGCCATTGTTCCAAAATATCTAGGTACGTGATTCCTGTTACAGTTCTTTCTGCAAAGAAAAATACTTCATAAACCTTTGTATGGGATATGGCAGAGATGGTGTTAATCTACGGAGAGTCTCTTTCGTGTTGCAATAGTGAATGTGGATTTTCCAAACCCCATATGTGGACAATGTGTCTTTTAATTTTTCCACTGAGTTGGAACATCGTTCCATCACAAAAAATTACATGCTGTAGAAATGCGTCATCCTCCATCTTTGCTGGCACATAACCACAAAATGCGAGATGCTTCTCTTTGTCACAAGTTGTTATCAGTAGGGCTTGTACAGCAAACGCCACCTCAGAACTTTCCATACAGTTGGTTGGAGTATTCCAAGTTCTCGACTGGCTCTATTGTTAGACTTACTGGGACTGTCACAAATGTTTCTTCAGTCCTATATATGAGGTAGTATATGTTCCCGAAAGAACAGATACCATTTATGAACGTGCAGCTTTTCTACAATGAAATTATAATTAAATCGACACCCTAGCTACAAACAGGCGTTGATATGCATCATTGGGGACATTGTGAAAACGTGTGCCCTGACTGGGACTGAGTGTGATGGGCAAACATGTATTAAGCGCACTACGAATGTAGCTGTGTGGAAATGTTGGGAATGTGGGTCTCACAGGGGACGTGCAAGGGATAAATCCCTGCAGGCGCACTATCCTCTGTGCCCTCGATGCCTCAGATGGATAGAGCGTCTGCCATGTAAGCAGGAGATCCCGGGTTCGAGTCCCGGTCAGGACACACATTTTCAGCATGTCCCAAATGATGTATATCAATGCCTGTTTGCAGCTCTGGTGTCTATTTAATTATCATTTCATTTCTTCAATCCGTTGGATATCATCCTCTGACACACGTGGTCAGCCTGTGCTTTTTCCTTTACACACATTCGTAGTCTGTTTAAATTGCTTAAACCAACAGCTAATGCTTTTGCAGGTTGATGGTTGAATACCAAATTTGGTACAAAATGCCCACTGCACTACAATTTGCGACTCACTTTTTGCGAATTCGAGAATGCTGAGAACCTTGTGTCCCACAGTCGCCATCTCACTCACAACTGATGGTGGAACGGAATGATGACCCTACTGCCACGCGAACTCTACCAGTCACTTCTGAAACCATCACCGCTCACCCACCGCTGACCACCAAGAACATTGAAACTTCCTCTTTTCGTTGGTATAAAGCTTGTTCATTTTTAATTTGTACTTGAATACTTACAAATGTTTGGCAATGGGTCTATCATTTAGAATAATCCTGTACAATGGTAAGGTAGAGATTCTGGAATCAGATTTTAAATTGTGAGATATTTCCAGGGGCAGATGTGTTCTCTAACCACAATTTATTAGTTATGAAATGCAGATTAAAACTAAATAAATTGCAAAAAAATAAGAAATTAAGGAGATGAAACCTGGATAGATTGAAAGAACCAGAGGTTGTGGACAAGAACACAGGAAAGGAATACAGTAGAAGAAGAATGGGTAGCTTTGAAAGATGAAATAGTGAAGGTGGCAGAGGATGAAACAGGTAAAAAGACGAAGCCTAGTAGAAATCTTGTACAACACAAGACATATTGAATTTAACTGATGAAAGGAGAAAATATAAAAATGCAGTAAATGGAGCAAATGAAACGAAATACAAACGTCTCAAAAATGAGATTGACAAGAAGTACAAAATAGTTAAGCAGGAATCGCTAGAGAAGTAATGTAAATATTTAGACGCATATTTCACTAGGGGAAAGAATTCCACCACCTACAGGAAAATGAGAGAAGCCTATGGAGAAAAGACAAGCAGATGTATGAACATCAAGAGCTCAGATGGAAAACCAATCCTAACCAACTAGGGAAAACTGAAAGTTGGAAGAAGTATACAGAGGATCTGTGCAAGTGAGATGCACTTGAAGGAAATGTTGTAGAGAGGGAAGAGGATGTAGATGAAGATGAGAAGGGGATATGATACTGCGAAAAGTATTTGTCAGGGCAATGAAAGAACTAAGTAAAAACAAGGTCCTGAGAGTAGACAACATTATGTCAGAGCTACTGACAGTCTTGGGAGAGGCAGCCATGACAAAACCCTTCCATGTGGTGTGCAGGATGTATGAGACAGGCGAAATACCTCAGACTTCAAGAAGAATGTAATAACTACGTTTCCAAAGAAAACAGGTGCTAACAGGTCTGAATATTACCAGACTACCAGTTTAATAAGTCATGGTTGCAAAATACAACACGAATTCTTTACGGAAGAATGGAAATACTGGTAAAAACTGACCTTGGAGAAGATCATTTTGAATTCCAGAGAAATGTAGGAACATACAGGGCAATACTGGCCCTACAACTTACCTTAGAAGATGGTTAAGGAACAGCAAACCGATGTTTATAGCATTTATAGACTTAGAGAAAGCTATTGACAATGTTGACGGGGATACTCTCTTTGAAATTCATAAGGTAGCATGTGTAAAATACAAAGAGTTAAAGGCCATTTAAAAGCTGTTCAGTAACCAGACAGCAGTTGTAAGAGTTAAGGGGCATGACAGGGAAGCAATGATTGAAGGAAGAGAGACAGGGTTGTAGCCTGTCACAAATGTTGTCCATTCTGTGCACTGAGTTAGCAATGAAGGAAACAAATGACAATTTTGGAATAATAATTACATTTCAGGGGATAAAAATAAGAAGTTTCAGGTTTGCAGGTGAGTTTGTTAGTTTGTCAGTCAGTCAGACTGCAAAGGTATCAAATGGTTCTGAGCACTATGGGACTTAACATGTGAGGTCATCAGTCCCCTAGAACTTAGAACTACTTAAACCTATCTAACATAAGGACATCACACACATCCACACCCGAGGCAGGATTAGAACCTGCGACTGTAGCAATCGCGCGGTTCCAGACTGATGCGCCAAGAACCGCTCAGCCACAGTGGCCGGCCAAAGGACTCAGAAGAGCAGACGAATGGATTGGACAGTGTCTTGAAATGAGGATATAAGATGAACACCAACAAAAGCAGAACGAAGTTAATGGAATGTAGTCGAATTAAACTATGTGATTCTGAGAGAATTAGAAAATGAGACACTTAAAGTTTTGTTGTTTGGGCAGTAGAATAACCAATGATGGTTAAAGTGAAGAGGGTATAAAATGTAGATTGGTAATGGCAAAAAAGCATTTCTGATGAAGAGAAATTTGTTAACATTGAATATAAAGTGTTAGGAAGTCTTCTCTGAAAGTATTTTCATGATGGGTGACCGTGGATGGAAGTGAATCATTGACGATAAACAGTTAATAGAAGAAGGGAATAGAAGCTTTTGAAATGTATTGTGACAGAAGAATGCTGAATATTGGATGGGTAGATCATATAACTAAAGAGATTATGAATAGAACTGGGGAGAAAAGAAATTTGTGGCATGACCCATCTAGAAGAAGGTATTGTTTCATAGGACACATTCTGAGAAATCAAGCAATTACTTATCTAGTATTGGAGGGAAGTGTGATGGGTTAAAATCTTAGAGGGAGACTAAGAGATGAATATAGTAAGCAGATTCAGAAAGTTGCAGTAGTTATTCAGAGATGCACAGGATAGAGTAGCACAGAAAACTGCATCAAACCAGTCTTAGGACTCAAGACCATAACAAAAATAATGAACTGCTTTGAGATTATCAGTGGTCGAGTTAGTAAAGAATGCTTTTGTGAAGCACTTCTCAAGTGACATCGGGCACATGAAAAAGGTAGCTTTTGATAATGGCCCGTAGTTTCAGTTACAGTACTGGAAAGAAATGCTGCTGAAGTAGTAGCTGGAAGCTGTCTACATCTCCACCTGTCATCCCACCTCCCTTGGTGACAATCACGAAAGAGACCCAGAAGCTTTGCTAGCTGTATTGTTCTAATCACTCACCTTACATGAGATGAGTCCCTTGACGATTTTCAATATGTTTTGAACAAGTGCTCATACGACTTAATATTGCTTTCCCTGGCCCTGGTACTGAAGAATAGTCAGCCACCAGACTGACTACTGAAGGAGGTGATGTGACATGAATTGAGACTCCATAGAGTTGTGGATTCCAAAGATGCTGGAGTTGGCAGTTTTGTGTGTGTGTGTGTGTGTGTGTGTGTGTGTGTGTGTGTGTGTGTTTTACTGATGAAGGCTGTGGCTGAAAGCTTTTATGTAAGTTTGTTTTAATTGTACCTGTCTGCAACTTGATGTGTCTTCCTTTTGAGAACTAGCAATCTGTCTTTTTCTACATTGCTGATATTCCTACCTGGAGTTTCCATTGTTTGACTGTAGAGGAAGAGTTAGGTTTATTTTGTTGGTTACCATTTTCTAGGAAAGCACTGTGCACATTACAACATACATATTCAGAGAATGATAGGATGCTGAAGGAAAGTCTGGCCCAGGTGAGCGTGCTTTAGAATCTATCCAGAGTGATCATTTGCAGTAAAATTAGTTCTTTTCCAAAAGGAGCATATCTCCTTCTGTGAACCATATGTGAGAAGGTAATTGATAGACAATGCCCAGGATGAAGGACTCACAAGCATGCAGTGCTTACAACATGTAATATAAAAGATAAAGATATGGCAAACCATTTTCCATCAGCCGAGAAGCAAGGAGTATCACAAGGGTAAAGGCACCTCGTGTGAAAAAAATATTTGTATGTATCTGTGATTTGTTTTCTTTCTGAAGGTTGAAAAAGCGTTTGTTGACAGGGAGAACCTATATAGAAAGAAGTGAGCAACCAGTCAGTACTTCAGTAGTTACTATCTTTGGCAGAAATGAAGTGGATTTAAAATTTTTGCTGCTGACACTCCGACTACAGGATCATGAGGAGAGTGACAACTTTATTGTGCCTAATGTTTGTGGATTGTTCAAAGGCCTAGACGTCTGTGGAGTACTCCTATTCATTGAGTAATTCAGTCACTTGTAAATGAGTAGGATTATTAGTCTGAATTGAAACCATAGAGGTGTCAAGGGGTAAAAAATTGGAATAACCATTACTTCTAGTATGTGTAACAGTAGCCACAGTGGGATGAATATTTTTAAAACGCGTAGATAGAACAAAGTAAGATAGATATGTGTAGTTTTTTTGCGTGAGGTGCTAGCAGGAAAGATGGGTAGAGAGAGTCAAAAGATTCCTCATTTCCTCCCATTATATCAGTTCAAAGCACAAATTATAAGAGGATACTTATTTGTGGATTACATTATCTTTATTTACTAAGTGTTTATGTTTTGCAACTCCCCACTTGCAAAGATGATTGGGAGAACTGCAGGAAAATTTTGTATGCAAGCTATGTGAGTAAACATTGTACACCTTTTGTGGAAGGCTTGGATATTCTGGGTAACATGGACCAGAGACTAAACATTTGTACGGGCACATGAAGTAACCCTTTCTCACTGTCCTGACTGAGGAATGATGGGTCAACAGGAAAAGCAGGTGCCACTAATCTGCCTTCAGCCTAGTCAGTGACCTCAGTGCATAGGACACTAGTTCCCAGCAACCACATTCCACTCCAGTGACGTCATGGAAGATTTGCCTGAGGGATAGCTACTGATGACCAGGCCAGCTGCCCTAACACCACACTGTTGGTTGGTGTTGGCCTGGTGATGTAGGAGTGTGGTTGAACTCACCCCCGAGTTCTTCAGTGCCACAAGCTAGGCGGTGCATTGACCTGTGTGTGAAGTTTTTACATGGCCTGGCACCCAGCCCTGAATATGGGGTGGTATGAGAAGAGTACTGCGCATGCCAGGAGTAGCCTGCTGTTTCAAGAAGAGGAGAAATGCAATCTGGCATATGTCGTCCAACATTTCCAACATTTGGTCTCCATGAAAGAATCACTGCATGTGAAGAATTTTCTGGAAGTGGAATGACCCAGCCATTGTGTGTAATGATCACAACCCATGTTTGCTCTGGCAGAACATTACTTTTATTTATTTGTTTATTTAGCATCCAATAGGTCACAAATGTTATATAGGATTTGTCATTTGATTACACGTAACACATAACAACACACACACATAATAAATTGACAAACATATACAAACAGCAAACAAATTACATACACATGATAAACAATTTTAGAACATGAACTATGCCTTATACACAAAACGTATTACGGATATTTAACAGATTTTTCCTAAGTACCAAAATTACAAAGTTGAAAACATCCTTAAATTAGTTTGAATTTTTTAAAAATAAGTACAGGTTTCAATCCACAGTCTGAGACAGGTATTCATTTACACTGTAGTACCATTTTTCCCTCAAGTACTTTTTTTACTTCATGCTTGAAATTATTTTTGCCTTTCAGTTCTTTAATTTGAGATGGAAGTGCATTTAAAAGCTTTATTCCTAAGTGGCTAACATGTTTCTGACTTCTAGTTTTTGCTACATAGGCAATGTGGAAGTCTTTACAATTCCTTGTATTGTGATCATGGTAGCTTGAGTTGGTCTGGAGATCACAGTTATTTTTACTTATCATTTCCAGGCATTTAAAAATATATATTGATGGTATTGTAAGTATCTTTAGCTGTCTGAATAAGGGTCTACAGTGAGTTTGTGGTGGGCTGTGTGTCGTGGTATGAATAGCTCTTTTTTGCATAATAAAAATGTCATTTAGTCTTGACCTGGTTTTTCCCCAAAAACTTATGCCATAGCTTGCAACTGATTGGAAATAACTAAAGTACGCCGCTCTAATACATTCCTTGCTGCATACCTTGGATATTATTCTTAAGGCAAAACATGCTGAGCTAAGTTTCTGAGTAAGATATACACTGTGTTCATTCCAGTTTAAATCTTGATCAGTTCGCATTCCCAGAAACTTTGTGGTGCACACTTTTTCTATTTGTTTGCTATCCAGCATAAGGCACATTATTTCCCCTTGACACTTACTTCCATACTGTATAAAGTTTGTTTTCTTTGTATTTAATGTCAGCTTATTTGAATAAAACCATGACTATGTATGAGAGCATTTTCTCTGCTGTAGTACACAATGATTCTTTTATATCACTAATTATGATACTCGTGTCATCTGTGAATAGTAGAATTTTGGCTGAGCTGTCTGGAGCCTGTATATCATTGATATAAATTAGAAATAACAATGGGCCCAGAATGCTGCCCTGTGGAACACCTATTTCAATTTGTTTTGGTTCAGATATGAGTTTAAAATTGTGAAGATTGTTGGATGACCTCAGCTCAACAACTTGTGACTTGTTTTGCAGATAAGATTCAAACCATTTTTTAACAGTACCCCTGATGCCTATTGCTTCAAGTTTCTCTAGTAATATTACATGGTTCACAGTATCGAAGGCTTTGGATAAATCTAGATTAATTCCAACAACCTGTTTATTTGACTCCAAATTTTTTACTATTTCTGTTGTGTAGTGCAATATGGCTGTTTCTGTACTGTGCCCTGCTCGAAAGCCATGTTGACTGTTATTTATTAGTTTATGTTTTTCTAGATATTTTGTAACCCTGATTTTCATTAATTCCTCAAGTATTTTGGAGAAGGCTGGGAGGAGAGATATAGGTTGGTAATTTTCTATTTTATGTCTGTCACCATTTTTGTATAGAGGTATCGCTTTAGAGATTTTAAGTTTGTCTGGAAATATCCCTTCACTAAGGGACAAGTTTGCTATGTGCACTATAGGTTTGACAGCACATGGAGCAATTTTCTTAATTATTGATACAGGTACATCATCTAACCCAGAGGACATTTTGGATTTCAAGCATTTAATGACTTTTAGAAGTTCATGCTCATCTGTTGGGATTGCCATCATGCTGGTATTTACCATTGGACTCGTCACTGTTTGTTGTTGCTTAAATTTACTACTTAAAGTAAGGGGAATATTTACAAAATAATTGTTTACATAGTTTGCCATGGCATCTTTTTCTATGGGAATATTTTCATTATTTTTAAGACTGATTTTCTGTTCTTTAGTTTGACCCCCATTTTCTTTTTTTACCATTTTCCACATCATTCTGGACTTGTTACTAGCCTGCCTTATTAATCTATCATTTCTTAATAATTTTGCTTTCGCTATTACTTTGTGGTAAGTCTTTTTGTATGTCCTCACATACTCAACAAACTGCTGATCATGACATGTTTTTAACTTGAAACTTAGTAATTTCATGGTTTCACTAGACTTTTTAATTCCGGGTGTAATCCAGGTCCCTTTGGATCCAGATGATCTATAACTGAAAAGCTTTTTTGGGAAACACATTTCAAAGTATGTCATAAAAGTGGAAGCAAATATATTGTAAGCATCATTTGTGTTTGTTTGTGCCAGTACCTCTGACCAAACTGCATTTTTTAAATTATTTTTGAACTGATTACAATTTTCAGTAGAGAAAAATCGCTTGTACTCCTTTTTATTTTCCTCCTACTTGGGAGTTGCAGTGAGATTAAAGGTTAGTGCATTATGATCTGATAATCCTATATTCACATTTGTAACTGCAACTTCATGTGTGTCCACATTTGAAAGATGTTATCTATTAGGCTTTCACTGGAATATGTTATTCTAGTGGGAGCTGATATGTGGGGGAACATGTTGAAGCTTTTTAGTATGTCTAAAAACTTTTTTTACTGGACTCTGGACCAATAGATTAATATTAAAGTCACCACAAAGAATTATGGTAGAGTTCTCATGTGAGAAAATGTTGAGCATTTCTTCCAAATTCTTAAGAAAGACTTCAGTGTCTCCAGATGGTGACCTGTAAATTGCTGCAATTTACGATTTGATTCACTGTAATGTGCCATTTTGACGGTAATTTTTTATTGATGTGATACCATCAAAAGTATAATATTTTTGTTTAATCACATTATGATTCTGCAAATTTTTCAAATCATGGGTTGTTTTTCTTTTGTTTTTTCTCCAATATGTGATATGTATGTATGAATGAGTAGCTTGCTCTTGATTCTTTTATTCACAAATGGGGTGATGTATATGCTTCCTTGTGTTCATGTTCCTTAAGTAATGGTTGTATACTCCACATAACTGATACTTGTCCCTCTGTATACTGTAGTATTAAATTTATTGAGTACATTCTTCACTTAACTTCCCAAGTTATCAGATGATTCACCAATACAGCCATGAATGTTGAAGTAATTAAGGGTAATGGGTACTTATAAATGGTTGAAAAATCGAAATTTCTTATGACTTTATTAAATTCTATAGTCTTTCCTGATTACATTGATATATACATTATAGGGTTTCAAATGAAAAATGACCTATATATACAAAATTTTAAAGTTAGTCATGTATGTCGCAACACCCACCCTTATTTCTGTTACAGAAACCAGTATTATTTCGAAAAGAACTGTGAAGTTTCTGTTTCCAGCGATTATCCGTATGACACACTGTATATGTTGGTAACAGTGCAGGTTTCTAGAGTCTGTAAATGATTATCTTTGCTAGTATTTACTTTTGTTTCGCTGACGCAGTTTGTTCGCATGTTACTGAATGGTGCCCAAGTGTTACATATATTTCTCGACGTACGTATCCTTTAGTGTATAATAAATACGAACTATGCCACTCATCAATAAATTCAACAAAAGGAAATTCCATGGTAACCAGTTCACAAACAAAGCAAGTCACACTGTTGAAAGTAATGTATGTATCAGTTCAGGGAAGAAACTCCCACATGGCATTCCTCCTGGTGATTCAAATTTTTGTGTTAACAGTGACACTGTTTGTAGTGGATTTGTTGATGTTGATTGGGCATCTTATCTTCTTTGATAAAGGAAGTGGAGAAATATAAACAATGTGATGGGGGCTATCTGGAAATAACTGAAAAACGAAGTAGCAGGAAAGGTTTAGTGTCAAAATTAGTTGTTCTGTGTAGATCCTGCAATAAATCTACCTCGAAAATGACTTCGAACATTGTGCATAAGTCATATGATGTGAATTTGAAGTTAGTGTATGCAATGTGTGCAATACAAAAAGAAAAAAAGGCTGCTCAAAGTTTTGTGGTTTGATGGCACTTCCTCCTGGTAGGTTCAGCAAGTACCTAAAATACTTTTAGGTGTTGTGTCTAAAGCATCCATGAAACATGCAGTACAAGAAACTGTAAATATTAGTAGAACCAGGGACATGGCTGTTGCACTTCATGGGACATGTCAATACTGAGGACATCATTCATTGAATGGTTTTGTAAGTGTTACTTCTCTGGAGAATGGAAAAGTTGTTGATGTTGCATGCTAAGTACTGCCACACCTGCCCTGGTAACACTGAAGGACATATTGAACATCAGTGTTCTAGGATTCATGATGGTTGCAGTCGAGGTGTGGAGTGCGCTGGAACTCTAAAAATATTTCACATGTCAGTGCCCGTTTATAATGTTAGATATACGAAGTGCCTAGACGATGGAGCTTCTAAAGCTTTCAATAAAGTTAATGAGTTCGATGTTTATGGTGATATCTTGGCAACTAAACTGGAGTGTTGTGGATATGTGCAAAATAAAATGGGTACTGGATTGAGTAAGCTATGAAGAGAAATGAAAAGAAAGTTGCTATCTGATGGAAAATCTCTGTCTGGCTGAGGCAGATTGACAGAGACTGAAATAGACATTCTTCAGAGATATTATGGACTGGCCATTACACCAACTGCATCTCTGAATGATGTTACAGCAACGAGAAAAGCTTCATAAGTTGTCCACAAACGACCACCTTGTTCAGGGGATTTGCCCTAAAGGAGCAGATTCTTGGTGTGGTTACCAAAAAGCAAAAGAAAGTGGTCAAACATACCATCATAAGCATTCTCTTCTTGAGCCTATTATGAATGAAATAAAATAAATTTTTAGAGACCTGAGTGAGCCTGTTTTGCTTAGTAAATGTCTTCATGGGGACACTCAGAATACAAATAAAAGTTTCAACCATTGCATATGGGAAAGATTATCCAATAATGTTTATGTAGGACTAAATACATTAAAAGTTGGTATACTAGATACAGTGATATGTTTCAATGATGGAGTGATAGGAAGATTGGAAGTCCTGAGAAATTTAGGCATAAAATGTTGCTCTAATATGGAAGATCTATTGCTTGAGTGACAGACAACGGGTGGATGAAGCTGAAACGTTCACTCCTCAAGTTACCAAAGAAGCAAGAAGTGCTAAAAGGAATGCCAAGAGGAAGCCTGAAGTTGATAAAATGCTGCATGATGAAGACTATGCTTCAGGAATGTTTTGAGGCACAGTTTAATTGGACTCATATCTTCATTTGCAATTTCCCACAAGCTGTATTTTTCAGAATTCAGGTACAAATATTTCCTAAAGTTTATAAAGTATGGCTCTAATTTTTTGCAATAGTCCATACTTATGTAGTAGACCTAAGTATTATTGCAGAATCAACTAAATTATAGAAAAAAAATTTAGTAGGTAAAAGATTATATAAATTAAAATGTAAGATGTGATATTTTTTATCCTTGTTATGTACATAATGGGGGAATTAAATAGGTCTAATACCTCAACCATCATGTCATGCATATCTGGTAAAAATTTGGTCTCCTTCATATGTATAACATTGGATGGTACCTCAATTTGAGGAAGTATTTTGGAAAAAAATTGCATCAATTTCTCTGTAATTTTCTTAATAACTCTAAGCAGGTTCAAAAATATTCAAAAAAACTTCTAACTTGTGTAGAATGTGTGTTGCATACCTGATATCAACAAAAAATCTGTAAGACATGTATATTATAAACAATGCCTGAAAGAAATAGGTGTTTGTTGTGGCGTAACAAGACAGCTACGCCACACTGAAGTAGCCGAAAGGCACGCGTTACTATCACGTAGGCTAGAGAGAGGTCTGAAACAGGATACGTAATGAATGGTAGCAAGAAAAGTACGTAGCTGCTATAATACTTAACTTTTAATCCATCCTTGGTATACACCATTCCTTGATGATACAAGTGAGACTCTATCTTAAAATGGTTAATGGCGCCTTGCTAGGTCGTAGCCATTGACTTAGCTGAAGGCTATTCTGTCTCTCGGCAAATGAGAGAAAGGCTTCGTCAGTGTAGTCGCTAGCAAAGTCGTCGTACAACTGGGGCGAATGCTCGTCCGTATCTCGAGACCTGCCTTGTGGTGGCGCTCGGTCTGCGATCACACAGTGGCGACACGCGGGTCCGACATGTACTAAGGGACCGCGGCCGATTTGAAGCTACCACCTAGCAAGTGTGGTGTCTGGCGGTGACACCACATTCCTCCCCCGCAAATCGGAGAAAGGTCGTGTTATAAGTCTTCCGCCCGCCGTGGGGAGGACCCCATGTTGACGTATGCGATGAGGTGGGGAGCCTAACAACAGGCGAGGCTGTGCCACCCGCACCTGGCCATTCGGTCCGAGGGGAGCTAGGAAACGCCTGAAAACCTAGTCCAGAGTGCACGTCAACAGGCGGTTTATGCGCCCGTAAAGAGACAGGAGGGGCCGAATGGTCGACCTCCATTGCGTCGGGGTACCCGACGCGCGATGACGTCATATGGTCCGGAGCGGGCAAGAGTTCCATGCCGGAGGACAGCTGGTCACGGGAAGCGATCAGCGGCGCATGACCCAGGGAGGCGCTTGGCGGCTGCAGCGAAGTGTCGAATGTGGGCGGCGCCGGCGGGAGAACAGGCGGCGGCGGCGGCGCGTCGCCATGGGGCAAAATGGAAGGCATCGTCGGTAACACCTGGGGATGAGGCGAGCCAGTAGATGGGACCTCAGGGCGCTGACCGGACGGCACCATCGCTGAAAGCAGACGGGGAGTGGCAGAACCCGTGCGATGACAGAGGCGCAGCTGATTGAGATGCCGACGCACCTCGCCAGAGGCCCCCAAAACCAAATACATCGCGCGGCCGAGGCAGCGAAGAATGCGCCCTGTGAGCCAACGCCGTGAACCTCGATAGTTGCGATAGAATACAACGTCGCCTGGAGCAAAAGCAGGAGTCTGCCGCTGCACAGGAACCTGATGCGGCGGATGCAGCAAAGACATCAAGGTTCGATGAGGACGACCGTGGAGCAACTCAGCCGGCGAGCGACCATCTCGGGGCTGAGAGCGATACGATGACAAAAAGAGCAACAACGCGTCCTCCCGAGAATGCGACTCTTTCAACTTCAACATCTGTAACTTGAAAGTCCGGACCAATCGTTCAGCAGCACCGTTTGACTGAGGCGAAAACGGCGCGGATGTCAGATGTTGAATACCATTGGCCTGGCAGAATGACTGAAATTCTGCGGACATGAATTGTGGGCCATTGTCGGAAACAATAGTCTGCGGAAGACCTTCAATGCAAAAGATAGCAGACAACGCTTGGATGGTGGCGGAGGACGTCGTGGAAGACATCCAGACAACAAAAGGAAAATTACTGAAGGCATCTACCAGAACCAACCATTGAGCATTCCAGAATGGACCAGCAAAATCGATGTGCAAGCGTTGCCAAGGGGAAGTGGCTTTTGGCCATGCAAAGACTTTCCGCGGCGGCGCGGATTGTTGTTCGGCACACGCCATGCAAGAAGAACACATATTCGTAATCGCAGCATCGATTCCGAACCAAGTACAGTGCTGACGAGCAAGTTGTTTCGTTCGCACTATACCCCAATGTCCTTGGTGAAGAAGCCGTAAAACAGAGGACTGTAACGAACATGGGACCACGATTCTGGTCTGATCATTATCAGAACGCAACAACAAAACACCACGCCGAACAAAAAGTCTCTCCTTGTGAGCAAAAAATCGGCGAACCAACGGATCCTCGATCCGAGACTTTGACAAAGGCCATTGCGTAGCAACAAAACGCAAAACGGTAGCAAGGACCGGGTCAGCAGCTGTGGCTGTAGCTACACGACGAAAATCAATCGAAAACGATTCGACCACGTCATCGGTTTCCGAATCAATGAACATGCAGGCAAGTTCGGAAGAATCGAATGCATTATCCTCAGCAACAGGCAAACGGGACAACGCATCGGCGTTTCCGTGCTTAGCAGTGGACCGATACAAGATATCGTAGCGGTACTGCGAGAGGAAAATAGACCAGCGAATGAATTTCTGCGCTGTACGCGGAGGTACAGGCTTGTTCGGATGAAAAAGCGACGTCAAAGGTTTGTGGTCTGTGATGATGGTAAAGTGACGACCATACAAGAAATCATGGAACTGAGTAACACCAAACACGAGAGCCAAAGCTTCTTTCTCTATCTGTGAATAATGTCTTTGCGCAGACGAGAGCAATTTGGATGCAAAGGCAATAGGGCGATCATGTGATCCATCTTTGTGCGCAAGCACAGCACCGATCCCGAAATCCGATGTATCTACCATCAACAAAAGGGGTTTCTGGGGATTGAATGGCGTAAGGCAAGTATTAGAAAGCAACGCCGATGTCAACTGGCGAAAGGCGCGTTCGCATTCCGTCGTCCAGACGAACGGAACACCTGTACGGCGTAAGCGATGAAGCGGAGCTGAAATGGAAGAGGCATTGCGCACATTCACTCACACCTTGTGATCCCAAATCATGTAAGGTTCTCGCGACCTCATCACGGAATGCGCGGGGAACATTGCGCACTCTGAAAAATTTCGGTTGCGCGTTGACTTTCGGTTCCAAATGTGCTTCATAGTTCTTAGCGCAACCAAGGCCCAGTGCAAAAATGTCTGCAAATTCTTCACACAGACGAGAAACACTGTCTGAAAGCACAGTCTGATTCACTGATAGGACCTGATTTACGACAGACATGTTAAACAATTGAAATAAATCTAAACCAAACAAGTTCACTGCAGAAGAAGAACGAAGAACGTAAAATGACAAGTTTGGTTTGTCCCTTGTATGTTGCAAGAAGAGTGCACTGTCCTAACACAGGGATCTGCTGTCCTGAATATGTAGTGAGCTTAACAGTTGTGGCACGCAACGGAGGTTTGCCCAGTTGTTTGTACGTGTCGTGATTGATCAATGACACAGCAGCTCCGGTATCGAGCTGGAATGGTATGACCTTGCCATTAAAGTCCAAATCTACAAAAAGTTTATTGTCCTGCTGACGACAAGAGCGACTGTTTTGTGCAATTTGAACTGATACAGGTACAGCAGCACTTGCTAATTGACGTGATTTCCGGCGACGTCGATGCACACTTTTTGTGGGACGAACACAGTCACTGTTACAGAAAGTGGCACTGGACGAAGTGGAATTAACTACATGAATGTCCATGGGTGAAGGTCCACGAGCCTGAGTATTCTTGGTTCGATTCCGGCGCGAAGCAAAGGGCCTGGAATGATTGTGAGTGCCGGATCGGAGCTTTTTCTGGCAAACACTTTGAACATGTCCTTTCCTATTACAGAAAAAGCAAATAGCTTGGCGTGACGGGCAATGGTCACGCGAATGTCTAGTTGCACACCGCGGGCATGATTTCACTGCATTTGTGTGCTGGCGCGGCACACCTGGTTTACAGCGTGGTGGCAGCTGCGTGGACGTGCGCGAGGGCAGTTGACCGGGCCGCACAGCGCGCCCGGCGGGCCGGTTAATGTTACACACGGCTGGTGAAGTTGCAAATGAGTCCTGAGCAAAGTCAAGGGTGTCTTGTCTATCTAATACGTCTATCACTTGTTGAAGGGAGGGATTGACGAGTTTCAAAATCTGTTCCCGTACACGAACATCAGAAACGTTCTGTGCTATTGCATCACGTACCATTGTATCTGAATAAGGGAGTCCACATTCACACTCAAAAGCACAATCCCTTGTAAGGCCTTGCAATGTTGCAACCCACTCCCTATTAGTTTGACCGGCCATACGTTTTGTACGGAAGAAAGTATACCTCTTTGCAACTACATTAACTGTTTCTTTGAAATAGGCGTCCAATGCCGACAAAATTTCTTCGTAGGACAGAGTTGCTACGTCGCGTCGGGGAAACAATTTCACTATCACACGGTACGTTTGCACCCCTACACAATAAATGAGGCTGCCGCTCGTTAACTTGAATGCTGTAGGCGGCGAGATGAAATCCAAACTGGCGTGACCACTCGGTCCACGTTTCTTGGGTTGGGTCAAACTTGCGAAACAACGGTGAAACTGCATGTTGTGGCTGCGGTTGCGGTGAAGCGGCGGCTGCCGCATCGTGTTGCAGTGCACGTTGACCCTGGACGAGCTGTCTCAGGGCATCCAATAACGCTTGCGTCTGCTGATTCTGCAAGCGATAAAATTCGGACAGTACATCTGGCGAAGCCATGACACAAGTAAATGTAAGCAATTAGAAAGAACAAGACCCTTTCCGTTGACTCGTCGCCAACTGTTGTGGCGTAACAAGACAGCTACGCCACACTGAAGTAGCCGAAAGGCACGCGTTACTATCACGTAGGCTAGAGAGAGGTCTGAAACAGGATACGTAATGAATGGTAGCAAGAAAAGTACGTAGCTGCTATAATACTTAACTTTTAATCCATCCTTGGTATACACCATTCCTTGATGATACAAGTGAGACTCTATCTTAAAATGGTTAATGGCGCCTTGCTAGGTCGTAGCCTTTGACTTAGCTGAAGGCTATTCTAACTGTCTCTCGGCAAATGAGAGAAAGGCTTCGTCAGTGTAGTCGCTAGCAAAGTCGTCGTACAACTGGGGCGAGTGCTCGTCCGTATCTCGAGACCTGCCTTGTGGTGGCGCTCGGTCTGCGATCACACAGTGGCGACACGCGGGTCCGACATGTACTAAGGGACCGCGGCCGATTTAGAGTTACCACCTAGCAAGTGTGGTGTCTGGCGGTGACACCACAGTGTTGATTTTTACAAAATATTGAGCCAGAAAAGTACCAACCTTACTATGAACGACAGTTGTTTTTAGATCCGGTTAGCTTTTTTTCATATCAAATATTGACTTTGTTAATGATCACTACATCATTATACCTATTTATCAAATTAATATTTTGTTTACAGCAGGTTTACGTCATTCTCCATTATTCCTTTCATTTTTTGTCTTTATAAAAGATATTGTCATGCAAATTATTAATTAAGGAGTTCCAGGTCACCTCCTATTCAATAAAAAAAGTTATTTTTTTTTCTTTAGAGCCCCTCCACTCTCACACTGGCATGACGGCCAAATCAAAAGGTCTACTGCCAGCCCTGCAACTCTGCATAAGGGTTAGTTTTCACCAAAGTGAGGTGTCGCAGGATGTGGTTTCTGCAACGTTTGCGTACATCTGGCTTAGGTTAACCATTCAAAAGCGCTTATCTGGAGAAATATTGGGACGAAAGATGAATGAAGGGTAGCAGTTTGAAGGGCAAAGGGAAAACTGCCAAGGCAACAGCCAAGGGAAAAAAAACCTCTACGATAGGATGGGTAGTAAGAGCAGTAGCGGACGTCTTGCTGTCTGTGACAGGTCACGCAAGGGTAGGCTTTGTTAGTAGTTGGTGTCATGTAGGTCAATACCTTTGACGTTGTGCGGTGCTGTTACTCGGCGACTGGCACTGGGTGCTGGTGTTGATCTCTCAGTAAGCATCTACATACCTGTAACAGATTCATCATTGATTTGTGTCCGATAGGTCATATATCACATGCACAGTGTAGGGTGATGTTGGCGATTTGTTTGTGCATCAGTGTATAGGCTCATCAGTTTCCCTGCTGTAGTCTGTTGGTCAGCTTTAATAGCAGCTGGCATATCCAGTCAAAAGCGCTGATATGCAGGAGCTTGCCATCGTTTGTTGGTGTATGTTAGCTTGCCATAGGTGGTTATGCCCCAGCTAATAGTGTCTTTGGCTGCTTATGCTTCCACCTATGGCTGTGATCATAGTTTCCCAGAGTAAGGATGAAAGGATTGTTCGAGTGTCTCAAGTTCCTGTATAGTCGTGTGGCGTGTGTTTTGAATACTTCCTTGAGGGTTTCAAGGCGGTGCATGTGGAGGGTGGAGCATTGCTAATGATGCATAGCACTTTCTTCTGTATGATCTGCAGGCGTATAGGAGCTGCATATCCCCAGACAGGAGCTGCATATGTCATCAAAGGTTTAATGCGTGTCATGACCTTGATAGCCTCCTGTTCAGCGTACTTTCCCCGTTGAACATTGTGTAGAGTTGTTTGAGCCTTGCATACGCTCTTTTGGCAAAGTATTCGATGTGGCCCCCACATGTATGTTTCCAGTCCAGACAGATACTGAGATATCTGACTTTCTCTCGGAAATGTATTGGGTGTGTATGCAGTGTTACCTGTCTACAGTGTTGATGTTTGTGCAGTAGTTTCAGTCGGCGTGTGAACAGAACCGCTTTGCACTTGTCGACATTTACTTTAATACCACCACTGCTCGGCAGTTCTGAGTGCCATCTGTATTTGTGAATTAATGTTCGATGATTTTCAATCTTGCGCAAGTATGGCTGTGTCATCCATGTATATGGCTAATGTCATGTATTGTGTTGCTGGGGATTCACTAATGTACAGGTTGAACAAGAGGGGCCCTAGGATGCTTCCCTGGGGTACTCCAGCTTGGATACCGTGTTGTGTCAATTGTTTGCTCTGCAAGTCAGTGTTAAAAAATCTGTCATGGGATATGAGTGTATGAGACGTATGAGTCCATCTGGGAAACCAGCTTCGGTTAGTTTGCATATAAGGCCTCTGTGGTTTTGTTCATGTTGTAGTGTTCGACTACATGGAGGAGTTGTTGTGTTGTTGAGTGGTGATTCCTAAAGCCAAATTGCTGTGGTCTTAGGGTGTCGTTGGCGATGCAGTGCCTAGTGATGCGTTTTAGTATTACCTTCTCAACAATCTTGCTGAGCGAGCACAGCAGACTGATGGGTAAGTAATTTTGTGGGAAGGAGTGGTCTTTCCCTGGCTTCCTGAACATCAGGACCTTGGCCACCTTCCAAAAGTCATGGAAGTGTTGGTGTCTTAGGATAGCATTCGTTATGTGTGCAAGGTATTCTACTGCTCTATCCATGAACTCCTGAAGGACACAGTTTTGAATGCCATCAGGCCCAGGGGCTTTCCTAGCGTTGGTATGCTTGATAGCTCATGTAATTTCGTTTGTACTAGTGCATCTAATTTCGTCATTCAATGGCTGAGCTACAATTTGTGTAACCTCCTGGTCCGTTTCACGTATGAATGCTGGATCTGAAGGAGCGAGATTCGACATGAAAGATGCAGCAAGTGTTGTGGTCATAAGCTCTGCCTTCTCCATCACAGACTAAGCTAGGTTGTCTGGTCCTTGTAGAGGGGGAAAATAATGTTTCTCCCTGGTAAAGTGTCTGGCTAGCTTCCCCACGCCAGGACGTGTCATATCTAGCACTGCATGTATTTGTTCCCATTGTTCGTTTCGAAATGTTTGTATTTTGTCCCGTATTATATTCTGGAGTCTGTTGATGCACAGTTTATAGAATGGGAGCCCGGTATGCTGCCAGTATCTCATGAGGAGGTTCCTCATTGAGATAAGGCCTAGGATTTCCTGGGGCAGGGCCATCAAGTGTTGTTTTGGTGTTGTACATGGAATGGTGTCAGTCATTGCGTCTTGGATGGCAGTAGTGAGAGCCTTCACTGCCACATCAATTTGTTATGGGTCGTTAATTTCGTGGGTGTCGAGAATACGACTATCTACCGTTTCCTTGAACAGGGTTCAATTCACGAGCTTGTAGTTCAGTATCCTGCATGGTTCTGTGTTCTGCAGTGTTTCTTCCGTGTGTAGTATTACATGCATGTGGTATGAGTCCAGATCGTTTCCAGCTATAAGGTTGAGTGTGCATGTGATGCCCTTGATGAGGGCTATGTCTAGCACATCTGGCCTGTGTCGGGCCTGCACGTACATGGGAACGTCCAGCCCAAGTATAATTTAGTTTTGGTCTAGTGCATGTCCGTGTAGTTTCTTGCCATTAGAGGTACGTATTCCTGAGTTCCAGTCGGGGTGTTTTGCATTTAGGTCTCGAGTGGCGATTACACATGGTGCTATGTTGAGAACTTTGCTGATATCATGTGTTACTATGTTTGTAGGAGGATTGTACAGCAATACCAGTGCGGTGTTGATTCCATTGAACTTGACCCCTTATCGCCATGGCCTCTGTCTCTCAAGTGCAGGGAGCTCGATGTTCATGTGTTCTGTGTCTTTGTGTATGATGATTGCTGTGCTGCCTCTCCTCCTGCCATCCGCTCGGTCGGTACAATAAATGCAATAGCCTGGGATGTTTAGCTGTTTACGAGGCGTAAGAAGTGTTCCGTTCACTAGGGCGATTCTGATTCCCTTTCGCTCCATGAACGCAACCATTTCGGCGCTTTTGTTTGTGTTGCTGTTGGCATTCCGAAACAGGATCTGTGAGTTTGTTTTGTCATCTTTGTTTCAGGGCTGGGATGGCGTGTTATCCATGTCCTGTTGTAAATAGTGGCGTGATAATGGTTTGTATGCTAGACCAGTTAGCGAGCTCAACATGAAATGCGTGAAGAATTGTGAGACACTCCCCATTATCTTTATGACTACTTCAGTCGTCATGAGTCCAGGGAATAATGTCTCCATCATTCTTCAGAGTGTTTAGGTAATGTTCGACGTGTCAGCCTGTGTGTTGTTGATTGTTCTGGTGGCTGCTGGTACTTGTGTTGGCGGGTGGTGTGGGCTGGCTTGTGTGTCACCTGTTTGAGTGATGGTTGTGGGTGCTGAGTGGTCTCTGTGGTGAGTAACTGTGTTGTGCAGGTCGTGTTGGTATCCGAATTGTGTTCATATGTATTGGTGTCCTGTTGTCTGTTTGCTTGCTGTGGGGTGATCATGTCTCTCCTCATGCATTTGTTTCTCCTTCTCCTTCTCTGGTGTTGTGGCTGTCCCTGTGTTGGTGTGTCTACTGTAGTCTAGGTGTGCTAGGGACTGCCATTCTATTGGAAAGAAAATTTCCCCTCCCCAAGACATCATGTCATGAAACAAGCCAACTAGACTCATTATACTTACACTCCTGGAAATGGAAAAAAGAACACATTGACACCGGTGTGTCAGACCCACCATACTTGCTCCGGACACTGCGAGAGGGCTGTACAAGCAATGATCACACGCACGGCACAGCGGACACACCAGGAACCGCGGTGTTGGCCGTCGAATGGCGCTAGCTGCGCAGCATTTGTGCACCGCCGCCGTCAGTGTCAGCCAGTTTGCCGTGGCATACGGAGCTCCATCGCAGTCTTTAACACTGGTAGCACGCCGCGACAGCGTGGACGTGAACCGTATCTGCAGTTGACGGACTTTGAGCGAGGGCGTATAGTGGGCATGCGGGAGGCCGGGTGGACGTACCGCCGAATTGCTCAACACGTGGGGCGTGAGGTCTCCACAGTACATCGATGTTGTCGCCAGTGGTCGGCGGAAGGTGCACGTGCCCGTCGACCTAGGACCAGACCGCAGCGACACACGGATGTACGCCAAGACCGTAGGATCCTACGCAGTGCCATAGGGGACCGCATCGCCACTTCCCAGCAAATTAGGGACACTGTTGCTCCTGGGGTATCGGCGAGGACCATTCGCAACCGTCTCCATGAAGCTGGGCTACGGTCCTGCACACCGTTAGGCCGTCTTCCGCTCACGCCCCAACATCGTGCAGCCCGCCTCCAGTGGTGTCGCGTCAGGCGTGAATGGAGGGACGAATGGAGACGTGTCGTCTTCAGCGATGAGAGTCGCTTCTGCCTTGGTGCCAATGATGGTCGTATGCGTGTTTGGTGCCGTGCAGGTGAGCGCCACAATCAGGACTGCATACGACCGAGGCACACAGGGCCAACACCCGGCATCATGGTGTGGGGAGCGATCTCCTACACTGGCCGTACACCACTGGTGATCGTCGAGGGGACACTGAATAGTGCACGGTACATCCAAACCGTCATCGAACCCATCGTTCTACCATTCCTAGACCGGCAAGGGAACTTGCTGTTCCAGGAGGACAATGCACGTCCGCATGTATCCCGTGCCACCCAACGTGCTCTAGAAGGTGTACGTCAACTACCCTGGCCAGCAAGATCGCCGGATCTGTCCCCCATTGAGCATGTTTGGGACTGGATGAAGCGTCGTCTCACGCGGTCTGCACGTCCAGCACGAACGCTGGTCCAACTGAGGCGCCAGGTGGAAATGGCATGGCAAGCCGTTCCACAGGACTACATCCAGCATCTCTAAGATCGTCTCCATGGGAGAATAGCAGCCTGCATTGCTGCGAAAGGTGGATATACACTGTACTAGTGCCGACATTGTGCATGCTCTGTTGCCTGTGTCTATGTGCCTGTGGTTCTGTCAGTGTGATCATGTGATGTATCTGACCCCAGGAATGTGTCAATAAAGTTTCCCCTTCCTGGCACAATGAATTCACGGTGTTCTTATTTCAATTTTCAGGAGTGTATTTCATTAATAACAGACATCTACCATGTACAAGTGTGCTCATTATATTGGAGTAACTCCATGTATCATTCAGCCAAACTCTAAAGGCCTGGAGAAGTGATGACCTCACCTGTTTATTTATTTAATCTGTGTCAGGCCTATAACTATCCTCTTTCCTTTCATGAGTGAATGAATGGATGGTTGAACATGAGAATGTGCACAGTTCAACTGCAACCAGTGCAAGACAGTCAGTTGTGTCTTGCCAACATAAGTTGCTAGAAGGAGAGAGTAAAGAGTAGGTGGCAGTGGTGACTGTAAAAGGTAATAGCTAGGTCCATACAGTATAGGGGTGCTTTTTGTTGGCTGTACACAACATAACAGAATTCTTCTACCACCTGTCCAAGTGGGAGATGGTTCAAACACATGTTAGTCAATTCATTCTGATTTTGGCAGTAGGGTTGTAAGTATACAGACGTAATCTAGTGGACAGTCTTGTTAGATTATGGAAGTGCCAGAATGAATTAGTTTAGAAGAGTGTTTAATCTATTTCAGCTACATTTTGGTAGTGAAGTATTCCACCATATGTTGTTGTAGTTCGTTTTTCTGAATTTTGTGTGTTGTGTGTGATCTGCTAGGTTGCCCTCTGTTCCTTCCAGACAAGCACCATGTGTGAATTTGATTATCAGGGTGAGGTTCCTGCAAACTGTTCATTCACTCATTTAATTTTTCAATCTTTGATTTATTGATCCATTTTCATCTACAGCTGCACAATGTGAAAGCGATATTTGGATTTTTATGTTAATATTAACAGTTTTACATATAAGATACCTTTGTACATAATAACACACATTAATATATCAGTTAATGCTGAATACTTAAATAAATGTTGCTACACTATATACAGAGAGATAAAATAGAAATGATCTTCTGAGTGAGAGTACATTGGGTTAACATAGAAAATTTTAGTTTTGTAGCTATTCATTTACTGTGCAAAAGCAGTGATCAACCAAGTTCGATTTCAATTTAGATTTTAAGTGACCAATGCTTTGTATGTGTTTAATGGTATATGGTAATGCATTGTATAGTTTGATACTAGGATGGATAAGGCCATTTTGAAATAACTTTGTGTTGGCACTTTGAACATGTACATCCAATTTTTGTCTTGTATAACAGCTGTGTATTGTGTGATTTTGAGTGATGAGTGGTCTTTTTGTATGTAAGTTTTGCTTTAAATACATTATATTTTCAAGTATATATATGCAAGGAAGTGGCAGCATCATCCTTTTTTGAAACAATCGTATACATGACTTGCGATTATCTACCCCTTCCATTATTCTTATACTTTTTTTTTAATTTTGAATGTTTTGATGGCATCTCTAGAATTTCCCCAGAACATAATCCCACACCAGAGGTGAGAGTGTACAACTGCATAATATACACACTGAAGGGTGTTTTAGCTGCTACAATTTTTTAATGTATGCAACACAAAACAAGAAATAGTTTATTTTTTGTTCATTTGCTCAATATGTGCTTTCCATTTCAAGTTGTCTTGTAGATGAAGTCCAAGAAATTTGGTAAAGGCCGTTTTGGCAATTGTCTGTCAATATAGCTCTAGATTGGGTGATATCAGATTTTTTGTTTGTGCTGTGTGTATATCCATAACTACAGTTTTTTCAGTGTTCATTATTAAGTCATTGTCATCAAAGTAACATGTTAGCCAGTCAGTGGCTTCTTTTATGTTTCTTACAAGAGTTTCTTTTGAGTTTCCTGTAATTATAACACTCGTATCATCAGCAAATTGAAATATTTTACTGCTGTCATTGCTCATGTTTAGGTCATTTACATAGAGTAAGAATAGAACAGGACCCATTATTGATCCTTGTGGCACTCCATATTTAACAGTCAGTAGCTTGGAATTATATTGCCTAATGACATTGTCCCTTTCTTGAACTATTTCCACATATTGTTTCCTGTTCTTAAGATAACAGCTGAGCCAGTTGTTAGCTGTTCCCCTAATGCCAAGATTTTCTAGCTTGTGTAGCAATTTGTAATGATTTATGGTGTCAAATGCCTTTGACAAACGTAAAAATATGCCCATGGTAAGTATTTTGCAGTCTAATGCTATCAGTGCCTCTAATTGGAAGGAGTAAACTGCTGATTCGGTTGAACAGTTTGCTCTAAACCCATGTTGAGGTTCTCACAGACTGTCATTATCCTCTAAGAAGTTTGTTAGCCGCTTATTGAAAAGCCTTTCTAATATTTTTGAGAAAACAGACAGAAGTGCCACTGGTCTGTAGTTGGAAATATCATCTTCGTTTCCTTTCTTGTATAATGGCTTTACTCTTGCTATTTTCAAACATGAAGGAAAAGTTCCTGTAGCAAAAGATAGGTTACATAGGTGGGTTAAGGGCTCAGTAATCAGGTCCCCACACTTCTTTATAATGAAATCAGGTATATCATCTACACTTGCAGAGTGTTTCATTTTGAGACTTTTTATTGTAACCTGTACTACTTCTACATTTTTTGGGTACAGAAACATTGATCTGCTTGAACTTTTTTCCCTGTTTCTGTATGCTGTTTTCTATTAGAGGTCTGTTTCATTTATAAAATAATTATTAAACATATTAGCTACTACCTGTGGGTTATTAATGTTTTCCAATCCAGCCTTTAATACTATATTATTAACTCTATTTTTGTAAGATTTGGTTTCTCTTTTTACAACTTGCCAGATTGCTTTAGTTCTGCTTGAAGCATCTTCTATGTACTTGTCATTGTCTCGTTTCTTTGCCTCCTTTATTATTTTATTTAAGATAGATTTATATTTTTTAAAGTAACTATCAAACTCCTGAGTTGTGTTGTAGCGTCTTGCAATATTGTGAAGGTACTGTTTTCCAGCACAAGATTTCCTTATACATGTCTGAAACTTATCACAAATACTTTCTGTACTATACACTATCTCCCATGATTCTTGTTGGAGATATCTCTGTAATGTTTGTACTGCAGTATTACTGAAATTTCTGCCCATGTGTGTAGTCTTCCTCATATAATTATAGGATGGATTAGTATTTACACAAAACAAAATTGTTAAGGCTTTCGTGGCCACTTGTTGACAAACTGCCTATTGACTTCTGTCTCGGGTTCTTTGGCCGACGTTCATCTAATGATTTTTCTGACGTTTCGCCAGCACGAGTGGCTGGCATTGTCAAAGCTTCACCCTCCATTGCCGGTGGTGAAGCTTTGACAATGTCAGCCACTCGTGCTGGCGAAACGTCAGAAAAATCATTAGATGAACGTCGGCTGAAGAACCCGAGACAGAAGCCAATAGGCAGTTTGTCATTTACACAAAAGCTTATAGGCTGTGAATGATGGTCTGCCAGTCCAGCTTTAATTACAACTGATTTATATTTTGTTTTGGAGCTAATTATTATTTGGTCTATAGTAGTACTAGAATGATTCATTTCACGTGTAGGGGAGTGGATTGTAATCTCCAAATTATTGGCTGTTAATATGTTCATCAGCTCAGATTTTGAACTGCTTCGCTTATTAAAGTCTTCATTTAGGTCTCCATATACAAGAACTGTTTTTCTATTTGTTACTATTGTATTTAGTAAAGTATCAAACCGAGTGTTGAATTTTTTTAGGTGGGTATCTTAGATCTATATAAACATATTACAATTAACTTGAATGCTGGAATTTCTATGCCTGATATTTCAAAATCTTTCTCAGTGTTTAAGGATTCAACATTGTCTAAGTTACTGAATTTGATATCTTTCGTTATGTATATACAGTTCCCTCCATGTGTAAACTGATTTCTACAAGATTGTGCTGCTAACACATAATCCGTTATTTTCACTGACTTTAACTCATTTTCTTTCAGCCAGTGTTCAGTTAAGCAAAGTACATTAATATATCTGAGTTCACTTGATAACAGGATTTCAAGCTGTCTTACTTTATTCCTAAGTGAATGTATATTCTGATGAAGAAGAGTGACCTGGTGAGAGTTTAGGTTTGTTCTGATTGTACTTGGTTGGCCACTTAATTATGTGGGAAATCTTCATTCTCACCTAGAAGCGTGAGCTGGTTTTTTCCATTGGTCGTAAGAAAATGTCCTGATGGTGAAAAGGGTCAGTTCTCCATCTCTCCGGTCATTTTACTTGTGTGGTCGATGTTGAGGTGGTTTCTGTTTTTGCTGCAAGGACTGCGACTGGAGGTGGTGTTGTAGGGTGCACTAGTTATCTTAATTTGGTCTTGAGGCTTTTTTTGGAATAAAAAATCTTGTAGATACAACAACACAAAATCTAAAACACAAAGACTCAAAAACATCAAGGCTTGTGTTAACACATTAACCTCAGGTAGTTAACTAGTGATGAGGCAATAACTGCCATTTGGCAAGAAAACAAGACTACATTATCAAAAATGAAACTTAATTACTATTGGAACATTTGCTCAGAGTTTGCATCTTTTTGGTACAACGCAAAAAGGCCAGTACTGCCTGCTTTGCACTTCGGAGATCTTTCTCATTGTACTGGCCCACAAACAGGACTAACAGCATACTTTTATTCAATGTGTCCTACAGTATTTTCTTTCTAAGTAGCTCAGCTAAGATCTAAAAATTGCCCATTCTAACATTGAAATTCTAATACTCACATCCTAAACCATTTACTCCCTAATGGTACTTATGATTAGTAACAAAGAGAGAATTTATTCAACACTAATTTGCTTTACGAATTTTCTGAATGTCAGGCGAGCCATTCATATGAATTCTTACCTGATATTTCAACATCTTGTTTTGCAAATGCAAATTTCCCACAGTATCCCCAATTTTGCTGCATTTCTCTTCCTGTTTTAGCGAGTTTCATCGCAAATATACTTCAGTGACTCAAAATAAAGTTCAACAACTCCATTACTTAACATCTCAACATGTCTGAACGAGAGTTACCTTTGACGAAGCCTTCCAACAGCCACTACAACAGTCCTAAGTTGCATACAACACAGCTATAAAACTAAATCTGCCGTTTATAACGTTCATGAGTACAACACTACACATGCAGCTTGAGTACATACGTCACAATATTAAATAAACCCTATATATTTATATTCTATGGGAAAATACGATATTCTAACAACAGTCATTTTAACTGATCAGCTTGTTTGTCTCCCAGAATGCGAATGTATAGACGTTTCCTGTTTTCTCTCCAACGATTTTGCGTTCCGCTTTTCATCTCTTAGAAATCACAATAGCCTTTTACTGAGTTACTACAGCAGTTCAATGCAGCATCTAAAACCTTGACGAAAACAACAACAAACACAGATCTTTCTTCCGCCATAAATTTTGTCTTCAAAGTTAATACCCGCAACTCCTTCAACTGGATGTGGTAACTTCTGTGAACTACGTCGATTACAGTGGTTCGCTGTCGCTAGAGTCTTGTCTCTCTCACACAGAACTGAAAGAGATGTGGAACAAATCAACAAGAGAAAACTGGCGCCATCAACGAAATGTCGACTGGTAACTCCTCTACGAGAAGCTGTCATACTTCACGATCGCTGTCTACTTACTACTGTTATTATGGGCATGTAATATACACTCCTGGAAATGGAAAAAAGAACACATTGACACCGGTGTGTCAGACCCACCATACTTGCTCCGGACACTGCGAGAGGGCTGTACAAGCAATGATCACACGCACGGCACAGCGGACACACCAGGATCCGCGGTGTTGGCCGTCGAATGGCGCTAGCTGCGCAGCATTTGTGCACCGCCGCCGTCATTCTCAGCCAGTTTGCCGTGGCATACGGAGCTCCATCGCAGTCTTTAACACTGGTAGCATGCCGCGACAGCGTGGACGTGAACCGTATGTGCAGTTGACGGACTTTGAGCGAGGGCGTATAGTGGGCATGCGGGAGGCCGGGTGGACGTACCGCCGAATTGCTCAACACGTGAGGCGTGAGGCCTCCACAGTACATCGATGTTGTCGCCATTGGTCGGCGGAAGGTGCACGTGCCCGTCGACCTGGGACCGGACCGCAGCGACGCACGGATGCACGCCAAGACCGTAGGATCCTACGCAGTGCCGTAGGGGATCGCACTGCCACTTCCCAGCAAATTAGGGACACTGTTGCTCCTGGGGTATCGGCGAGGACCATTCGCAACCGTCTCCATGAAGCTGGGCTACGGTCCCGCACACCATTAGGCCGTCTTCCGCTCACGCCCCAACATCGTGCAGCCCGCCTCCAGTGGTGTCGCGACAGGCGTGAATGGAGGGACGAATGGAGACGTGTCGTCTTCAGCAATGAGAGTCGCTTCTGCCTTGGTGCCAATGATGGTCGTATGCGTGTTTGGTGCCGTGCAGGTGAGCGCCACAATCAGGACTGCATACGACCGAGGCACACAGGGCCAACACCCGGCATCATGGCGTGGAGAGCGATCTCCTACACTGGCCGTACACCACTGGTGATCGTCGAGGGGACACTGAATAGTGCACGGTACATCCAAACCGTCATCGAACCCATCGTTCTACCATTCCTAGACCGGCAAGGGAACTTGCTGTTCCAACAGGACAATGCACGTCCGCATGTATCCCATGCCACCCAACGTGCTCTAGAAGGTGTAAGTCAACTACCCTGGCCAGCAAGATCTCCAGATCTGTCCCCCATTGAGCATGTTTGGGACTGGATGAAGCGTCGTCTCACGCGGTCTGCACGTCCAGCACGAACGCTGGTCTAACTGAGGCGCCAGGTGGAAATGGCATGGCAAGCCGTTCCACAGGACTACATCCAGCATCTCTACGATCGTCTCCATGGGAGAATAGCAGCCTGCATTGCTGCGAAAGGTGGATATACACTGTACTAGTGCCGACATTGTGCATGCTCTGTTGCCTGTGTCTATGTGCCTGTGGTTCTGTCAGTGTGATCATGTGATGTATCTGACCCCAGGAATGTGTCAATAAAGTTTCCCCTTCCTGGGACAATGAATTCACGGTGTTCTTATTTCAATTTCCAGGAGTGTATATATATATATATATATATATATATTGATTTTTCGGTACCATTGGACATGTCATTGAAACTGTAATGGAATCAGGAAACAAAAAAAATTCCTGCAGGTTATGATGTTTGACATTGTGTCCTCTTATATTATTATGTCTTGCTATTGTAGTTGTTAGAATAATCTTTATTAAGTCGGTCGTCGAAATTTTGAAATAAAAGTTATTGTGAATGTCGCGTAATAAATATTTCGCGTGGAGCGCTGTTGCGACACAGGCAAAGGTCAATAGTTACGCTTGTACACACTCAAATGTATGCGAACATACGAACGGGATGGAGGCACGTACATGTTTTGAGTGCAATCATCCCCCGTGGCCTGGATAAAAAGAATTATATTTAAATACATTTATTCATCTGAGAACGTAAATGCGTGGACTTCGAAATTAAATGAAAAGAAAGACTGCAGGTTCTGCATGACGCGGCAAATATATTGAAATTGTCGGTAGCGGCCACGAAAGGAAAAAGGTGAACACATTTACGTACCTCTATTGTTGAGCAGCTTCGCCTTGAAGATCGTCTCCTCCATCTAAATTCTCTGCATAAAATTAAAATAATAGACATAATTTTCCAGAATTTCAGGAACTGGGACTCGTGGTATTACAAAAGACGAAATCGCTCTGCTTCAGAATCACTTTCATTACTTAACCCAATGTTATCAGTAAGAAAAGGCACAACACTTCTTAACACTAGGACAGGATAACAGCGAAAGGTAACTTATTCTAAAACTAATAAACGAAGAGCGTAAAGCTTCTTTTGTTCAGCAAATGCTTTACGCATTAATCTCTGGTAGTTGAACTAGTGTCTATATATTCACAAAAAAATTTATATAATTCCTTTACAGTGTTTATTATTGATTCGAAACATTTAAGGAACAAACTGGATTTCTTATCATTGCAAAAAATGCCGTTCTCTACTAAAAATCACTCGTAACATTCAAGGGATACATGATGTAAAAAGAATTATAAATTTGTTGTGTTCTGCCCATGCGTCTAATATAGGGTGACTAGGAAAGCTGTTTTCTCGGATCGCTGGACAACAATTCAAGCAAATCGTATTAATGGAGTTTATTACAAAAAGAAATGATTACAATACTTGACTTTGTGAGGTATAGACGTGTTGCAATCAAGGGGCGACAGACAAACATAAGCAAGCTCTTCGGTATATACAATTCGTAATACAAATGAACCAATACAGTTTCTGTGGGCTTCTGCCCACTCGTCTGTTATAGGGTACCTAATGGATTCTGTTTTTCTCGGATAGCTACACAACAATTAAAGCAAATCACGTTAATGGTTTTTATTACAATAAAGTCGATTGACAATACTTCACTTTGGTTTACGAGAACGTGTTGCAAGTGTTTGGCGACATGCTATTGATAGGGCGTATTTCACAAAGCATGGCCTACACCACAATAGGAACGGGAAGGGTAAACTGGCAGGGTTGTTAGCGAAATCCATAAGGGGGGACACTAGTACTCATGGATGTACCTCTTTTTTTTTTAGACTAATATCAGTGTCCAATGAGAAGTTCAAGCAGGCAGGTGCTGAAGAGGTCCGAAACTCACAAGATTCTCACAACAGGAAAGTAAATAATAATGTTACCTACCACATTTAACCAAAGAAAAAGAGTAGATTCTCACAAAAGCAAAGTAAAAAATAATGTTACCATTTTTCACCAAAATATTCCGGAATTTAAGAATAAAGTAGATGGGCCGGCCGGGGTAACCGAGCGGTTCTAGGCGCTACAGTCTGGAACAGCGCGACCGCTACAGTCGCAGGTTCGAATCCTGCCTCGGGCATGGATGTGTGTGATGTTCTTAGGTTAGTTAGGTTTAATTAGTTCTAAGTTCTAGGGGACTGATAACCTCAGAAGTTAAGTCCCATAGTGCTCAGAGCCAATAAAGTAGATGAGCTTCTGGTTTGTTTATATGACATTGAATCTGATAATGTAATAGATATACTATGCCTGTCTGAGCATCACATTGTGTCTGATATGGATAAGGTACATATCAGTGGTTATAAACTAGCCACACATATGAGTAGAGAGAATACGGTGAGAGAAGGAGTTGCCAAATATGTCAAAAGTTATCACTGTGTAAAAAGCTTAGATGCAAAAAAGTTTTGTCTAGAGCAACAAATAGAAGCAAGTGCTTGTCAACTTAAACTGAAGGAGGGCTCTTTTATAATTGTAACAGTATACAGATCCCCTTCAGGAAACTTTCATTTATTCCTGGAAAACTTGGATGCCTTGTTGTGCTATCTGTCAGATAGGGGAAAGCAAATTATTTTTTGTGGGGACATCAATGTTGATGCACTGAAAGAGTGTAATAGGAAGAATGACCTGGAAGTCTTGCTCAGTTCTTTCAATTTGACATCTGTCATTAATTTTCTTACTCAAGTAGTAAAGGACAGCAGCACACTGATAGATAACACTTTTATAGACCAAGATAAGTTTAAAAACATTAATTCTTGTCCTGTTGAGAATGACCTTTCTCATCATGGTGCTCAGATAATTACAGTACATGACATAGATCCATTCAGTAATTCAAAACTACCCTCCAAAGTTGTGCATTCAATTAATGACTCAACAATTAGAAACTTAAGAGAAAATCTTCAGCAGTTAGACTGGTATGAGGTGTACAAGGAACCTGATGCTAATTTAAAATATAACTTATGTCACAATACACTTGTAAGAGAATTTGAAAACCGTTTCCCCAAGAAAGTAATTAAATGTAATAATAAGAAACCATGCAAAAAACCTTGGCTTACTAATGGAATAAAAATATCTTGTAACCACAAAAGGGAACTGTATCTAACAACAAGAAAGAGTAATGACCCAGAAACAGCCAAATATTATAAAAACTACTGTGCTACATTAAGAAAGATTATTGAAAAGTCCAGAAGCATGTGCATCATGTCTGAGATGATAACAAAATCAAAACAATTTGGAATATTATTACAAGGGAGACAAGGCAACCAAGAGTACAGGATGACGGCATTACCATCAAAGTGAATGGAAACTTGACAAACAACAAGCCGGAAGTCGAAAACATTTTGAATAATCATTTTTTTAATGTTCTAAAGAAAATAGGATCTAAATGTTCATTAGAAGAAGCAAGGCAGTTAATGGAAGAGGCCTTACCCACACCATTTGATACAATTGAAATTCCACCCACCTCTCCTTCTGAAATTAGGAAGATAATAAACCCTCTTAAGAATAAACCATGAACCATGGACCTTGCCATTGGTGGGGAGGCTTGCGTGCCTCAGCGATACAGATAGCCGTACCGTAGATGCAACCACAACGGAGGGGTATCTGTTGAGAGGCCAGACAAACGTGTGGTTCCTGAAGAGGGGCAGCAGCCTTTTCAGTAGTTGCAAGGGCAACAGTCTGGATGATTGACTGATCTGGCCTTGTAACAATAACCAAAACGGCCTTGCTGTGCTGGTACTGCGAACGGCTGAAAGCAAGGGGAAACTACAGCCGTAATTTTTCCCAAGGGCATGCAGCTTTACTGTATGATTACATGATGATGGCGTCCTCTTGGGTAAAATGTTCCGGAGGTAAAATAGTCCCCCATTCGGATCTCCGGGCAGGGACTACTCAAGAGGATGTCGTTATCAGGAGAAAGAAAACTGGCGTTCTACGGATTGGAGCGTGGAATGTCAGATCCCTTAATCGGGCAGGTAGGTTAGAAAATTTAAAAAGGGAAATGGATAGGTTGAGGTTAGATATAGTGGGAATTAGTGAAGTTCGGTGGCAGGAGGAACAAGACTTCTGGTCAGGTGACTACAGGGTTATAAACACAAAATCAAATAGGGGTAATGCAGGAGTAGGTTTAATAATGAATAGGAAAATAGGAATGCTGGTAAGCTACTACAAACAGCATAGTGAACGCATTATTGTGGCCAAGATAGATACGAAGCCCACGCCTACTACAGTAGTACAAGTTTATATGCCAACTAGCTCTGCAGATGACGAAGAAATTGAAGAAATATATGATGAAATAAAAGAAATTATTCAGATTGTGAAGGGAGACGAAAATTTAATAGTCATGGGTGACTGGAATTCGAGTGTAGGAAAAGGGAGAGAAGGAAACATAGTAGGTGAATATGGATTGGGGGACAGAAATGAAAGAGGAAGCCGCCTAGTCGAATTTTGCACAGAGCACAACATAATCATAACTAACACTTGGTTTAAGAATCATGAAAGAAGGTTGTATACATGGAAGAACCCTGGAGATACTAAAAGGTATCAGATAGATTATATAATGGTAAGACAGAGATTTAGGAACCAGGTTTTAAATTGTAAGACATTTCCAGGGGCAGATGTGGACTCTGACCACAATCTATTGGTTATGACCTGTAGATTAAAACTGAAGAAACTGCAAAAAGGTGGGAATTTAAGGAGATTGGACCTGGATAAACTAAAAGAACCAGAGGATGTACAGAGATTCAGGGAGAGCATAAGGGAGCAATTGACAGGAATGGGGGAAATAAATACAGTAGAAATGGGTAGCTTTGAGGGATGAAGTAGTGAAGGCAGCAGAGGATCAAGTAGGTAAAAAGACGAGGGCTAGTAGAAATCCTTGGGTAATAGAAGAAATATTGAATTTAATTGATGAAAGGAGAAAATATAAAAATGCAGTAAGAGAAACAGGCAAAAAGGAATACAAACGTCTCAAAAATGAGACCGACAGGAAGTGCAAAATGGCTAAGCAGGGATGGCTAGAGGACAAATGTAAGGATGTAGAGGCCTATCTCACTAGGGGTAAGATAGATACCGCCTACAGGAAAATTAAAGAGACCCTTGGAGATAAGAGAACGACTTGTATGAATATCAAGAGCTCAGATGGAAACCCAGTTCTAAGCAAAGAAGGGAAAGCAGAAAGGTGGAAGGAGTATATAGAGGGTCTATACAAGGACGATGTACTTGAGGACGATATTATGGAAATGGAAGAGGATGTAGATGAAGATGAAATGGGAGATATGATACTGCGTGAAGAGTTTGACAGAGCACTGAAAGACCTGAGTCGAAACAAGGCCCCCGGAGTAGACAATATTCCATTGGAACTACTGACGGCCGTGGGAGAGCCAGTCCTGACAAAACTCTACCATCTGGTGAGCAAGACGTATGAAACAGGCGAAATACCCTCAGACTTCAAGAAGAATATAATAATTCCAATCCCAAAGAAAGGAGGTGTTGACAGATGTGAAAATTACCGAACTATCAGCTTAATAAGTCACAGCTGCAAAATACTAACACGAATTCTTTACAGACGAATGGAAAAACTAGTAGAAGCCAACCTCGGGGAAGATCAGTTTGGATTCCGTAGAAACACTGGAACACGTGAGGCAATACTGACCTTACGACTTATCTTAGAAGAAAGATTAAGGAAAGGCAAACCTACGTTTCTAGCATTTGTAGACTTAGAGAAAGCTTTTGACAATGTTGATTGGAATACTCTCTTTCAAATTCTAAAGGTGGCAGGGGTAAAATACAGGGAGCGAAAGGCTATTTACAATTTGTACAGAAACCAGATGGCAGTTATAAGAGTCGAGGGACATGAAAGGGAAGCAGTGGTTGGGAAGGGAGTAAGACAGGGTTGTAGCCTCTCCCCGATGTTGTTCAATCTGTATATTGAGCAAGCAGTAAAGGAAACAAAAGAAAAATTCGGAGTAGGTATTAAAATTCATGGAAACGAAATAAAAACTTTGAGGTTCGCCGATGACATTGTAATTCTGTCAGAGACAGCAAAGGACTTGGAAGAGCAGTTGAATGGAATGGACAGTGTCTTGAAAGGAGGATATAAGATGAACATCAACAAAAGCAAAACAAGGATAATGGAATGTAGTCTAATTAAGTCGGGTGATGCTGAGGGAATTAGATTAGGAAATGAGGCACTTAAAGTAGTAAAGGAGTTTTGCTATTTGGGGAGCAAAATAACTGATGATGGTCGAAGTAGAGAGGATATAAAATGTAGGCTGGCAATGGCAAGGAAAGCGTTTCTGAAGAAGAGAAATTTGTTAACATCCAGTATAGATTTAAGTGTCAGGAAGTCATTTCTGAAAGTATTCGTATGGAGTGTAGCCATGTATGGAAGTGAAACATGGACGATAAATAGTTTGGACAAGAAGAGAATAGAAGCTTTCGAAATGTGGTGCTACAGAAGAATGCTGAAGATTAAATGGGTAGATCACATAATGAGGAAGTATTGAATAGGATTGGGCACAACTTGACCAGAAGAAGGGATCGGTTGGTAGGACATCAAGGGATCACCAATTTAGTATTGGAGGGCAGCGTGTAGGGTAAAAATCGTAGAGGGTGACCAAGAGATGAATACACTAAGCAGATTCAGAAGGATGTAGGTTGCAGTAGGTACTGGGAGATGAAAAAGCTTACACAGGATAGAGTAGCATGGAGAGCTGCATCAAACCAGTCTCAGTCTCAGTCATTGGAAATTTTGGCGATATACATCTCAGTAACTTAGCTTACCACACCTATTTTCATTCTCTTCTTTCGTATGGCATCATATTCTGGGGTAACTCATCATTGAGTGAAAGAGTGTTCATTGCACAAAAGTATGTAATCAGAATAATTGCTGGAGCTCATGCAAGATCATCCTGCAGACACTTATTTAAAGAGCTACAGATCTTCACTATAGCCTCACAATATATATACACTCCTGGAAATGGAAAAAAGAACACATTGACACCGGTGTGTCAGACCCACCATACTTGCTCCGGACACTGCGAGAGGGCTGTACAAGCAATGATCACACGCACGGCACAGCGGGCACACCAGGAACCGCGGTGTTGGCCGTCGAATGGCGCTAGCTGCGCAGCATTTGTGCACCGCCGCCGTCAGTGTCAGCCAGTTTGCCGTGGCATACGGAGCTCCATCGCAGTCTTTAAGACTGGTAGCACGCCGCGACAGCGTGGACGTGAACCGTATGTGCAGTTGACGGACTTTGAGCGAGGGCGTATAGTGGGCATGCGGGAGGCCGGGTGGACGTACCGCCGAATTGCTCAACACGTGGGGCGTGAGGTCTCCACAGTACATCGATGTTGTCGCCAGTGGTCGGCGGAAGGTGCACGTGCCCGTCGACCTGGGACCGGACCGCAGCGACGCACGGATGCACGCCAAGACCGTAGGATCCTACGCAGTGCCGTAGGGGACCGCACCGCCACTTCCCAGCAAATTAGGGACACTGTTGCTCCTGGGGCATCGG
The DNA here is from genome assembly GCF_021461395.2 of Schistocerca americana. Taxonomy (NCBI): domain Eukaryota; kingdom Metazoa; phylum Arthropoda; class Insecta; order Orthoptera; family Acrididae; genus Schistocerca; species Schistocerca americana. Next base: position 24,767,302 of record NC_060129.1, on the reverse strand, counting down.
CGAGGACCATTCGCAACCGTCTCCATGAAGCTGGGCTACGGTCCCGCACACCGTTAGGCCGTCTTCCGCTCACGCCCCAACATCGTGCAGCCCGCCTCCAGTGGTGTCGCGACAGGCGTGAATGGAGGGACGAATGGAGACGTGTCGTCTTCAGCGATGAGAGTCGCTTCTGCCTTGGTGCCAATGATGGTCGTATGCGTGTTTGGCGCCGTGCAGGTGAGCGCCACAATCAGGACTGCATACGACCGAGGCACACAGGGCCAACACCCAGCATCATGGTGTGGGGAGTGATCTCCTACACTAGCCGTACACCACTGGTGATCGTCGAGGGGACACTGAATAGTGCACGGTACATCCAAACCGTCATCGAACCCATCGATCTACCATTCCTAGACCGGCAAGGGAACTTGCTGTTCCAGGAGGACAATGCACGTCCGCATGTATCCCGTGCCACCCAACGTGCTCTAGAAGGTGTAAGTCAACTACCCTGGCCAGCAAGATCTCCGGATCTGTCCCCCATTGAGCATGTTTGGGACTGGATGAGGCGTCGTCTCACGCGGTCTGCACGTCCAGCACGAACGCTGGTCCAACTGAGGCGCCAGGTGGAAATGGCATGGCAAGCCGTTCCACAGGACTACATCCAGCATCTCTACGATCGTCTCCATGAGAGAATAGCAGCCTGCATTGCTGCGAAAGGTGGATATACACTGTACTAGTGCCGACATTGTGCATGCTCTGTTGCCTGTGTCTATGTGCCTGTGGTTCTGTCAGTGTGATCATGTGATGTATCTGACCCCAGGAATGTGTCAATAAAGTTTCCCCTTCCTGGGACAATGAATTCACGGTGTTCTTATTTCAATTTCCAGGAGTGTACATAATGCTGGTGACTACTTTGACGATCGGGAAAACTTTGAAAAGCTTATATATTTAGTATGAGCTGTCAATAAATAGTTGCCACTATTAAAGTTCCAACCCTCGTACATCCAAGTGGGATATGGTTCACACGTCATGCCTCTACTAATGTCTGTCTTCTATTGTCTGGGTCTGCTAGTGGCTGTCTACTACTGTCTGTCTTCTACTGTCCGACCGAGTCTGGTAGAAGTGGCACTTACATTCTTTTCAGCTACAGGCTGCTCCAGTTGTGGTGCGGTTCTAGTGAGCGGGCTATTGGCTGCTGTCATCTCACAGCCTTCTCTGCTCTTACGTTCTCATGTTCGTACTGGCGCTTATCGTTATGCTGAAACTTTGCCCCCTCCCTTCCCCCACTCCCAAAACGACGGACCGTCGTCGTGTAGGGAGTACGACCACGGTGGGGAGGCAGGAGAGTGTCGCATCGCTGGGCCAGTAAAATTTCCGCTAAGCATTGTCTTTCAGAGTAATACGTGCAAAAAAAAATTGTTAGCTTTGCCCACACTTTCAGAAAAGAGTTCCGGAAATTCTTTTAGCAAGCTAGCTGCACTGTCTTTTATCCTGAATGTTGAAGCCAGACCAATCAAAAGAATCAAGAGCCACAAATCGCGTGATTTTAGCACTGTAAAAGTCACTGTTCGCGTATGCAGGCGATACATGGCAGGCAACGTACATTTTCTGAGAACAGAAACGTCTTGTCCATTATCAGCCATTGGTTATGTGCTAGACAGGCGACGGAAGCCTAAACAGTTCATATGTGCGACGATTTAGCAATGCGACAGAGGCACCTGTGTCAAACTGAAATTTCACACATTTCCCACAAAGAAGTAAATGAACAAAAAGTTTGTTGGACTGGCATATCAGTGAAGAAACTGCTCGAATGCCAGTTTTGTGAATGCCTGTTGCAGACTTTGAATATACTGCACTAATGACATGGGCCTTGTGACTAGATTTTTGTGAGTGGGCCGAATTCTTGTTTGTTCCGTTGCAAATATACGGACTGTAAATGTCATTTCTTACCACAAGCATAACTCTGAGCTTGTCAGGAGGGGCAGTGTTGGCGTTTGTGCCATGAGCTACACCGAGGGCAAGGCATTTTCTGTTCGCCTGTGTAGCCTCCTGTTTAGTGAACTGCTTACGCGATGTGGAGAGATGTTTATGCAGTGTGGCAACACTACTATGGACAAAATGAGATAAGACGACTACAGAGGAAGCAAGAAAAAGTAGAAGGGATTAAAACAATAGAGCAGAGAATTGCGGCTAGCTGGTTAAAAGAACAACAACGGATAAGCCAGCCACTCTGCAACACAATAAAACCTCCAACCTAAAAGCATTAGGGTAGAGAACGCAGACTGACAAAGGACATGCACTAAAACTTATATGGAACAAAAAATGTATAAAATGTAAAACTAAATCAGTCGATGAGGCACTGTCACCTAAAACATTGGGAACGAGTCTGGTAACTGAAAAGTAGGACACTGCAACAGAATGTAGGCCACCGTCAACCAGCCATTGTACCTACACTGGGGTGGGTCTTCACATTGGAGGAGATAGCCATGGGTCAGCCATGCGTCACCAATGCTAAGCTGGCAGAGGACCACAGAGTCCCTGCAAGAGGCCCGTATGGAGGACTTCCACACATCTGTAGTCTCCGTTATGGCATGCAGTTGATTGGGCATATCTAGATTATGACATTCCATATCCCAAATCCCAAAAAACTTGTGGCATAATACCGAACGCAAGTCAGTTTCAGTGATGCTGATCACCACCAATGGTTTCTGAGTAGCCGATTTGGCCCCACCATTTCATGGGATTCCGACACATCCCAGGGGCCAAACAAACACCACTGAACATCCGGTCCGTTCCAGGGCATAGATGGACTCCTGGATGGTCACTACTGAAGGATGGCAAGGGTGCACTGGCCAACAGCTTGTAAGCTGCTTAAGAAGTCACTACAGACAAGGAAGGACACACCAGCGCATGAACTGATATACTCAAGAGAATGGGATATGGCCACCAGCTCTGCAGTGAAAACATTGCAGCCATCCAGCAAATAGTGCTGTTCAGTTGTCCTGCTTGAGCATAAGCGAAGCCAACGTGACCATCAACCATCAGTGTCTTAAGTGTAGACTATGACAGAGCCCTGAGATGCTTCAAGAATCAAGAGGAAATGACAGCGGAGAGCCTCAGGAGGGACTGAGTCCTTAGGGCCATGCAAAAGTTCCAGCTGAAGCTGACGCTGCGGCCTACGGATACACCATGGAGGTGTATGTGTATGGACCCGGAGGGGAGGTGGTAAAGGAAAGGACTCTAGTTCACAGAGAAGGGATCGAATGCAAACAGGGATTGTAATCCCTGACCTGGGCTGCTGATGCAGGAGATGAACCACCATGGTTGGGCAAAGGAGATGGTAATTTGGATGCTCAGGAGAGCTACGAATGTGTGTGATGTAATCAACGAGCAGTTGGCGTCTGATCTGCAATGGATGGACCCCACCTCCACCAGTAGGCTGATCACAGAACTCATCCCAAAAGCTCCCATCACTAGTTGAACCCCGGTGGTGGACTGGGCCTAGTAACCACAACGCAGAGGGCGCCACCGAACCATAAACCAGATTCCCGTAGTCAAGGTGGGACTGCCGCTGAATAGGCCAGTTGCAAACTAGTGACTCAACTGGCTGTTAAAATTTATCGACTGAATCGTACGTATCTAGGATTTGCACTACCTGCTGAAATGATAGATTGGACTGCTTCAAAATCTGTTCTCTGAGTTTGACATCACGTGCATTGTACACGATCGCATCGCGCAACATAACGTCTGAATATAAAGCACTGGAAGCACATTTCGATTTGTATTTCCTTGTCATACCCTGAAAATCTGTCACCCTCTCACGATAAGTTACTTCTGATCGTTTTATGCAATTAAAGAATTGATACCTAGCTCCTACAACATTCACTTGTTAGTGATAATAGTTAGTTAGCGAATCTACAACCTGTTCATTCGAAAGTTCACTCAGAGTGGCGTTAGGGAATAGTTTCTGAGTTAATCGGAACACTACACTTCCTACCATGGATAAGAAATAGGGTAGTGTCACAGTACCTTGTATGTTGTGAGCGATTACATGGGCTTCGAACCATTGCAACTCGAACCATTCCTGTTCTTGTTCACGAAACTGGCAAAAAGGCGGTAGAGCTGTAGGTCTTGCTGCAGGTCGTGATTTTTCCGTCGGGCGTGCCGCAAGCAATTGGTGACATGCAAATGATCAATGTTCTTCGATGTATACAATTTCCATGCAAGCAATTACTATAGATCACAAGTCAAGGCTAATTGGACCACAGCTCGTCTTCTAGTGCGGCTCTTCTAGTGCGGCCGAGGCCTCTTCATATAGATGCCGCTCCTGTCGTGCTGCAGTACTAGTCAGCATACTATTGCCTGATGCTGTCTCACAGCCTTCTCTGTTGAAATGTTCCAGGCTGACTTGCCAGTTTTTGATGTTATGCTGAAACAGGCCACAACAAAGCAGATCGGCATCTACTGGAATGCATGTAAGTGAACACAATTATTTCACATCATATATTTAAAAATGCAAGCAATTTAGCGTATTGTTATTAATGAAACAACTGATAGAGTGCCACTAAATACTCAAATATTCTTGTGCAGCGTGGAGCAGATGACGTGCTACTGATCAAAATATCTATGTAACGAAAAATTTTAGCCCGAAACGAGTGATGGGACTAAAATATATGAAAAGTATTTGTGGTTGGTTGGGTCGTTCACCAAGTACCAACTAAAGAAAAAAAAATTGTAATCCACTACTGATCAAAAGTCCTCGAAATTCTGCTTCGTTATAACCTGCCTGTCAAAGCATTGTCTGGGGTAATATTTACTTTATTCTCCACCATTCTCTTACGCAAAGGCGTAGATTTAATAAACTGCTGTCCACTATTCGACCCATACATCCTACATCAGCAAATACAGCATGGACTGGAATTTCACTGACACATTTTCAATGGCTTTCAGGAATACCTTCTGAGTATTCTGTTATAACGAAACCGATTATCTACATGAAGAGTAATCATGTAATTATGATTTATTCGATATGTTACCTCAGTTACCCTTGGTTCAAATCGCTCTGAGCACTGTGGGACTTCTGAGGTCATCAGTCCCCTAGACTTAGAACTACTTAAACCTAACTAACCTAAGTACATCACACACAATCATGCCTGAGGCAGGATTCGAACCTGCGACTGTAGCGGTCTCGTGGTTCCAGACTGTAGTGCCTAGAACAGCTCGGACACACCGGCTGGCGGCCATGAACCCAAATTGTCAATCCAAATTGTCAGTAAGGCAAGCATTGTGCAGGATAATGTGGGCTATGTTTACATGAAATGGACCCGGTCCTCTGGTCCACCTCGAAATGGTTATGTTCAGCTACTGGAAGACCATTTTCATACTCCGAAAAAAAAAAAAAAAAAAAACTGTGGAATGCTTTTGGATGAGAACGTGAACTGATCACTGACTGGAGTCCGTTTGCCGCCATTTAGCGACGGAATTTTTGTGAATGACAGTGAGTCATTGCACCGGCCACAGCTGTTAGCGAAAAATCCTATACAATACGAGCGACTGATTTTGCGACCCAGATCGCCCGACAAAAATCCCATGGCACATTTACGGAACACAATCGAGAGGTCAGCAGCAGTTAACTGCGAAACATTCGCGGCTGTAACAGGAAAACAGGGAAATATCAGCGCTGCATCTAGTGCTCTCTGTCACACACCAGACTTGGAAGAGAGTTAATATTCCAGTATCATCCTCTCCTGAGTTATGTTGAAAGTTGAAGGACTCTATCTTATCTAGAAAGTAAGTTTAAAATCAATTACAAAATTTTTACCAAACAGACAAGAAACCGAGAAAGTAAAAACGTGTTGAAAACGGATTGTTCATTTATATATACATAAATTTGCCCCCTCATGAACAATGGACATTACTGCTGGTGGGGAGGCGTGCGTGCCTGAGTGATACAGATGGCCGTACCGTAGGTGCAACCACAACGGAGGGGTATCTGTTGAGAGGCCAGACAAACGTGTGGTTCCTGAAGAGGGGCAGCAGCCTTTTCAGTAGTTGCAAGGGCAACAGTCTGGATGATTGACTGATCTGGCCTTGTAACACTAACTAAAACAGCCTTGCTCTGCTGGTACTATGAACGGCTGAAAGCAAGGGGAAACCACAGCCGTAATTTTTCCCTAGGGCATGCACCTTTACTCTATGGTTAAATGATGATGGCGTCCTCTTGGGTAAAATGTTCCGAAGGTAAAATAGTCCCCCATTCGGATCTCCGGGCGGGGACTACTCAAGAGGACGTCGTTATCAGGAGAAAGAAAACTGGCGTTCTACAGATCGGAGCATGGAATGTCAGATCCCTTAATCGGGTAGGTAGGTTAGAAAATTTAAAAAGGGAAATGGATAGGTTAGATATAGTGGGAATTAGTGAAGTTCAGTGGTAGGAGGAACAAGACTTCTGGTCAGGTGAATGAATACAGGGTTATAAATACAAAATCAAATAGGGGTAATGCAGGAGTATGTTTAGTAATGAATAAAAAAATAGGAGTGTGAGTAAGCTACTACCAAGAGCGTAGTGAACGCATTATTGTAGCCAAGATAGACATGAAGCCCATGCCTACAACAGTAGTACAAGTTTATACGCCAACTAGCTCCGCAGACGACGAAGAGATTGAAGAAATGTATGACGAGATAAAATAAATTATTCAGATAGTTATGGCAGGCGAAAATTTCACAGTCATGGCGGACTGTAATTCGATAGTAGGAAAAGTAAGAGAAGGAAACGTAGTAGGTGAATATGGAATGGGGGTAAGGAACGAAAGAGGAAGCCACTTGACAGAATTCTGCATAGAGCATAACTTAATCATAGCTAACAATCGGTTTAAAAATCATGAAAGAAGGCTGTATACGTGGAAGACACCTGGAGACACTGGAAGGTTTCCGACAGATTATATAATGGTAAGACAGAGATTTAAAAACCAGGGTTTAAATTGTAAGACATTTCCAGGTGCAGGTGTGGACAATCTATTGGTTATGAACTGTAAATTAAAACTGAAGAATCTGCGAAAAGGTGGGAATTTAAGGAGATGGGATCTGGATAACTGAAAGAACCAGAGGTCGTAGAGAGTCTCAGAAAGAGCATCAGGGAGCGATTGACAAGAATGGGGGAAAATACATTAGAAGGAGAATGGATAGCTTTGAAAGATGAAATTGTAAAGGCAGCAGAGGATCAAGTAGGTGAAAAGACGAGGGCTAGTAGAAATCCTTGGGTAACAGAAATATGTCGCTAGGGGTAACATACATACCGCCTACAGGAAAATTAAAGAGACCCTTGGAGAACAGAGAACGACATACATGAATATCAAAAGCTCAGATGGAGAACCATCTGGGCATGAAAGGGAAGCAGTGGTTGGGAAGGGAGTGAGACAGGGTTGTAGCCTATCCCCGATGTTATTCAATCTGTATATTGAGCAAGCAGTAAAGGAAATAAAAGAAAAATTTGGAGTAGGAGGAGGAATAAAAAAGGGAAAGCAGAAAGGTGGAAGGTGTATGTAGAAAGTCTATACAAGGACGATGTACTTGAGGGCGATATTATGGAAACTGAAGTGGATGTAGATGAAGATGAAATGGGAGATACGGTACTGCGTGAAGAATTTGACAGAGCACTGAAAGACCTAAGAGAAAACAATGCCCCAGGAGTAGACAATATTCCATTAGAGCTTGTGATAGCCTTGGGAGAGCCAGCTCCGACAAAACTCTACCATCTGGTGAGCAAGATGTTTGAGACATGCGAAATACCCTCAGACTTCAAGAAGAATATAATAATTCCAGTCCCAAAGAAAGCAAGTGTTGACAGGCGTGAAAATTACCGAACTATCAGTTTAATTAGTCACGGCTGAGAAAATACTAACATGAATTCTTTACAGATGAATGGAAAAACTGGTAGAAGCCGACCTCAGGGAGGATCAGTTGGGATTCCCTAGAAATGTTGGAACACGTGAGGTAATACTGACCCTACGACTTATCTTAGATTAAAGAAAGGCAAACCTACGTTTTAGCATTTGTAGACTTAGAGAAGGCTTTTGACAATGTTGATTTGAGTACTGTCTTTCAAATTCTGAAGGTGGCAGGGGTCAAATACAGGGAGCAAAAGGCTATTTACAGTCTGTACAAAAACCAGATAGCAGTTACAAGAATTGAGGGGCGTGAAAGGGAAGCAGGGGTTGCGAAGGAAGTGAGACAGCGTTGTAGCCTATCCCCAATGTTATTCAATCTGTATATTGGGCAAGCAGTAAAGAAAACAAGAGAAAAATTTGGACTAGAAATTAAAATCCATGGAGAAGAAGTAAAAACTTTGAGGCTTGCCGATGACATTGTAATTCTGTCAGAGACAGCAAAGGACCTGGAAAAGCAGTTGAATGGGCAGTGTCTTGAAAGAAGGATATAAGATGAATATCAACAAAACCAAAACGAGGATAATGGAATGTAGTCGAATTAAATCAGTCGATGCTCAGGGAATTAGATTAGGAAATGAGACACTTAAAGTAGTAGATGGGTTTTGCTATTTGGGCAGCAAAATAACTGAGGACGGTCGAAGTAGAGAGGATGTAAAATGTAGACAATAGCAAGGAAAGCGTTTTTGAAGAAGAGAAATTCGTTAACATCGAGTATAGATTTAAGTGCCAGGAAGTCTTTTCTGAAAGTATTTGTATGGAGTGTAGCCATGTATGGATGTGAAACGTGGACAATAACTAGTTTAGAGAGAATAGAAGAGAATAGAAGCTTTCAGAATGTGGTGCTACAGAAGAATGCTGAAGATTAGATGGGTAGATCATCTAACTAATGAGGAGGTACTGAACAGAATTGGGGAGAAGAGAAATTTATAGCAAAACTGGACTAGAAGAAGAGATCGGTTGGTAGGACATGTTCTGAGGCGTACCAATTTAGTATTGGAGGGCAGCGTGAAGGATAAAAATCGTAGAGGGATGTGCAGCGCGAGATATGAAACTTTGGGAACCAACCAAAACTGGTATTTAATGCCAGAAGTGCGGAAATCATTTTTAAATATGTAAAGACATTCATTATGAAAAAACTTTATTTTTAGAAATATACTTTTTATTCACATGTCTGTGAAATAAAAAATTGTATTTGTTTCTAAAAAAGTTGCCAACCATATCCACAGTTCATGTATAACCGAAAAGGCTGAAAAATTACATAAATAAAATCACTCAGACCTATAGACTATATGGAAACATTCATTCAAAGGCCGCAACCGACTTAGTCGGTTGTCTGGCATTGAATGAAACCACCCAAGCCTGGTGACTGAGCGTAGCTGACTTGGCCGCAGAGACTAAGTTTCATTCGGCTGTTTCATAAGACTGAAAAAAAAAGACTGAACGAAAAAGAATCGACTGACCAGTCAGATGTTAAAAACAGTCGGTTGTCCCGTCACTACGGCTATAGCGGCAGCGTGGCCCAGTGTTTCTACACAGGACTTCCAGTGACAAGTTGAGTCTCTACCACCTCGAGCTGCTGCACTGCGCCGGGTGGGAGGTCCATGTTGGGACGTACCCCGTCATGACTGTCACCTCGCTGTAGTGCCGGTGATTCTACAGCCTGTCAGTTCCACGTAGTGTACAGGAGTGACACTAGAGGGCAGTAGCGGCCAGTGGTAGCAAGCGTAGTACCGACTGCCGCCAACGGAGGCCAGTCGCGAGCTGCAGAACGGATTTCAATGCCAGTTCAGACATCTCGACGACCGATGAGATCTTTTTTGTCCGTGCGTTTCCTGTCTTGGTGGGCATGTAACGTGTACCAATGTGTTACGTATTTGACGTTAGGCATATAAGAGAGAAAAAATTTAGGGTCAGTTTGGAATTATGTTTCAAGTTTGTTGCTCAGTACTGTCATTACGAGAGACTGGATAATTTGTGCAACATTCGAAGAAAATGTTAGTTTTTCACACATCTCAATGTTAATTATGTTGCATCGACAGTAAAGAAGTAAATAAGAAAGTCACGCCTAATGTTGAGGTTTGACTCATGAACTGCGAAAATGAACAGTATGAACTTTCTTCCTGTCATCATTTTGTGGGCGCTATCAGGGAGGAAACGTTTCGTGTGCTTTCATTCTCCAATACTGGATCAATCAAGTCCGAGTATTTGCACGTCGTGACTCAAGACGAGCAACCAGTTCCGCAACGCCAAGAGAAACACGCGGTTTGCAACTGAATCGGTTATTATGAAAAGGTCACATGCCCATAAAACATGATTTTGAGATATTGAAAGACAACTGTTTTATCCTTCAATGGTAGAAGACATGAAGTACTTGGACTTTTATGCTCTGGTGTGCCTGGAAACCAATAAATCTACACCTTCAAATCATCAATTTTTATTTTCACATTCTTAAAATTAGTTTTTTAAATCTTGGACTAATGACCTTTTTGAACCAAATTAAAATAAATAATATTATAACTATAGAATTTTCAGAATTTATTAATAAAAACAAATTACAGATAGAATTTTAACATTATCATCATTAAAGATAAGCATTGTTGCAACATTTTCTGTGGGTTTCATACATTTTCATCTTCTTCAGCTGTTGTAGTCCAAGTGAATAAGTCAGTATTAAGGTTTTTGTGCTCCTCTGGGATATACTGTTACAGTATTTTTTATATCGTTTATCTTAACTTTGTTTATAGGACATTTCACTCTGTGTGCTATGGTTGTTGGGAGTCTGATATTTGCGAGGCGTTTAAAAGTCTGAAAGAGTTTTGAGTGAGACCATCAATGAATGATAGGGCTACTAATACCCCTGGGTTGTGGCTGCCATACTCAAACATATTGTACTGTGAAACACTGACGTTGACTTGCATTGAGCTGTCTTTTCCCATCGTTTCTGAACTCTGGGAATTTCATTTAAAAAGATCTGACCACCAGTCCTTATAGTTCTTAATAATGTTGTTATCTTCAAGGTAGCTTTCTATCGGCAGAATGAAGAATTAGTTCAACATATTCTTTCACAGTGTAAACTCTATCAGTCTGTCGTAACTTTCTTCTTATAACCCCAACGACCCTATGGAAATGGAAATGTCGTGTGGCTAGGGCCTCCCGTCGGGTAGACCGTTCGCCTGGTGCAGGTCTTTCGATTTGACGCCACTTCGGCGACCTGCGCGTCGATGGGGATGAAATGATGATGATTAGGACAACACAACACCCAGTCCCTGAGTGGATAAAATCTCCGACCCAGCCGGGAATCGAACCCGGGCTCTTAGGATTGACAGTCTGTCACGCTGACCACTCAGCTACCGGGGCGGACAACGACTCTATCACAAGGTAGGAAAGAGCGCCCCACGTAGGAAAGCATTGACAAATTTTTTCAACCATACCAGTTGCAGGAATGTTTTGTCTTTTGTAGTTCAAAAAAAAATGTTCAAATGTGTGTGAAATCTTATGGGACTTAACTGCTAAGGTCATCAGTACCTAAGCTTACACACTACTTAACCTAAATTATCCTAAGGACAAACACACACACCCATGCCCGAGGGAGGCCGCACAGTCCGTGACTGCAGCGCCTGAGACCGCTCGGCTAATCCCGCTCGGCCCTTTGTAGTTAATGTACGCTTCTCCTCGTAATCTAGCCTTCTTTATTATGATGTGTTTGCATTTATCGTAATGCCGTACGCCTTTCGTCTTGTTAAGGCTGTTACCTTCTTCATTTGAGTCCATGCTTTCTTTTATGATTAAATTGCAGCTATTAATGAAAGATTAGAGAACAACCACTCACGATTTGTCTTATAATGTGGTGCCAACAAATAGATCAGGAAATCGGTACTGGTAAAATTTGATTGTTATTAATGTAGGAACATAAACCGTGGGCCACTTCCGGTGGTTTAATAAATGTTACATAAAACTAATGAGAAGCTGTAGTACGAAAACGTCATGAGTCCTGGACTCATGACGTTTTCATACCAACTAAAAATTTTGGCAATGATTTTCTTGGCTTTAAAGACAGAATCTCATGACGTTCTCAACACAGATACATCAGTCTACAGATGTTGTTGTTGTGGTCTTCAGTCCAGAGACTGGTTTGATGCAGCTGTCCATTCTACTCTATCCTGTGCAAGCTTCATCATCTCCCAGTACTTACTGCAATCTACATCAGCCGGCCGAAGTGGCCGTGCGGTTAAAGGCGCTGCAGTCTGGAACCGCAAGACCGCTACGGTCGCAGGTTCGAATCCTGCCTCGGGCATGGATGTTTGTGATGTCCTTAGGTTAGTTAGGCTTAACTAGTTCTAAGTTCTAGGGGACTAATGACCTCAGCAGTTGAGTCCCATAGTGCTCAGAGCCATTTGAACCATTTTTTTGCAATCTACATCGTTCTCAATCTGCTTAGTGTATTCATCTCTTGGTCTCCCTTTACGATTTTTACCCTCCACGCTGCCATCCAATGCTAAATTTGTGATCCCCTGATGCCTCAGAACATGTCCTACCAACCGGTCCTGGAGAATGCAAAAGTACTGAAATCTGAATTTGTGAAAAATTGGACCTTTTCATAAGAACTGATTCAACTGTAGCCGTTGTCTTATTGCATTAAACTTTTAACACAAGATTATACCTATTAAATTCAATCAATAACTAAGCGTAGTAATGAAAATCAAATTTTTGTCGATCCCAGGAGCCATGACATAGGCAGCACGCAACTAGTATTAGGTTCCAGGTCATTCGTTCTGAGGCTGTTTGCCTTGTTTTTGGTTTCGCAACTCCTTCTCGTACAGGTAGATATCGCTCCACTTTTGTGCAACAAATTTCTAGATAATTACAACGACATACTTTGGACAACAAATGCACAGATCGATATATTTGAGGAGCTGAGTCGATCATTTCGAATGATGGACGACGAGGGGAAGAAATGAGCATGATAAGTCAATCACTTAATGACGTTTTGTTGTACAATTTTGAAAACCATTTTGAATGGAGTAATAACAGTCATACCAAAAAATATATTTTAAAAGATGGACAGTTTACAAAACCAGTTCAAGTCAAAAAGTAATCCATCATGTTATGCGTATTATTTGCTGAAATTGCTGGCAAACATCGGTAATGTATCTTTCGTTTGAAAGCCGCCTCTTTCGCTAAAAAATTTATGCACAACGACAGGGCGTGTTACAACATCTAGAAAAGAATCAGGGTTCAAGCCCAAAGGGGCTTGAAAAATTCCCCATTTGTTGCTCAGTGCTAAATATAAATAGATGAGAAAATTACTTTGAAACTTTTAAATAATTATCATGTGACGAATAAAAATTGTTAAGGCATTGCCATATGCTGAAGTAGTATTTTTATTGCATTTATTTGACTGCGACATCAAACATTACTATAGATGAATAGATTCAGTGCACAATAATAAATGCCCATGTAGTTCATTGAATGTAAATCTACCCCTTCCTATGTACTGGAACAATATATCAGGATTGCTACAGAGCTCTTGAAACATAGGTATCTTCACATTTTTTTTTCTTTATTGTTATTTTCAAACCTGCTTACAGGCAGGCCAGCAGCAGCATACTACGCCGCTCTGTGGCCTCAGAGAAACACAAAAGATACAAATGAAGACATTGAGAGAAAAAACATGATGGACATAGAAAAGGAGACAAACACTTTTTAAAAGACATGGAGCCGCTCACGGGCATAGAGTCCAAGATAAAATTTGTTCAGACACTTGGACACAGACAGAGACGAAAAATTGTCAGACGTGAACGTAGGTGCACAAAACGAATTACACTGAACCACTTAAGCACAAAACGACGGCACACACAGAACACGAGGCGTTGATCTCCGGCGCACGAATGTTCACTACACGTGTACGAGCCCGGGGACCTGCCAAGAGAGGAGGAGGGGGGGTGGAAGAGGGAGAGGGGAGAGCAGATGCCATGGGCAGGGGAGATAGGGGGAAGGGAGGAAGGGGGAGGGGAAGCCCGAGGGAATAGGGGTGGAGGGGGGGAAGAGGGGTGGAGGGAGGGGACGGGGGAAAATGAAAGAGAAGGGAGGGAGGGTGCCTGAAGGAAAGGACACAGGAAGTGGGGGGGAGGATCAAAGTTGATAGGAGGGGTAGATGGAGGGGAGGAGGACATTATCAGGGAGGGGGAGCTGGCAGAAGCCACCTTGGGAGAAGGTAAGGAGGGTGGAGAGATGGAGACTGGGTGGGAGGTGGGAATACAGGCGCAGCAGCGGGCGGGGGTGGGAGAGGATGGGTGAGACAAGTGGATGAGGAGGATCGAGTTTGTGGGAGGTGTACAGGATCTGTATCCTTTCAAGGAAAAGGAGGAGGTGGGGGAAGGGGAGAAGATCATACAGGATCTGCGTGGGGGAGGGGAGACGGATGCGATAGGCGAGGCGGAGAGCATGGCGTTCAAGGATTTGGAGGGATTTATAAAAGGTAGGGGGGGGGGGGAGCGGAGATCCAAGCCAGATGGGCGTAACAAAGGATAGGGTGGATGAGGGATTTATAGGTGTGGAGGATGGTGGAGGGGTCCAGACCCCACGTACGGCCGGAAAGGAGCTTGAGCAGACGGAGTCGGGATTGTGCCTTGACTTGGATTGTCCGGAGATGGGGAGTCCAGGAGAGGTGACAGTCGAGGGTGACACCAAGGTACTGAAGTGTGGGAGTGAGGGTGATAGGACGGCCATAGATGGTGAGATAGAAATCGAGGAGGCGGAAGGAAGGGGTGGTTTTGCCTACAATGATCACCTGGGTTTTGGAGGGATTGACCTTGAGCAACCACTGGTTGCACCAAGTGGTGAACCGGTCAAGATGGGATTGGAGTGCTGCAGTATGGGAGCAAGGGCAAGGAAGGCAATGTCATCGCCAAACTGGAGAAGGTGGACGGGGGGTGACAGCGGCGGCATGTTCGCCGTATACAAAAGGTACAGAATGGGGGGGGGGGGGAGGACAGAGCCTTGGGGCACACCGGTGGAGGGAAAAAATGTGTAGGATTCGGTGTTATGGATGGTGACATAGGAAGGACGGTGGGAGAGAAAGGAACCGATCAGACGGACGTAGTTAATGGGTAGCGCGAAGGTTTGGAGCTTGAAGAGCAGACTGGAATGCCATACGTGGTCATAATGTCGTTCGAGGTCCAGGGAGAGGAAGATTGCGGAGCGACACGAATTAAGCTGGTCGGAAAGGAGATGAGTGAGGTGAAGGAGAAGATCGTTGGAAGAGAAGGATGACCGAAAGCCACACTGGGTAACGGGAAGGAGGCGGTGCTGGCGGAGATGCTGGTGGATGAGGCAGGTGAGGATAGATTCCAGGACCTTGCTGAAGACCGAGGTAAGGCTGATGGGATGGTAGGAGGAGACAGCGGACGGCGGTTTGCCAGGTTTAAGGAACATCAGGATTCGTGAGGTTTTCCACAGGTCAGGGTAGTAACTGGTGGACAGGACTACATTGTAGAGCCTGGCCAGGGTGGAGAGGAAGGAGGCGGGAGCTTCACGAAGGTGACGGTAGGTGACACGATCGTGACCAGGAGCGGTGTTGCGTTTTGTGCGGAGTGTAGCAATGAGATCCTGTGTAGTGATAGGGGCATTGAGTTCCGTGTGTGCAATGTTGTCCAGATACTGGAAACCAGTTGCGAGGGGAGGGACAGGGGTGTCAGTTCGATCGTGGACATCCGGGAAGAGGGAGTAATCGAACTGGGGATCATTGGGGGTGGAAAACACATTGGAGAGGTAGGAGGCAAAGTGATTGGCCTTACTAAGGGCGTCAGGGAAGGGGTGATCATCATGGAGAAGAGGATAGTAGGGGGAGGGTTTAGTTCTGGTAAGGCGATGGAAGGCTGATCAGAACTTGGACGAGTTGACAGTTAGGGTAGCATTTAAACGGGTGCATGTCTGTCGCCAGTTCTGGCGTTTCTTCGCCGCGAGCAAATTACGAATGTGTCGCGGGAGTTGCCGGTGGTGTCGTAGTGTGTCCGGGCCACGTGTGCAGAGGAAGGCACCCTTTCACCTACCACCACCCTGACGATGTAACCCATGCCGCCTCCTTCCTCCAGCAGACCTTGTCTGAGGCCGTGGAAGCCCACATCCCTACTGTCGCCGTCCACCCCCACCGTCCTACCTTACCCCCACAGGCCGTCCTCCTCCTCCATGAATCCCGCCGTCTCTACAGTGCCTTCCTCCGCACGTGTGACCTGGACACACTACGACGCCACCAGCAACTCCAGCGACACTCGTCCAAGTTCTGGTCAGCCTTCCGTTGCCATACCAGAACTAAACCCTCCCCCTACTATCCTCTTCTCCATGATGATCACCCCTTCCCTGACTCCCTTAGTAAGGCCAATCACCTTGCCTCCTACCTCTCTGATGTATTTTCCATCCCCGATGATCCCCAGTTCGATTACTCCCTCTTCCCAGATGTCCACGATCAAACTGACACCTCTGTCCCTCCCCTCGCAACTGGTTTCCAGTACTTAGACAACATTGCACACACGGAACTCAATGCCCCTGTCACTACACAGGATCTCATTGCTACACTCTGCACAAAACGCAACACCGCTCCTGGTCACGGTAGTGTTACCTAACGTCACCTTCGTGAAGCTCCTGTCTCTTTCCTCTCCACACTGGCCAGGCTCTACAATGTAGTCCTGTCCACCGGTTACTACGCCAACCTGTGGAAAACCTCACGTATCCTGATGTTCCTTAAACCTGGCAAACCGCCGTCCGCCGTCTCCTCCTACCATCCCATCAGCCTTACCTCGGTCTTCAGCAAGGTCCTGAAATCTATCCTCACCCGCCGCATCCCCCAGCATCTCTGCCAGCACCGCCTCCTTCCCGTTACCCAGTGTGGCTTTCAGCCGTCCTTCTCTTCCAACGATCTTCTCCTTCACCTCACTCATCTCCTTTCCAACCAGCTTAATTCACGTCGCTCCACAATCTTCCTCTCCCTGGATCTCAGCCCCCCCCTACCTTTTATAAATCCCTCCAAATCCTTGAACGCCATACTCTCCGCCTCGCCTATCGCATCCATCTCCCCTCCCCCATGTGGATCCTGTATGATCTCCTCCCCTTCCCCCACGTCCTCCTTTTCCTTGAAAGGATACGGATCCTGTACACCTCCCACAAACTCGATCCTCCTCATCCACTTGTCTCACCCATCCTCTCCCAACCCCACCCACTGCCGTGCCTGTATTCCCACGTCCCATCCGGTCTCCATCTCTCCACCCTCCTTACCCTCTCCCAAGGTGGGTTCCGCCAGCACCCCCTCCCTGATGATGTCCTCCTCCCCTACATTTACCCCTCCAATCAACTTTGATCCTCCCCCACCACTTCCTGTGTCCTTTCCTTTAGGCACCCTCCCTCCCTTCTCTTTCCTTTTCCTCCGTCCCCTCCCTCCTCCTCTCTTTCCCCGGGCTTCCCCTCCCCCTTCCTCCCTCCCCCTCTCTTCCCTGCCTATGGCATCTCTGCTCTCCCCTCTCCCTCTCCCACTCCCCTTCCTCCTCCTCTTCTCTTGGCAGGTCCCCGGACTCGCACATGCTCAGTGAACATTCGCGCACCGGAAATCATCGCCATCAGTGTCTCGTGTGTGTGCCTTCATTTGTGTTTAGTGTTTGTTCGCCGTCACGCCACCACTGTTCACGTGTACCATCGCCATCATCCATGTTATGTGCGCCGTGTCAACTAGTGTTAGTGATGTTTCTCGTCCAGCGTGAACGGCTCCATGTTTTTTGTTTTTTAGTGTCTACATTTTTTGCCCGCCTTTTTGACTGTATTCTCTGTGCCACCTATCTGTAATACTTATTGTCAAACTCAAGGCTGAAGGGCGGCGTACTATGCTGCTGACAGCCCGCCTTTGTATAAGGTGTTTAAAATTAGTTGAGTTCCCACTCATCGCGAGTGGTCGGTTTAACATTTGGCTACCCGTGCACAACTCACGGCTAGATGCAAACTTCCACATGTCGTCAACCCAGAGTCAACGATCTGTACCGATACATCCAGTATCTACATTCCCGTAAATGTCAGACGTTGTGCTTGAAAGTCGCTTGCCCAGTATCGGCAGATAAATACAATATTGCACTGCCTGCTTTATTCTGATTATGATGCAAAGTTTCTTTGGCCACGCATGCATGTCCAAAGGAACAGGCTCGGCGGCGGCTACAGCCGTTATGAAATAAATTAAGAGGACAACCATCAACTGTACAATGGGATGATGACAATGAAAATCAGATTTTCATTGCCGTCATTCATTTCTACAGCTGATGGTTGTCCTCATTGTCAATTGCGAATTCATTTAATGCATGCATGTCGAAAGGAACTTTGCATCGTAATCAGAACAACATAGGCACTGCAATATCGTATATGTCTAACGTTTTTGGAGTTGCGCTCCGTTTTAGAAGTCTCGGTTCTAGAGTTCCTTTGTTGTGACGTAATTCACAATAGTTTATCTGTTGTTTCCATTTTTGTGAGACGTCTATGTGGTTTCCCGCCTGCTCTCAGTAGTCATCACTTTTACTTGCGACGGTAACGATTGCTCAGCACATGACTCATATTCTATAACCAGTGAATCGTACGACAACTACCAAGACTACAGAAAGAGGACAAACATTTTAGTGAATGGGCGGACAGTTCATAATTTTCTGAAAATAAATAAAAATAAGTGGCACCAAAGAGTTTTCAATACGGCCCACTTACTCATGACTCCCAGGCTGAGCGTCTACCCTTAATATTGCTTGCATCTTTCAGTGTTCCCATTTCGCTTTTTTTTCACAGTTCAGCACATCTTCCTGCTGGGGGGGGGGGGGGCGATGGGGAATTTCCCACGTAAGTGCCAACTTGAGAGCAACGAGATAACGAGGGCAAAAGCAGGCAGAGCGCTCAGATGATGGAAGCAAGAGACACAGCACATACTGTCGCCAGGGTGGTGCGCTATTTTCAGTGCAATACAGGCAGGGGCAACAAACCATAGGAAACGGACAAGCCCTATAGTGAGCTTCCAGAGACTGTGTGTCCCTTATACCAAACAAGTCAGAAGTTATCCCTGATCATGCTCCGACAGTTAGTCCGTGGAGTTCTGATTCACCCTGTACAGAATTAACTGGCACCACCTATTCAGTGAAGCACAATACGGAAGTTTCCTTTATAGCTGAAATACCGTACGTCACTACTTTCTGTTACCACAGTCAGTATATGTCTACCCTGTGTACGACCCAAACAGCAGGGTAAGTGCCATCTCGCTGAGAATCATACTGCTGTAACGGCCCATTCACAGTCAGGTTTCTTCAACCGAATGTAAGATCATTACAACACCATAAAACGAAATAAAACATTAAATACGTAAAGAAACTAATAGAAGCATTTTGATTTATCTTAGGTTCACTACGAAAACGAAACGGCAGAAGATGGAGCAGACGAGCCCCTTCTGGAACAAGAACAACTCAGAAAGTCGCCGAAGTGGAGTAGGAGACAGAACACGTCCATTTCTACATCTAGATACTCCGTAGGCTACCGTATAGTGCGGGGCGGAGAGTACCTTGTACCCCTACTAGTCAATTCCTTTCCCGTTACGCTCGCGAATAGAGCAAGGGGAAAATGACTGCTACATGCTTCCTTGTTGTTGTTGTTGCTGTCTTCAGTCCTGAGACTGGTTTGATGCAGCTCTCCATGCTACTCTATCCTGTGCAAGCTTCTTCATCTCCCAGTACGTACTGCAGCCTACATCCTACTGAATCTGCTTAATGTATTCATCTCTTGGACTCCCTCTACGATTTTGACCCTCCACACTGCCCTCCAGTACTAAACTAGTGATTCCTTGATGCCTCAGAACGTGTCCTACCAATCGATCTCTTCTTCTCGTCAAGTTGTGCCACAAACTCCTCTTCTCCCCAACCCTATTCAGTACCTCCTCATTATTTATGCGATCTACCCATCTAATCTTCAGCATTCTTCTGTAGCACCACATTTCGAAAGCTTCTATTCTCTTCTTGTCCAAACTGTTTATCGTCCATGTTCACTTCCATACATGGCTACACTCCATATGAATACTTTCAGAAACAACTTCCTGACACTTAAATCTATACTCGATGTTAACAAATTTCTCTTCTTCAGAAACGCTTTCCTTGCCATTGCCAATCTACATTTTATATCCTCTCTACTTCGACAATCATCAGTTATTTTGCTCCCCAAAAAGCAAAACTCCTTTACTACTCTAAGTGTCTCATTTCCTAATCTAATTCCCTCAGCATCACCTGACTTAATTTGACTACATTCCATTATCCTCGTTTTGCTTTTGTTGATGTTCATCTTATATCCTCCCTTCAAGACACTGTCCATTCCGTTCAACTGCTCTTCCAAGTCCTTTGCTGTCTCTGACAGAATTACGTCATCGGCGAACCTCAAAGTTTTATTTCTTCTCCACGGATTTTAATACCTACTCCGAACTTTTCTTTTGTTTCCGTTACTGCTTGCTCAATATACAGATTGAATAACATCGGGGAGAGGCTACAACCCTGTCTCACTCCCTTCCCAACCACTGCTTCCCTTTCATACCCCTCGACTCTTGTAACTGCCATCTGCTTTCTGTACAAATTGTAAATAGACTTTCGTTCCCTGTATTTTACCCCTGCCACCTTCAGAATTTGAAAGAGAGTATTCAAATCAACATTGTCAAAAGCTTTCTCTAAGTCTACAAATGCTAGAAACGTAGGTTTACCTTTCCTTAATCTTTCTTCTAAGATAAGTCGTAGGGTCAGTATTGCCTCATGTGTTCCAACATTTCTACGGAATCCAAACTGATCTTCCCTGAGGTCAGCTTCTACCAGTTCTTCCATTCGCTTGTAAAGAATTCGCGTTAGTATTTTGCACCCGTGACTTATTAAACTGATAGTTCGGTAATTTTCACATTTGTCAACGCCTGCTTTCTTTGGGATTGGAATTATTATATTCTTCTTGAAGTCTGAGGGTATTTCGCCTGTCTCATACATTGTCCTCACCAGATGGTAGAGTTTTGTTAGGACTGGCTCTCCCAAGGCCGTCAGTAGTTCTAATGGAATGTTGTCTACTCCCGGAGCTTTGTTTCGACTCAGGTCTTTCAGTGCTCTATCAAACTCTTCACGCAGTATCATATCTCGCATTTCATCTTCATCTACATTCTCTTCCCTTTCTATAGCATTGCCCTCAAGTACATCGCCCATGTATAGTCCCTCTATATACTTCTTCCACCTTTCTGCTTTCCCTTCTTTGCTTAGAACTGGGTTTCCATCTGAGCTCTTGATATTCATACAAGTGGTTCTCTTTTCTCCAAAGGTCTCTTTAATTTTCCTGTAGGCAGTATCTATCTTACCCCTAGTGAGATAAGCCTCTACATCTTTACATTTGTCCTCTAGCCATGCCTGCTTAGCCATTTTGCACTTCCTGTCAATCTCATTTTTGAGACGTTTGTATTCCTTTTTGCCTGCTTCATGCTTCCTTATGAACCCTAATTTCTCGTGTGTTATCAATTATTCAAAATGACAGTCACAATCGCAATATTTATTTTGCCACCAACCGGTTTCAACCTGTGATGGGGTCATCTTCAGCGCAGTTTGCACTGTAAAGTTATAATATTAGTAAGTACTCATGTACATAATCTATAAGCAATTAGTCAAAGTTACATAAATAAACATATTTTTATACCCATTTGGTCGCTTGCTTTAGTCATCACCCTGCCTGTGCACGGTTGGTAACTATGCATAGCTGGTTTTTTTCCCTTTATTGTTGATTTTACACCTGATACAGGTAGGCCAGCAACGGCACATTACGCCGCTCTTCGGCCACAGATAAGACTAATGACACAAAAGAAGACAATCGCAGAACAGACATGGTGTATATATAAATGTAGACATACAAAATTAAAACACACGGAGCCGTTCACAGGCGCAGAGTCCAAAATAAAAATTTTCAGACATGCGGACACGCACAGAGACGACAGATGGCACACTTGAACACGAACACAATGGCACACACAAACACTAGGCTATGATCTACAGCGCGCGAAAGTTCACTAGATGTGTGCAAGTCCAGGGATCTGCCAAAAGGGGAAAAAAGGGGGGAGGAGGGAGAGGGGTGTGTAGATGCTAGTGGCAGAGGTCATGGGAGGGGGAGGAAAGAAGGTAGGGTGGTTGGGGAAGCCCACAGGAGGAGGGAGGGAGGAAGGGAGGAGGGAGAGAGGGTGCCCTCAGGAGAAAACACAGGGTGCAGTAGAGGAGAATCAAAGTTGGTAGGAGGGGTAGATGGAGGGGACGAGGGCATCATCATGGAGGGGGAGTTGGTGGAAGCCACCTTGGGCAAGGATATGGAGAGTGGAGAGATGGAGAGCAGGTGGGATGTGGGAAGGCAGGTGCGGCAGCGGCCGGGGGCGGGAGAGGATGGGAGAGACAAGCGGGTGAGGGGGACCAAGTTTGCGGGTCATGTAGAGGATCCGTATCCATTCGTGGAAAAGAAGGAGATGTGGGAACGGAATAAGGTCATAGAAGATCCGTATGGGGGAGGGTAGATGGATGCGATAGGTGAGGCGGAGGGATTTGTAAAACGTAGGAGAGACAGAGATCCAGGCGGGATGAGCGTAGCAGAAGATAGGGTGGATAAGGGATTTATAGTTTTGGAGAATGGTGGAGGGGTCCAGACCCCATGTGTAGCCAGAAAGGAGCTTGAGGAGACAGAGTTAGGAGCATGCCTTGGCTTGTATTGTACGGAGATGGGGGGTCCAGGAGAGGCAACAGTCAAAGGTGACGCCAAGGTACTTAAGGGTGGGGGTGAGGGCGATAGGACGGCCATAAATGGTGAGACAGAAGTCGAGGAGACTGAAGGAAGGGGTGGTTTGGCCTGCAATGATCGCCTGGGTCTTGGAAGGATTGACCTTGAGCAGCCACTGGTTACACCAAGTGGTGAACCGGTCAAGATGGGAGTGGAGAAGGTGTTGGGAGTGTTGCAGGGTGGGGGCAAGGGCAAGGAAGGTGGTGTCATCGGCATACTGGAGAAGGTGGATGGGGGGTGAAGGTGGCGGCATGTCCGCTGTATACAAAAGGTACAGAAGAGGGGAGAGGATGGAACCTTGGGGCACACCGGCAGAGAGGTAGAATATGTAGGAATCCAGGTTATGCATGTTAACATAGGAAGGACGTAGGGAAGGAAAGGACCCGGTCAGACGGACATAGGCGATAGGATGGGCGAAGGGTTGGAGTTTGAAGAGGAGACCAGAATGCCAAACATGGTCATAGGCGAGTTCAAGGTCAAGGGATAGGAAGATGGTGGAGCGACAGGAGCTGTTCGGAGAGGAGATGAGTGAGGTGAAGGAGAAGGTCATTGGTAGAGAAGGATAGTCAAAAGCCACATTGGGTAACGGGAAGGAGGCGGTGCTGGCGGAGATGCTAGTGGATGCGTCGGGTAAGGATGGATTGCAGGACCTTGCTGAAGACCGAGGTAAGGCTGATGGGACGGTAGGAGGAGACAGCGGATGGCGGTTTGTCGGGTTTGAGGAACATTAGGATACGGGAGGTTTTCCACAGGCTAGGGTAGCAGCCGGTGGACAGGACTACATTATATAGTCTGGCCCAGGGTGGAGAGGAAGGAGGCAGGAGCTTCATGGAGGTGGCGATGGGTAACACGATCGTGAGCAGGAGTGGTGTTGCGTTTCGTGCGGAGTGGAGTTATGATATCCTGAGTAGTGATGGGGGAATTGAGTTCGTTGGGTGTAATGTTGTCCAAGTACTGGAAGCCAGAGGCGAGGGGAGTGACAGAGGTGTCAGTTCGATCGCGGACATCCGGGAAGAGGGAGTAATCAAACTGGGGATCGTCAGGGAGGGTAAAGATATAGGATAGGTAGGGGGCAAAGTGATTGGCCTTACTAAGGTTGTCAGGGAAGGGTTGGTCATCATGAAAGAGAGGGTAGTTGGGGGGGGGGGGTTAGATCCAGTAAGGCGGCGGAAGGCAGACCAGTACTTGAACGAGTTGATAGGAAGGGTAACATTAAGACGAGTGCGTGTCTGTCGCCAGTCCCGTCGTTCCTTAGCCACGAGCAAGTTTCTGACGTGTCGTTGTAGTTGCCGATGGCGTCGTAGTGTGTCCGGGTCACGCGTGTGAAGGAAGGCACGGTAGAGACGGCAGGATTCACGGGGGAGGAGGACGACCTGTGGGGCGTAAAGTGGGATGGTGTGGGTGGATGGCGACGGTAGTGACGTGGGCCTCCGTGGCCTCAGACAAGGTCTGCTGGAGAAAGGAGGTGGCGTGGGTTACATCCTCAGGGTGGTGGTAGGTGAAGGGGTGGCTATCGACCTGGGCAGAGAGGGTATCCCGGTAGGCATCCCAATTGACACGGGAATAATCACGGACATATTTGGGGGTTGGGTCGATGTGTGGATCAGGACAGGGGCGACGAACGTCCGAAACGGTGAGGAGGACAGGGAGATGGTCGCTACCAATAGGCTCCAGGACATCCACCGTTATGTGGCCAAGGAGGTTGGGGGAGGAAAGGATAACATCGAGAGTGGAGTTGGATTCGGGATGGGTGTGCTGGGGGATGGGGATGAGGTCGTTTTGAAGGGAGGAGAGGAACCGATGCCACCGCCGTAGCTGGGTGGCGGAACGACTATGGATGTTGAGGTCGGCGGCGATCACATAGGAGGAGAAGGTGCAGTCTATGTGGGAAAGGAAGTCAAAAGGAATAGGGGTGCTAGGGCGGACATAGATGGTGGTGCAGGTAACGGTGAGGCCGGGGAAGAAGAGACTAAGGATCAGGTGTTCTGTGGGGTCGGGAAGGAGGGGTTGGAGCTGAACAGGGATCTGGTGGTGGCGGCCAATGGCTACTCCGTGGTTGGTTCTCTGCATGAGCTTAAATAACGGCCAACCGCACGTGGGCAGACGGTAACGCCCTCCACGGTAACCAACGGTAGTTACATGCTTAAGCAACAAATCGCACATTTAAAAGTTTGTTCCAGTTATAATACAAAACATAATAAATAATAATTATAACTAATCAAATCTCGAGAAATTTACAATTATTTAAAATTCAGGTAACTGTTATCCCATTCATTTTTCACATCATTTGTGGATAGAGTACAGCCCTCTATCTTCTGTGGTAGGGACGCCGTTTTCCATGGGTGATAGTATGTACCAAGTGCCCCCTAGCCTGTGTCGTCATGGTAACCGCTTCGTATAAGTCGTCTGCTGTAATATCAACTTTGCCCGGCGTTCGTTGTTATGGTAACGGCGTACCATAACGATTCTTCCGCCGTGTTGTTGTCATTTAATATGGTCTTATGCTGCGGCGTTATCTTTGCACAGCATGCGTTTTCGTGGTGTGTTCTGTCTGCTATCCATAAGATTTGTTCCTAGTAATTAGTAAAAAACTTCAAAATCAGTGTATTCTCCGTTATAAAATTAAGATATTAGAAAAACGAAATATATCAAGTGCCCCTTAGCCTATTTGGCTAGGATTCCGTCGTCATAGTAGCCTCCTCGAACGTGTCGTCTGCTGTAATACGGCATTCGATATCGTAGCATCGGTGTACCACAATCCTTCCTTGATATACAGGGTGTTACAAAAAGGTAAGGCCAAACTTTCAGGAAACATTCCTCACACACAAATAAAGAAAAGATGTTATGTGGACATGTGTCGGGAAACGCTTAATTTCCATGTTAGAGCTCATTTTAGTTTCGTCAGGCTGTACTGTACTTCCTCGATTCACCGCCAGTTGGCTCAATTGAAGGAAGCCTGTGCCTGTGTTGACATGCGACTCATTGCTCTACAGTAATAGCATCAAGCACATCAGTATGTAGCATCAACAGGTTAGTGTTCATCACGAACGTGGTTTTGCAGTCAGTGCAATGTTTACAAATGCGGAGTTGGCAGATGCCCATTTGATGTATGGATTAGCACGGGGCACGGTACGTTTGTATCGAGACAGATTTCCAGAACGAAGGTGTCCCGACAGAAAGACGTTCGAAGCAATTGATTGGCATCTTAGGGAGCACGGAACATTTCAGCCTATGACTCGCTACTGGGGAAGACCTAGAACGACGAGGACACCTGCAATGGACGAGGCAATTCTTCGTGCAGTTGACAATAACCCTAATGTCAGCATCAGAGAAGTCGCTGCTGTACGAGGTCACGTCACTGTACGGAGAGTGCTACGGGAGAACCAGTTGTTTCCGTACCGTGTACAGCGTGTGCAGGCACTGTCAGCAGCTGATTGGCCTCCATGAGTACACTTTTGCGAATGGTTCGTCCAACAATGTGTGAATCAAATGGCTCTGAGCACTATACGACTTAACTTCTGAGGTCATCAGTCGCCCAGAACTCAGAACTAATTAAACCTAACTAACCTAAGGACATCACACACATCCATGCCCGAGGCAGGATTCGAACCTGCGACTGTAGCGGTCACGCGGTTCCAGACTGAAGCGCCTTTAACCGCACGGCCACACCAGCCGACTGTGTGAATCCTCATTTCAGTGCAAATGTTCTCTTTACGGATGAGGCTTCATTCCGACGTGATCAAATAGTAAATTTTCTCAATCATCATGTGTGGGCTGACGAGAATCCGCACGCAATTGTGCAATCACGTCATCAACACAGATTTTTTGTGTACGTTTGGGCAGGCATTGTTGGTGATGTTTCGATTGGGCCCCATATTCTTCCACCTACGCTCAATGGAGCACGTTATCATGATTTCATACGGGATACTCTACCTGTGCTGCTAGAACACGTGCCTTTACAAGCACGACACAACATGTGGTTCATGCACGATGGAGCTCCTGCACATTTCAGTCGAAGTGTTCATACGCTTCTCGACAACAGATTCAGTGACCGATGGATAGGTAGAGGCGGATCAATTCCGTGGCCTCCACGCTCTCCTGACCTCAACCCTCTTGACTTTCATTTAAGGGGGCATTTGAAAGCTCTCGTCTACGCAACCCCGGTATCAAATGTAAAGACTCTTCGTGCTCGTATTGTGGACGGCTGTGATACAATACGCCATTCTCCAGGGCTGCATCAGCGCATCAGGGATTCCGTGCGACAGAGGGTGGATGCATGTATCCTCGCTAATGGAGGACATTTTGAACATTCCCTGTAACAAAGTGTTTGAAGTCACGCTGGTACGTTCTGTTGCTGTGTGTTTCCATTCCATGATTAATGTGATTTGAAGAGAAGTAATAAAATGAGCTCTAACATGGAAAGTAAGAGTTTCCGGACACATGTCCACATAACATATTTTCTTTCTTTGTGTGTGAGGAATGTTACCTGAAAGTTTGGCCATACCTTTTTGTAACACCCTGTATACTATCGCCCATGGCAACGGCGTTCCTACCACAAAAGACAGAGGGCTGTAATCTATCCACAAATGATGTGAAAAATGAATGGGACAACAGTTACCTGAATTTTAAATAATTGTAAATTTATCGAGATTTAAGTAGCTATTATTATTATTTATTATATTTTATATTATAACTGGAACAAACTTCAAAATTTACGA
This sequence comes from Schistocerca americana, assembly GCF_021461395.2. Lineage (NCBI taxonomy): Eukaryota > Metazoa > Arthropoda > Insecta > Orthoptera > Acrididae > Schistocerca > Schistocerca americana. Next base: position 24,739,833 of record NC_060129.1, on the reverse strand, counting down.
TTTCTTGCTAAAGCATGTAACTACCATTGGTCACCGTGGAGGGGTTACCGTCTGCCCACATGTTGTCGGCCGTTATTTAAGCTCATGCAGAGAACCAACCATGTCCTCGAATGGATACGGATCCTCTACACCTCCCGTAAACTCGATCCTCCTCACCCGCTTGTCTCACCCATCCTCTCCCACCCCCACCGGCTGTCGCGCCTGTATTCCCACGTCCCACCCGGTCTCCATCTCTCCACCCTCCTTACTCTCTCCCAAGGTGTCTTCCGCCAGCTCCCCCTCCCTGATGACGCCCTCCTCCCCTCCATCTACCCCTCCTATCAACTTTGATTCTCCCCTCCCACTTCCTGTGGGTTTTTTTTTCCTTCGGGCACCCTCGTTTTCCCCCCCATCCCCCCTTCCTCCTCCCCTCTTCCCCCGGGCTTCTCCTCCCCTCTCCTCCCTTCCTTCCTTCCCCGTATCTCCCCTGCCCTTGGCATCTTTGCTCTCCCCTCTCCCTCTCCCACCCCCCATCCTCTTTTCTTGGTAGGTCTCCGGACTCATACGCCCTCAGTGGACATTCGCACACCGGAGATCATTGCCATCAGTGTCTAGTGTGTGTGCCCTCGTGTTTGTGTTTGGTGTTCTTTCGGCATCACGCCACCACCGTTCACCTGCACCTGTGCCGTCACAGTCGTCCGTGTTTTGTGTGCCGTGTCAACAATTTTTAGTGTTTTTTTCTTGTCCAGCGTGAACGGCTTCGTGTATCTTGTTTTTCGTGTCTACAGTTTTTACCTGCCATTTTTATTGTATTATCTGTACCTACTTTATGTCATTTATTGTACCACTCGCGGCTGAAGAGCAGCGTACTATGCTGCTGACAGCCCACCTTTGTACAAGGTGTTTAAAATAACAATAAAGAAAAAAAAAGGCCAACCATGCATAGTTATCAACCGTGCACAGACAGGGTGACGACTCCAGCTAGCGACCAAATGGGTATAAAAATCTGTTTACTTATGTAACTTTAACTGACTGCTTGTAGATTACGTACATGAGTACCTACTAATATTATAACTTTACAGTGTAAATTGCCCTGAAGATGACCCCATCGCGGGTTGAAACCGGTTGGCGGCAAAATAAATAATTCGATTGTGACTGTCATTTTGAATAATTGATTATAAGTACATTAATCGCTGTTATCTCCACACGACTATGTTCTCTAAAAAAATCTCGTGTGTTACCTTCGTGGTCCTTACGCGCAATTTATGTTGACGGCAGTAGAATCGTTTGGCAGGCAGTTACAAACGTCGGTTCTGTAAATTTTCTCAGTAGTGCTTCTCGAGGACGTCGCCTTCCCTTCAGGGATTCCCATTTGAGTTTCCAAAGCACCTCCGTAACATTTTACGTGTTGTTCTCTACCGGTAACAAATATACAGCACAGGTCAGGTTTTATCGCGAAGCAAGCCATAAACTGCTTGAAGGATTTAACAGAGCCAGTTCTGAGTAGTGATGAATCTGCAATTTACGGAGAGCACGTTGCGAACAAATATGAAACGGCAGAAGAAGCGGTATGGAAGTTTCGCTAACCGAATGAGCAGCTGACAGCGTTTTATAAGACCACAAATCGGATATTATGGAAGGATGGCGAGTTCAAATGTCGAGACTACGACACCTCCTGTCCACTACCTGCCATCGAACGCCCTATAGCCAAGGTAGCAATCAGTCATCCTCTTCTGGCCATTGCTTTCTTCATACATCGCAACACTGTGAACTTCCCGTCCAAAACCCTGCCGATAAGCAAACTGTAAAAGTATTTTTTTTTTTTTTAGTCATCAGTTTGCTGACGGGTTTGATGTGGCCTACCACGAATTCCCCTGCTGTGCCAAATTCTTCATCTCAGAGTAGCACTTGCAACCCACATCCTCAATTATTTGCCGGATCCATTCCAATCTCTGTCATCCTCTACAGTTTTTGCCCGCTACAGCTCCCTCTAGGTACATGGAAGTCATTCCCTGACATCTTAACACATGTCCTATCATCATGTCCGTCCTTTTTCTCACAAGGGAACCTCCCCATCGCACCCCCTTCAGATTTAGTTATAAGTTGGCACAGTGGATAGGCCTTGAAAAACAGAACACAGATCGATACAGAAAACAGGAAGAAGTTGTGTGGAACTATGAAAAAAATAAGCAAAATATACAAACTGAGTAGTTCATGCGCAAGATGGGCAACATCAAGGAGAGTGTGAGCTCATGAGCGCCGTGGTCCCGTGGTTAGCGTGAGCAGCTGCGGAATGAGAGGTCCTTGGTTCAAGTTTTCCCTCGAGTGAAAAGTTTAATTTTCCATTTTCAGACGATTGTCAAAGTTTAGGCACTCACACATAATCAACTTCTCTCTCCAAAATTCCAGGACATGTTCAAATTTGCTTGGACACATGCAGGACTTAACGTTCTACACACGGAAAAATTTGAAAACGTTAAAAACATGTGTTTTGACAGAGCACAGGGAAAACTGTGCGACTGTGCGACTGTGAAACTGTTGCATTGATTTGTTGCAGTTTATGTGACAAACTTTTACGTTTTCATCACTTTTTTGGGAGTGATTATCACATCCACAAGAAAAGCTAAATCGGGTAAGGTAGAAGAATCTTTTTACCCATTCGCCAAGTGTACAAGTTAGGTGGGTCGACAACATATTCCTGTCATGTGACGCACATGCCGTCACCAGCGTCGTATAGAAGACGTGTTTTCCTGTGGAGGAATCAGTTAACCTATGACCTTGCGATCAAATGTTTTCGGTTCCTATTGGAGAGGCACGTCCTTTCGTCTACTAATCGCACGGTTTTGCGGTGCGGTCACAAAACACAGACGCTAAACTTATTACAGTGAACAGAGACGTCAATGAACGAACGGACAGATCATAACTTTGCGAAAATAAAGAAAGTAAAATTTTCACTCGAGGGAAGACTTGAACCAAAGACCTCTCGTTTCGCAGCTGCTCACGCTAACCACGGGACCACGGCGCTCCTAAGCTCAGATTGTCCTTGATGTTGCCTATCTTGCGCATGGACTACTCAGTTTGTATATTTTGCTTATTTTTTTCATAGTTCCACACAACTTCTTCCTGTTTTCTGTATCGATCTGTGTTCTGTTTTTCAAGGCCTATCCACTGTGCCCACTTATAACTAAATCTGAGGAGGGTGCGATGGGGAGGTTCCCTTGTCAGTGTTTCCCCAATATTCCTGTCCTCGACGATTCTGCAGAGAACGTTCCTATTGCTTACTGTATCAGTCCATCTAATTTTCGACATTTTTCTGTAGCACTACGTCTCTGTTTTTACACAGTTCAAATTTCACTACCATACAGTGCTCTGTTCAAAAATCGTTATTAAAATAAAACATACTGTCAATATAAATAGTATTATCTCTTACTTTTACAATGCATTTCTGAGGAGTGATTTAGCGGTTCACAGGTTTCTGGGACGATACTTGAGATCGCTTATTTTGAAATTCTAAGCGTAGGCAGTAGGCTGCTGGAAGATTCACCGCTGGCAAGTAACTGGAATTTGTCCAGTCATTCGCGGACGGAGATAGGAACTGTAATTGAGAACAGCAAAGCAAAAGCAGAAATGGTTCACTTCATTTTCAAACGCTCCTTTACAAAGGAAAGCCGGGGAGAATTGCCTCAGTTTAATACTCGTACCACTGAAGAAATGAGTTGGTGCCAGTGAGGTGGAGAAACAGCAGAAATCGTTAAAACTGGTAAAAATTCCAGGGTCCGATGGAATCTCTGTCAGATTCTGCACCGAATTTGCGGCTGAGTTGGCCCCACTTTTAACTATATCTATCGTTGATCTCCGAACAAAATAAGTGCCCCGTTGTAAGTAAAAGTCTCAGGTCACAACCGTTAAGAGGAAGGGTTTTCGAAGTAGTCCACAAAACTGCCGTCCAATATCCTTGACATCCATTTGTTGTAGGATCTTAGAAAATATGCGTATCTCAAACGTAATGAGACATCTAGAACAAAGTGACGTCCTCCATACCAACCAGCATGGATTCCGAAAACGTCGTCCATATGTAGCCCAACTCACACTCTTCTGACATGGCATACTGAAAGCTTTGGATCGAGACAGTCAGGCAGAAGTAGTATTTCTTGATTTATGAAAAGCATTTGACTCAGTACCACACCTACGCTTATTACCAAAAGTACGATCATATGGGGTATCAAGTGAAATTTGCGACTGGACTAACGACTTTTTGATAGCGAGGACACAGCTTCCTTTGGATGGGGAGTCGTCGTCAGATGTAGAAGTAACTTCAGGTGTTCCTCAGGGAAATGTGTATATTAATAACATCGCGCCAATATTGATAATAACCTCAGACTTCCTGCAGATGATACAGTTGTCTTTAATGAAGATATGTCTCAAAGTAGCTCGCAGTGGTTAGCACACTGGACTCGCATTCGGGAGGGTGACGGTCCAATCCCGCGTCCCGCCGTTCTGATTTAGATTTCCCGTGATTTAGGGAAATCACTCCAGGCAAATGCCGGAATGGTTCCCTTGAAAGGGCACGGCCGACTTCCTCCCCCGTCCTTCCCTAATCCGATGAGACCGAAGATATTGCTATTACGTCTCCTCCCCCCCAAACAACCCAAAACCAAAGTTTAATAAAGTTTTTAAGGTGGTACTTGTGTCTGCTTTCTACATTTGAAAACTAGAAATCACACTGCTGATACGATCGAAAATGCACTACAGGTACTATGCAGAATACCAAAAGGTTTTGCACTGAACATTCCTGAGGAATTACAAATTTATATGTAGACGAGAAAACACCCACAAAAAATACTGAACGAACATACAGAATTCAGACAAAAATCCTACCTTAAAAACCTTATTGAAGTTTTAGAACACGAAAATGGCTAAATCGTAAGTAACATATGCACCAACCAAAGATAATCGTAACAAATTGTAGTTAATAAAATAATATCGCTGTTCATCTGCACAATTTTTGAAAATATACAGTGTCGTAAGAGTGGAACTGTCAAATTGCTGTCACGTCGTCACTAACATTTAATTTCAACATCTTGACACAATAAAATAATATCGCTGTTCATCTGCACAATTTTTGAAAATATACAGTGTCGTAAGAGTGGAACTGTCAAATTGCTGTCACGTCGTCACTAACATTTAATTTCAACATGTTGACACAATCTACGATCTTGATAAAGCAGTGACAGTTAAAAAATACTCCACTAACGACGCAAAATGGACGTCATATCAATCTACACGTAAGTACAAGACAGCTACTTTAATATGAAGGACATTGGCATCCATACATGTTCTACATCTACATCTACATACGCACTCCGCAATCCACCATACGGTGCGTGGCGGAGGGTACCTCGTACCACAACTGGCATCTTCTCTCCCTGTTCCACTCCCAAACAGAACGAGGGAAAAATGACTGCGTATATGCCTCTGTACGAGCCCTAATTTCTCTTCTCTTATCTTTGTGGTCTTTCCGCGAAATGTAAGTTGGTGGCAGTAAAATTGTACTGCAGTCAGCCTCAAATGTTGGCTCTCTAAATTTCCTCAGTAGCAGTTCACGAAAAGAACGCCTCCTTTCCTCCAGAGACTCCCACCCGAGTTCCTGAAGCATTTCCGTAACACTGGCGTGATGATCAAACCTACCAGTAACAAATCTAGCAGCCCGCCTCTGAATTGCTTCTATGTCCTCCCTCAATCAGACCTGATAGGGATCCCAAACGCTCGAGCAGTACTCAAGAATAGGTCGTATTAGTATTTTATAAGCGGTCTCCTTTACAGATGTACAGATTAACCACATCTTCCCAAAATTCTACCAATGAACGGAAGACGACTATCCGCCTTCCCCACAACTGCCATTACATGCTTGTCCCACTTCATATCGCTCTGCAGTGTTAAACCCAAATATTTAATCGACGTGACTGCGTCAAGCGCTACACTACTAATGGAGTATTCAAACATTACGGGATTCTTTTTCCTATTCCTCTGCATTAATTTACATTTATCTATATTTAGAGTTAGCTGTCATTCTTTACACCAATCACGAATCCTGTCCAAGTCATTATGCATCCTCCTACAGTCACTCAACGACGACACCTTCCCGTACACCACAGCATCATCAGCAAACAGCCGCATATTGCTATCCACCCTATCCAAAAGATCATTTATGTAGATGGAAAACAACAGTGGACCTACCACACTTCCCTGGGGCACTCCACATGATACCCTCACCTCCGATGAACACTCACCATCGAGGACAACGTACTGGGTTCTATTACTTAAGAAGTCTTCCAGCCACTCACATACTTGGGAACCAATCCCATATGCTCCTACCTTAGTTAGGAGTCTGCAGTGGGGCACCGAGTCAAACGCTTTCCGGAAGTCAAGGAATATGGCATCCGTCTGATAGCCTTTGTAGGGGGACTTTGAATTTCGCCGCGCTACACTCGTTCCCTCAGACATAAATTATACCGTCGCAGCAATACTGCTGCGACGATGAAATGAGTACACGACGGCAGAGAAAATACTAAAATTGTAACTCTTTTTTTGTTTCTATCCGTCTATTGTCTCTCGAGAGCGGAAGCTTAATGCAGACGTGATCTGATGAAGACGAAAAAAACTTATTAATGTGTAGACATATTGTGGAAGTTGTTATGACATTTGGAGGAGGAAAGCAACGTAAAATAAATTGCATTTAATATCAAGACGGTTTTGTATACATTAGAAATTCCTGGAGATTGCAAGATTTCGGAGCAGACTTTTGACGCAGAAATGAAGTAGGAGATTTTTGAAGAGCTGGAAGACGCACGAAAGAAGACACGTTAACATAGTAAAGAATGAACTCTTATCTACGCCATTTCCCCCTGTCAGTTACATTTTGTTATTCTCTGTTCTTTTTCAATAATTTTTGTAGTGGAAATTGGTTTAACTTTTGCACAAAAACGCCACAAGGACCACCCCAACAATAGCTTTTCCGAATCACGGATAGCTTTTCTGTCATATGAAGTCCGATTTGCATTTCATTCTTTCCCTTTTTCACGGTCATTTACGATTTTAAAACCCCCTTTTTATTCACCATTTCTTCCCACATTTTCTTTTCTTTTCTTTTCTTTTCTTCACTTTTTCTTTTCTATTAACCACTACATCTTGATCCATGGTTCGCAAGATATCGTGTGAAAAAAATCTCACCAAAATTGTAATTGCAGGTACTTCAAATGGCGATTAAGCCGAAACACAGTCGTAGATAAAGATTACTTTATGTAAACAGCTATTTGCTGTGTCTACTTTGACAGTCATGTAGCTGGGCGCAAATTAAATGCTCAAGAGAGCGATTTCTTGGGATGTCGCATTCTGGTTTCTGTAGTGGGACAACGAAAGTGAGGACTCCCGAACTTGTCCTGCCACTGACTGTGTCGGCACGGCGTGGCGCGACGTTGTCGCTTGGTGCGCCCGTGTTTGGATTGTTGACGAGACGCCGTGCGCCTTCCCTGCCCATCCCTGCCTCCTGCGGGATTGTCGTGCGGTGTAGGGTGCACGAAGCAGACCCTGCAGGCTCCCACCCACACACGTCACTAAGCGGCCAACCAGCTTCACGGCATGCGGCGACAGCCACGCGTCGTGTATCTAATGGCATCGTCTACATCTACATCTACGTCTACATCTACATCCACATAACTACTGTGCAATTCACATTTAAGTGCTTGGCAGAGGGTTCATCGAACCACAATCACACTATCTCTCTACCATTCCACTCCCGAACAGCGCGCGGGAAAAACGAACACCTAAACCTTTCTGCTCGAGCTCTGATTTCTCTTATTTTATTTTGATCATTCCTACCTATGTAGGTTGGGCTCAACAAAATATTTTCGCGTTCGGAAGAGAGAGTTGGTGACTGAAATTTCGTAAATAGATCTCGCCGCGACGAAAAACGTCTTTGCTTTAACGACTTCCATCCCAACTCGCGTATCATATCTGCCACACTCTCTCCCCTATTACGTGATAATACAAAACGAGCTGCCCTTTTTTGCACCCTTTCGATGTCCTCAGTCAATCCCATCTGGTAAGGATCCCACACCGCGCAGTAATATTCTAACAGAGGACGAACGAGTGTAGTGTAAGCTGTCTCTGTAGTGGACTTGTTGCATCTTCCAAGTGTCCTGCCGATGAAACGCAACCTTTGGCTCGCCTTCCCCGCAATATTATGTATGTGGTCTTCCCAACTCAAGTTGTCCGTAATTTTAACACCCAGGTACTTAGTTGAATTGACAGCCATGAGAATTGTACTATTTATCGAGTAATCAAATTCCGACGGATTTCTTTTGGAACTCGAGTGGATCACCTCACACTTTTCGTTATCTAGCGTCAACTGCCACCTGCCACACCATACAGCAATCTTTTCTGAATCGCTTTGCAACTGATACTGGTCTTCGGATGACCTTACTAGACGGTAAATTACAGCATCATCTGCGAACAACCTAAGAGAACTGCTCAGATTGTCACCCAGGTCATTTATATAGATCAGGAACAGCAGAGGTCCCAGGACACTTCCCTGGGGAACACCTGATATCACTTCAGTTTTACTCGATGATTTGCCGTCTATTACTACGAACTGCGACCTTCCTGACAGGACGTCACGAATCCAGTCGCACAACTGAGACGATACCCCATAGGTCCGCAGCTTGATTAGAAGTCGCTTGTGAGGAACGGTGTCAAAAGCTTTCCGGGAATCTAGAAATACGGAATCAACTTGAGATCACCTGTCGATAGCGGCCATTACTTCGTGCGTTGAACAAGAACGATGTTTTCTGAAGCCATGCTGATTACGTATCAATAGATCGTTCCCTTCGAGGTGATTCATAATGTTCGAATACAGTATATGCTACAAAAACCTACTGCAAACCGACGTCAATGATATACGTCTGTAGTTCGATGGATTACTCCTACTACCATTCTTAAACACTGGTGCGACCTGCGCAATTTTCCAATCTGTAGGTACAGAACTATCGGTGAGCGAGCGGTTGTATATGATTGCTAAGTAGGGAGCTACAGTTGTGTGATTTTCTGTGTTTCTAATAATTACTCATCAAACTGAAAAATTTAAGGTGTTGTCAACATCTACTCATTAATAATTACTGTATAATCTTATGTTAAAGGGTTTAACACAGTAAGGTAAGTATTGCAATTGCAGCTTGGAGCAAATACACTGAAGCGCCAAAGAAACTCGTATAGTCATGCATGTTCAAATACAGAGTTACGTGAACAGGCGAATATGACGCTGCGGTCGGAAACGTCTACATAAGCCAACAAGTGTCTGGCGCAGTTGTCAGATCGGTTACTGCAATGGTAGGTTATCAAGATTTGAGTTTGAACGTGGTGTTGTACTCGGCGCACGAACGATGGAACACAGCATCTTCGAAGTAGCGATGATGTGGGGAACTTTCCCGTACAACCATTTCACGAGTGCACCGTGAATATCATGAATCAGGTAAAACATCGAATCTCCAGCATCCCTGCGGCCGGAAAAACATCCTGCAAGAACGGGACCAACGACGACTGAAGAGAATCGTTCAACGTGACAGAAGTGCAACTGTTCCGCAAATTGCTGCAGGTCTCAGTGCTGGGCCATCAACATGTGTCAGCGTGCGAACCGTTCAATGAAACATCATCGATGTGCGCTTTCGAAGCCCAAGACTCGTGTAGCCTTGATGACTGCACGACACAAAGCTTTACGCCTCGCCTGGGCCTGCCGACAACGGCGTTGCACAGTTGGTGACTGGAAACATGTTGCCTGGTTGGACGAGTCTCGTTTCAAATTGTATCGAGCAGATGGACGTGTACGGGTGTGGAGACAACCTCATGAATCCACGGACCTTTGAAGCTGGTGGAGACTGTGCAATGATATGGGGCGTGTGCAGTTGGAATGATACGGGAACTCTGATACGTCCACATACAATTCTGACAGGTAAGACGTACGTAAGCGTCCTGTCTGATCACCCGCATCCATTCAAGTCCATTGTGCATTCCGATGGATTTGGGCAATTCCAGGAGGACAATGCGACACCGCACACGTCCAGGGTTACTACAGAGTGGCTGCGGGTACACTGTTCTGACTTTAAACACATCCGCTGCACACCAAACTCTCCAGACATAAACATTATTGAGCATAAATGTGATGCCTTGCAAAGCGCTGTTCAGAAGAGATCCCCACCCCCTCGTACTCTTTCAGATTTATGAACAGCCCTGCAGGATTCACGGTGTCAATTCCCTCATTAATATTCTATTCTCTTCTTGTCTAAACTGTTCATCGTCCATGTGTCACTTCCATACATGGCTACGCTGCATAGAAATAAAATCAGGAAGAACTTCCTGACACTTCAACCTATACTCGACGTTAACAAATTTCTCTTCTTCTGAAACGCTTTCCTTGCCATTGCCAGTCTACATTTCATATCCTCTCTGCTTCGACCTCAGTTATTTTGCCCCCCAAATAGCAAAACTGATCTACTAGCGCCTAGAACCGCTCGGCCACTTAGGCCGGCAGTAGCCGTCCTAGACTGTTTGCAGATGACCCTGTCATTCACCGTGTTGTAAAGTCATCAAATGACCAAAACGATTTAGATAAGATATCTGTATGGTATGAAAAGTGGCAATTGACCCTGAATAAAGAAAAGTGTGAAGTTATTCACATGAGTACTAAGAGAAACCCGCTAAATTTCGATTACGCGGTAAGTCGCACAAACCTGAAGGCTGTCAGTTCAGCTAAATACTTAGAGATTACAATTACAAATAACCTGAATTGGAACGATCACATAGATAATGTTGTGGATAGAGCAAACCAAAGACTGCGATTCATTGGCTGAACAATTAAAGCTGCAACAGGACTACCAAAGAGACTGCTTATACCACGCTAGTCCGCCCTGTTCTGGAGTATTGCTGTGCGGTGTGGGATCCGCATCAGGTGGGACTGACGGATGACATCGAAATAGTTCAAAGAAGGGCAGCTCGTTTTGTATTATCGCGAAATAGGGGAGATAGTGCCACAGACATGACACGTGAATTGGAGTGGCAATCATTATAACGTTGCGACGGGATCTTCTCATGAAATTTCAATCACCAGTTTTCTCCTCCCATTGCGAAAACATTCTGTTGGCACCCGCCGACATAGGGAGAAATGATCATCACGATAAACTAAGAGAAATCAGGGCTCGCACGGAAAAATTTAAGTGCTCGTTTTCTCCCGCGCACCGTTCGAGAGTGAAATGCTAGAGAGACGGCTTGAAGGTGGTTCATTGAACCCTCTGCCAGGCACCTTATTCTGAATAGCTGAGTAATGACGTGCGCTGCTAAATCATAACGCCAAACCACCGCTGATTATACGCCATATTGAATTGACTATGAATTATTCAAGTTTCGTCGAAGAACGATAGGAAATAAACAATTACCGCTGTTCTTTATTGCGAAAAAGCGGTTCGTGAGAATGACAGAAGAACCTTTCCTTGCTATCGCCTGAATTAGGAGGCTTATTGCTTGTTTAGTTTAATTAATTAATAGAATATGAAGTAATTGGTATAAAGAATGCTTTTTCAAAACTTTCTATAAAAGAAAGTCTGCTATCACGACATTGCTTTTGTACAGTTACTTTATTTATGACTGAACGTTTCTAAAACTGAAGACACTCGTCCGTGCTTTGCACTTATCAAAGATTTGCTCAACAGTATGTGAATAGCATCAAGACCACTAACACGTCACCGAATACACAATACAGTCCCACTATATGCCATTTAATCGCTGAAAAATTATCCACGCTCGTATCTTTAAGAAGCCAACGACTTAATTTCTGTCGCACCCATAATCGAGCCAATAAAGGAGTGTTATGGCCTACCACCCCCACCGTGGTTGCTTGTCTGTCATCAATGACAACCCCACGCAAGCGCAGCTGCTCTCCTTCCTTACGTGAAGGCCATCGGCTACTTCGTTGTCCGCGTTCAAAGGGAATGCCTGAAATCATGTCTTCACAGCACACTCTTGACTCTATGGATCGCGGAATATTGATTTCCCTAATGATGTCCGATGCGGAATGTCGCATGCGTCTGACATTCCACGTTCAACGCCAGTTAATTCCCGTTCTGCGGCAACAATGACGTCGGAAATATTCCCGCATAAGTCACCTGACTACACACGAGAGCTCCGCCGATGCACTTCACTTTTATACATCGTGTACGCGATACTACCGCCATCTGTATTTGTGTATACTGCTGTTCCGTGTCTTTTGTCACCTCAGTGTATTTTATTGTTGAATGCGTTCGCAGTGCTGAGCGCACAGACGTTTCGCAGTTGTCTGCGAGTCCCGGTTCGGCCGCGCGGCGGCAGCACTGCAGCGCTGTCTGTTCTACGTCGCAGTTCGTTGCAGGCGTGTCTACTTGGAGCATATTAAAGTTGCGTGGTGAATCGGGGAAGTACTTCTGAGGACATACAGCGGTAAGTTAGCTCCGTATGTGTGTCATTTTTCTCACGCGTTTGTGTCTCGCTCAGTTCAGTAATTTGCGAATTAACGGACTAGACAACAAATGCTTTGATACAGATAACTTTCTGCGACAGCGTAGTTACTTACTAGCCTGATATTTAGTTCGATGATTCTTTGTAACGAAACTCACTGTGTGCTTTTGTTGGAAGTATTATTGTCAAACTTGCATTTGTTCCTTTTAATTCTCGGTTAAGTTTATGAGGAACTACGTGCTTGATGTTGCAGTGTGCCATTGGAAAATACATTGACATTTTTAAAACGGTAGCGTAACCACACTGACAGTAATTTCATGTCATAAGAAACTGGGAAAAATTTTGGACTCTTGAAAGCTCTTTAACTATTATTTTTTACTGTGAGATGACGTGTTGTTCTTCAAAGTTTATGCAGCGATGTACTACCTAGACTGATTTAACCGGCTGTCAAAATGCGTAACGCATTTACGTTTGTAGCTTTTAACTCTGCTTATGGACACTTGGTTGAGGTAAAAACGTACTTGGTAAGTCATAAACATGTGCTTCATTGCTCACCCTGTATGCCGTCGACGGATAAAAAGTCTTCAAGAGTAAGTTTTTGTCAAAACACTGTAGGGCGTCTGTTACTGTCGCCTGTTTTCGAAGGACGTTAGGTTCAGTGGACGTCATACGACTGTTCGGCCCAAGTCTGTAAGTAGCTTTTAGTTTGCCATGAGTCCTACACCGTTTAGTAGGGTAGAGCACTGAATGCTTTATTAGTTTGTTGCACATGCGAGTTTGCACTAGAAATGTTCTGCTTTCCACTATAATACATCGTAAGAATAAACAAAACAAACGCGATGATTAGTCAGAAGCCGTTAGCACACGTACACTGGTCTCGTTACGCTCTTGGAAGTAGGTCCCACTTACGTATTAACTGTATTATTACTAAGTTGCGTTAAGTGAAACTAAGACATTCAAATGTATTAACAGCTACAGACGTTTCTCTCAATCGCGCTTTAGCGACGTGGTTTTTATTTCAAAAACTGTGTACAGTCACTGCCTCTACACTGTTGTGCTCTGATTGTCGCGCTGATAATGCGCAGTATGAAAATGGCTGAGGTTTGCTTCCTGTTCCGTGGTGAAACACGCGTGAGCAATACGGTTATAAAGTGCCGAGATATAGGCTGTTCTCAATGTTTTCCATAAATTTACGGAGATGATCGGCCTTGAAGTTTTCCCAGCGACTTTGTGTAGTACAGTTGATTTATAAACCCATATCATACGTGTAGCGCACTCGGTAGCGTAACGGAATGAATTCACATGCTGATTAGAAAACTCATCATAATTTCTTATGAATAATGCACGTCGTCTTGTTTCTAATAACGTATTGGACGCGAAATTCCTGTGTTCGTTTCAAATAGAAATACAAATTCTTAATTATTGGTGTTTTATGAAAGACTTCATAAGTTGCTTAAATTAAGCAAACATAACTATTTTTTCAAGGCAAAACTGAAAAACCAAATCCTCTTTACTTGGACTATGTGCATAGTTTTATACCGCTTTAATTTTTTAAGGCAAAACTGAAAAACCAAATCCTCTTTACTTGGACTATCTGCGTTTTATGCCGCAGAGGTAGAGAAGTATTGTAGAAACATGAAACAACAATAATTTTCACAGCATCGAGCACATCATACAAATGCATTTTTTTGATTTGCTGCTGTACCATTACAATGTGAACCCAACAGAACTGATCTGGAGCCAAGTTAAGAGACTTGGCCCGAGAAGTAACATGACTGTTTTCTGCCAGACGATGTACTAGAACTAACGCACGCAGCTTTTTCACACGCCACTGCCGAACGCTGGCGGGAAATAGAACGGCTCGTCATGAAAGAAGAGAAAATGCGGCGCCTGGTTGGCTTCGAGGATTGTGTTGATAGGGTCGTTGTCAACGTAGCAGGTGACACTTCCACAACTGAAATGTATTTCTCGGTTTCTGATGTGGAAAGAGCTGAGAGATTACCAGACGACTAATTAATACCTTCATTGGCTTCAGTATTCAACAGTACGGTGAAATCCTTGCAGTATGCTTTTGCATTACACACAGTTCGCTCAGAAAAATTACCTCATATTTTCATCACTTGTTTGTAATTTGAAGACTATGTCAGGTGCGAACGAGTGCATTTCATGCTTTCCGTCTGGTCACCTAAGAAGCGCGCGGTAGTGCTGGAGTTCCTCCGAATATTATTTCGTCCTCATTAAAAATTAAATTACGTTCGAAGCTATATTGCTTCTTTGCTCGTCTCTTTTTACGTCTGAACTGCAACTGCTCTCAGCATTGCAGGTTAGTTGGACCGCTGGCTGGGCAGTGGTGTCCAAGTATAATGCGCCAGCATAGCTGTTGTCCCGCATTATCACTCATTCTATATGCGTGTAACACAGCATAAAACGTGTCCTTATAATTAGATTAGATTAGTACTTGTTCCATAGATCATGAAAACGACACTTCGTAATGATGTGGAACGTGTCAGGTTAATAAAAGGCGTCTATACAAGATATTACATTATACAAACTATTACATGACACTATTTTTAATTTTTTCTTTTTTTTGTGGCGGCTTGGGAAAGTATCCACTTACTATATCCAAAAATTCATCTAATGATTAGAAGGAGTTGCCGTTCAGAAATTCTTTTAATTTCCTTTTAACTACTATATGGCTATCTGTCAGACTTTTGATGCTATTAGGTAAGTGACCAAAGACTTTTGTGGCAGCATGATTTAGCCCCCTCTGAGCCAAAGCTAGATTTAACCTTGAGTAGTGAAGATCATCCATTCTCCTCGTGTTGCAGCCATTTACACTGCCATTACTTTTGAATTCGTTCGGATTGTTAATAACAAATTTCGTAAGTGGATATATATATATATATATATATATATATATATATATATATATATATATATATATATATTTTGTGAGGCTATAGTGAAGATCTGTAGCTCTTTAAATAAGTGTGTGCAGGATGATCTTGGATGATCTCCAGCAATTATTCTCATTACACACTTTTGTACTATGTACACTCTTTTACTCAATGATGAATTACCCGAGAATATGATGCCATACGAAAGCAGAGAGTGAAAATAGGCGTGGTAAGCCAAAATTTGCAATGACCCTAATAGCATAAGTAGCTGAACTCAAACGTTTCAGCAGATCTTCAGTGTTTTTTCCAGTTCAACCGCACATCAGCACATACACCTAGAAATTTTGAATATTCTACTGTAGCTACCGATTTCTGATCGAAGTCTATATTTATTAATGGTGTCATTCCATTTCCTGTGTGGAACTGTATGTACTGTGTTTTGTCAAAGTTTAATGAGAGCCCACTTGCAGAGAACCACTTAATGATTTTCTGAAAAACATCGTTTACAATTTCACCAGTTAATTCTTGTCTGTTGGGTGTGATAGCTATACGTGTATCATTGCCAAAAGGTACCAGCTTTGCATCTTCGTGAATATAGAATGGCAAGTCATTAATATATATTAAGAACAGCAGAGGACCCCAGACCGAACCTTGCGGCACCCCATTCTCGATTGTTCCCCAGTTTGAGAAATCACCAGTTTTTTGCATAATCGAACTTGACTGTACTGGTGACAGCTTGGCTTCCGCTCCACGTGAAACGAAATGCAGTGAAATTCAAGCAAACGCGGAAGAATACGTGGCTAATGTTTACATCAGCTTTATTCTTATGATGAACGGCATATACTGTATTTTTTCCACTTACTTTCTTAAGCCGTTAATTGTACAGGGCGGCGCAGACAAAAGTAGTCGTGTAAGTATAAAGGAAAGGCAGTGAAATTACAGAAACGAAAAGCTGAAATTGGCTTACCATTTATTTACAATGAAAAATATAGTAAAAAATTCGTTTGTAGTAGGTGCTGTGACTCCTTGCAACATCGGTACACAGCTGCACACGTCTAAGCGTATTCAGATACACTTGGCGTAAAGTCCGGGTATGGTGACGGCAACTTCACAGCCGATGTTGTTTTTCAGTTCCTTTATTGTGTGTGGATTTGTTTCATAACCCTTACTCTTCAATTGCCCCACAGAAAAAATCATACGTTGTTAGGTCCGGCGAACGTGGTGGCCATTATTCGTGTTTGCTAACAGTTCGTTCCTCTGTGAAGACATCGTTGACTCGTTGCAGGGGTACCTTAGACGGTGGCACGTTGTCCCATCGTGCTGGAAGACGCAGTATTGCCGCCCGTATTCAGTGAGTCGAGCTCAAAATGTATCAAAATTTTCCATGTATGCAAACGTGTTTGAGGGTATTGTCAAAAAATATCGGTCCGGTGATGCGCGTTCCTGTTAACAACGCACCAAACGGCGAGCTCTTCATCGTGGAGTGGCTGCTCACATACAATGGACAGTAGGCTTGTCCGTCGCCCGGTGCCCTGTGCGCTCATTACTCAAGATTAAATAGAAAGGGTCACACAACCCACAGTTGGTGTTATTCACAAGCCACGTACAGTAATCTAAAGTGCCTTTCATAAGTTTGGGACAAGAAGAATAGATTTTATTTACTTCGAGAAGTAACAGATAAACAATTAAACGTATTATGTTTGTTATTCCAACAAAAAAATGGCTCAAATGGCTCTGAGCACTATGGGACTCAACTGCTGAGGTCATCAGTCCCCTAGAACTTAGAACTACTTAAACCTAACTAACCTAAGGACATCACACATCCATGCCGGAGGCAGGATTCGAACCTGCGACCGTAGCAGTCGCGCGGTTCCGGACTGAGCGCCTAGAACCGCATGACCACCGCGGCCGACGTTATTCCAACAGATAGAATGATATTCACAGAGCAATAAATTGGACATTTTACTTCATTTAATGACTTACAAAATACAAATAATTATGTGAAATAACTTGGATTTCAATTCGCAAATGTTTTGGGACAAAGTGCAGAAATAAACCAAAAACTAGGAAATAATGAGGATTTAGTACTTTGTAGTTCTACAGCGATGTTGTACCACTTGTCAGCCGTTTTGACATACTTCGTACAAGCTTGTGTAAGTACGAAATACTTAGATTTTTCCCATTCTTCTTGCAGTCGTCTCCTGAGTTTTTGTTTACACTGTCGGGGGCTTATCGAATATGTCTTTCTAACGCATCCCATAAATTCTCAATGCAGTTCATGTCCGGATTTTGTGGAAGGGATTGACAACTTTTGGACAGTTGTACAGGAGCCACAAAATGGCGGGGGGGTGACTTTGCGACTGTCTTGTTCTTGAGTGTTTGAATGAATGCTGAGCAGTGAGCGACCAAATGACAACCACCTACAAGGTACTTCTGTGAGAGTAAAGAGTAAAATCTCCAAAATAATTTTATTTTATTTTGTTTTTAATGTATTATTAACATTTTACAGTTCATTTCAAAATTGCTGTTCCCATACCTTTTTCCTTTTTTTTTTATTTTTCTTTTTTTTTTAACTCGTGTTTCATTTGTACTCCTGAAACTCTGCGACCACGTCAGTCGAGCTACACTTTGAACCGTAAATCCAGCAATGAAAATGGGAAACCATAATCACACATTGTCACTGCATGTGCAGGAAACACACCCTGCTCTTCTTCAATGGATACAACCTGTCCACACACTGATGCACGATGTTTCCCATGCAATTTGTTCATGAGGATATTTGTTAGTTGCTGCATGAATTGAAACTTTCTTGTCACGAATTTCGTTAATGGCATTCGCGAACAAATCCTAAGTGTAGCTGGCACAGGGACAACAACCTTCGACTTTTTATACGTCCGTGGGATCTTCTGCAACAGTCTCATTGACAACAAATCAGTATTATGAATACCGATACAGAATATTATTGGGGAGTCACCCAGAGCCTTAATGAAAACCTGGCATAAAGTCAGCCTTGCATCTTTCAGTTTTTAACAACGTTGGCCGATGTGCCAAAATCGCCACTGAGAGAACATTGATAATGACATCAGACTAATGTAGCAAAAATTGTATACTAAGCAGAATTTCCTGGTATTCTTCCTTCCGTGAGACACGACAGAAAGTTTCCGACAAACAGGCTTCCAGTGCGAAGCGCTCGGGCTGTTGCAGAAGGTTTGATGGGACAACTGCAGATGGCAGCACTGACCAGCAAACTTTTAGGCATTACACTTCGCTTGGTGGGGACATTCCCGAATTGTAGGACGCATTTGCTCGAATGAAGCCCGGCCGGCACGGATTCGCCTGTATGGCGGATTACGCTATTCTGATTGCAAGTTCTGTTAACATTTTTGGGCGGGCTAAGCCCCAAAAACCTGTGAAGAGCTTCGCCACTGAGGGCTTTAAGGCTCTAGGCAGGCGGGCTGCGAAATCCCGGCTGGGACAGCCGAAAATGTTACCTTTCGTCTCATAGGAAACGAAGACCGGTGTTATTCTGACTCATTTCACTAAAATTATAAAAATTATTTTCCTGCAGTTTTATTTGCTTCATGCGATGCTCGTTACAACTTGACATACGTAGATGTTGGAGTATACGGACAATGTAGTGGAATCATGCGTTTTTAAGCAATCAGTTTTCCGTCCTTTAGTGAGTAACATCGGCGCTCCGACATATCGTGTAGCCAAGCATGTTGCTTCTCTGTTGAGTCCACAAGTAGGTCGGTGTGAACATCATATCAGGACTCAACTGATTTTTTTTTACGTCGTTTGGAGGGACTGCAGTTGAATGACTCTGATATTTTAGTGAGTTTCGATGTGGTCTCTCTCTTCACTCGTGTTCCTATGTCTGATTCGTTGCGGTTAATTGAGGCCAGGTTTGGTGCTCAATTAACTAATCTCTTTCGGTATGTATTTGACATCAACTTACTTTTTATTTAATGACCAGTATTACGAGCAGACAGATGGAGTTGCGATGGGTAGTCCGTTGTCTCCAGCGATCGCAAATTTGTTTATGGAAGATTTCGAGGAACGTGCATTGGAGTCGGCGCCTTTGAAACCCGCCTGTTCCTTTAGATATATTAACGATACCTTTGTTTTTGGCCTCAGGGCAGGGAGAATTTGAATGCCTTTCTAGAACATCTGAACTCGATCCACCCGAACATTCGTTTTACGATGGAGGTGGAAGAGGATGGTTGCCTTACCTTTCTCGACGTGTTGGTTAGGAGGAAGGGTGATGGATCATTGGGACATGCAGTCTACAGGAAACGCACTCACACCGACTTGTACTTACAGGCTAATAGTTGTCACCACCCAGCTCAGCGGGAAGGGGTACTTCGTACCTTGGTACACAGGGCACATGTCGTTTCCGACGCTGAGACTTTGCCGGCTGAGCTGTCCCATCTTGAAGTTACATTTCGTCAAAATGGTTATAGAGATAGATTGAACGTGCGTTGCGCTATCGACCAACTGTACATCGAGTGATTGATGATAATTCTGAGTCGACAGCTACGTCTACTGCGTTTTTGCCTTACGTAGGAAACACTTCCAACAAGATCGGTCGAATTTTACGGAAATACGATGTGAAATGTGTTTTTCGACCTCCATCTAAAATTAGAGAGTCCTGTTAAGGATGATCTTGGTCTGCGTAAGGCGGGTGTATATCGCATTCCTTGTAGCTGTGGCATGGCATGTATTGGTCAAAGTATCAGGACCGTGGAGGACCGATGTACTGAGCATAAACGGCACACACGATCACAGCAGCCAAGTAGATCTGCTACTGCCGAACATTGCTTGGATACTGGTCACCCCCTGTTATATAATAACACCGAGATATTGGCATGCACGTCCAGCTATTGGGACAGTGTCATTAGGGAGGCAGTTGAGATTAAATTAGCGAGCATCCTCGTTAACAGGGATGGAGGTTTCTGTTTAAACTGTGAAGAAACAGAGGGACAGAGTCAATGCTGCCTCACCTGCGAATTCGTAGTCTCACTATCGATAGCTCTGATAGCATCTTTGGCGGCACGAGTGTTCAGTGTGTGTGTTATCTTTCCTGCTTCAGTCCGAGAACCGAGGTTTTAAATTTGCATGTACGCCGCCTGTCCGTTGCAGTTTGCCTTGAAAATGGCGGGGTGTTCTCCCGCCAAATATCGGCGGTCGCTGAAAGTGAAAGTGTTACGTCTCTGATTTCCCGGAAGTATACGGAGAAAAGCCTCATATCAGACAGTGGAGTACCATTGTTGTACATCATTGTTTGAGACATTTATCGTAACGTAAGGAAAAAAAAGGAGCGGTTGAGCCCAAAGAAAGCAGCAACTGCCCTCAGAAAGACCTGCGCAGATCCACTAATGATAGTTATGCATCTGGGAGGGGGGGGGGGGGGGGACAGGGTCCATGTGTCGGACTAAGAATTGCTTCTCCGAGGTGTGACCGTCACTGACTACATTGATTGTCAACAACCGAGACGTCTTGCAGACGCAGTCGAGGACAGCGACCAGGAAGGCTGAGTGGAGTGGTGCGCGCGCCCGCATTCTGCTAGACTGACAAACGCTTTACAGGAGTTATATTGGAAAGTCACTCCGCACCCACCTTGTTCAGCTGATCTTGCGTCCTCAGATTTGCACCTTTCCCGCTCTCTATCGAACAACCTTCAAGGAACTTCATCTTTCCGCAAGAGAATGCGCTCCGGACATGCTTCGACGAGTTCGTCGCCTCAGAACCACGTCCTTTCTACACAATTGCCAAACCGAAAAGTTTGGCAGTTGCAAATAGTGAAAGAGAGTATGTTATCGGTGACTAAAGTCTGTTATGTATACCTGTTCTGACGGAAAAACGCTACGAACTTACGCATGAACCCAATAGAACGCGCGGTCGCCACACTGGAAAATAAGCTGAGAATTTATTATGGCGCAATGGACATTCGAGAGGAAGTTCTGGAAAACTACTGCAGATAAACGTCTGGGACATGTTTTATTAGATTCACCAGACCAGTAAAAAGAAAATAAATGGAAATCGTGCTTTACTTTAACGTCGTACAGTTCTGCGATGGCTTTGTTGCAACAAGCTGCGACGTCGTCGCGAAAAAACAGTGATCCGTATATGTAATCAGTTTCCTTTAATTTACTTCAATGGTCGCAGACTGTTTGATAACAGATTGCCGGTTTCGGTCTTTAATGACCATCATCAGATGGCTAATTATTGTTTGTTCACATTCCGCATCAAAAGTGAGAAGAAAGCCAAAACGTGGGAGAAGCGTTCATCCAGATCGAAAACGTGCAATTGCAGAATAAGAGGGACTGTCTTAAGGTTCTCACCATTTGCAACAGAATATTTTCAAGTATTCCTTCCGTGTTCATCCCTTAATTATCAACACCATCTCTTTGCAAACTGCCACTAGAAACAAAATCTTACATACGCACTGCGGGGAAAGTGATAAAAAAGGGACACAGATCGCTCATGCGTCAGCGAATATTATCATTTTATTCGCAAGTATAGTTGTTTCTTCTGTAGTTTATTCGCTAAATGGAAGAGGTTTCAAGGTCCCTTTTTGAATTGTTACATCAAACTGCATGCCATTGTTTACATCTTCGACTTCAAGTAAAACATATTAGATAGGCCGACGTAATCAGCCCCTAAAGCAGTCGGAAAAAAAAGATCGGTCATGCACCAGGGGGTGGGGGGGGGCAATCGACCCCATTGCCCCTCCCCCCCCCCCCCCCCCTCCCCCTTGGATCCGCCCCTGAGTGCACGTGCGCTCGCCATCGCTCGCAAGCGAAATGCCTTTCAGAGGTGACGCGATACACCAATGATGTTCCACATGTTACACAAATTAATTTTATACGTTTCTTAATACTTTCTCGTGGAGGTTTCTGCAAGGTGCAACAGAACACAAGTTCATCAGCAACGAAACTTTTCTTTACATACACGCAATAGTTTCACATCTCTTTTTTGGTCTCGGAATACTTTTATGTTTTCGATAAAATATTTATCACATGCATCAGTGAACTGTCAGAATGCTCATATACTTTTCCGTCCAAGTATATTTGTGGTTCTGTTTCTTCAACAAGCTGAAGCAAAAAATTATTTTTCTACAAAATTTGTTGTAACACTAGTTCCTATTTTTCGTAGAAGCTGGCAAGAATTTTCTTTTCATCTACATGATTACTCTGCAATTCACATTTAAGTGCTTGGCAGAGGGTTGATCGAACCACAATCATACTATCTCCCTACCATTCCACTCCCGAACAGCGCGCGGGAAAAACCAACACCTAAACCTTTCTGTTCGAGCTCTGATTTGTCTTATTTTATTTTGATGATCATTCCTACCTATATAGGTTGGGCTCAACAAAATATTTTCGCATTCGGAAGAGAAAGTTGGTGTCTGAAATTTCGTAAATAGATCTCGCCGCGACGAAAAACGTCTTTGCTTTAATGACTTCCATCCCAACTCGCGTATCATATCTGCCACACTCTCTCCCCTATTACGCGATAATAAAAAACCAGCTGCCCTTTTTTGCACCCTTTCGATATGCTATGTCAATCCCACCTGGTAAGAATCCCACACCGCGCAGCAATATTCTAACAGAGGACGAACGAGTGTAGTGTAAGCTGTCTCTTTAGTGGACTTGTTGCATCTTCCAAGTGTCCTGCCAATGAAACGCAACCTTTGGCTCGCCTTCCCCCACAATATTGTCTATGTGGTCTTTCCAACTGAAGTTGTTCGTAATTTTTACACCGAGATACTTAGTTGAATTGACAGCCTTGAGAATTGTACTATTTATCGAGTAATCGAATTCCGACGGATTTCTTTTGGAACTCGTGTGTATCACCTTACACTTTTCGTTATTTAACGTCAACTGCCACCTGCCACACCATACAGCAATCTTTTCTGAATCGCTTTGCAACTGATACTGGTCTTCGGTTGACCTTACCAGACGGTAAATTACAGCATCATCTGCGAACAACCTAAGAGGACTGCTCAGATTGTCACCCAGGTCATTTATATAGATCAGGAACAGCAGAGGTCCCAGGACGCTTCCCTGGAAAGTAATCCATCATATTCAAGACTAGATGAGAGATGTCTGATATTTTTTTCGTAATTCTTACTAATATTTGAAATTATCACTAATCGGCAATGCTCTGAGACGGTGCCTATTTTCACGTCAGCCGCTACAGTCATTTCCGTTCCTGTTCCGCGCGCAAACCGAGCGATGGAAAAACGACTGCCTATAAGAGCCCGCGCGAGCCGTAATTTCTTCCACCTTATGTTCGAGAGTCTTACGAAATCAACGTTGGCGGCGGTAGAATAATTTCGCAGTCGGCCACTAATGCCATACGTGCTTACCCGTGCACAGTCGTGAATTTGTTCTCCAACCATTCCAGTTTATCCTGTTAGCTCTTTCTGCGAATCTTATTTTTTAGATATCTACATTCATCCTCGCGTGCTTCATTTGCTGCATCTTTATATTTTCTCCTTTTGTAAGTGAAATTCAGTGTCTTCTGTGTTTGCCGAGGATTTCTACCAGGCCTTGTCTTCTTACATAGTTGATGTTGTTCTGCCACCACTATTTCCCCTCCAACTCTACCCATTCACTTCCTATCGTATTCTCCTGTCAGTTATTGTCTGTTGTTCTCTTTGAAACCCTCAACAATCTGTGGCTCTTTTCATTTATTCAGGTCCCAACTCCTTAAGTTCCTATCTTTATGCAGTTCCTTCGGATTTAGTCTGCATTTCATGACCAATAAATTATGATCAGAGTTCGCATCTGGCCCTGGAAATGTTTTGCAGTTTAAAACGTGGTTAGAAATTTGTCTTAACGTTATGTAATATATCTGAAACCTTCAGTGGATCCAGGTTTCTCCTTCCACGTTTTTTAAACAAAGTATCACCGATGATTAAATTATGCATCGCGGAAAATCCTACTAGTCAGCTTCCTCTTTTATTCCTTTCCCCGCATCCAAATACATCTACTATTTTTCTTCTGTCCCTCGTCGCAATGAAATTTTTGTCTCGCTCACTATCTCAGTTTCTTTTATCTCGTTTTACATTCTTTGAAACTTTCATCTCGTGTGGTGCTAGTTGGCGTACAAAGTTCGACTACCGTGATAGGTGCTGTTTTTGTATCTATAACGTGTCCACTATGCTGTACGCAATAGCTTAACCGTGTTCCTGTTTTCTTATACATTGTCATATCTACTCCTGTATTAACATCTATTTCATCTTATATTTTGTGTTCATTCGCTAGCCAGGTGTAATTAGACAGTACTGATCTACATCTACATCCATACTCTGCAATCCACCTGACGGCGTGTGGCGCAGGGTACTTTGAGTACCTCTATCGGTTCTGCCTTCTGTTTCAGTCTCGTATTGTTCGTGGAAAGAAAGATTGATTTTATTCTCATGGTCTCTTCGCGAGATATACGTAGGAGGGAGCAATATATTGCTTGACTCCTCGGTGAAGGTATGTTCTCGAAACTTCAACAAAAGCCCTATCGAGCTACTGAGCGTCTCTCCTGCAGAGTGTTCCACTGGAGTTTATCTGTCATCTCCGTAACGCTTTCGCGATTACTAAATGATCCTGTAACGAAGCGCGCCGCTCTCCTTTGGATCTTCTCTCTCTCTCTTCTATCAACCCTGTCCGGTACGGATCCCACCCTGGTGAGCAGTGTTCAAGCAGTGGGCGAACAAGCGTACTGTAACCTACTTCCTTTGCTATCGCATTGCATTTCCTTAGGATTCTTCCAGTGAATCTCAGTCTGGCATCTGCTTTACCGACGATCAACTTTATATGATCATTGCATTTTAAATCACTCCTAATGCCTACTCCCAGATAATTTATGGAATTAACTGCTTGCAGTTGCTGACCTGCTATTTTGTAGCTAAATGATAAAGTATATTTCTTTCTATGTATTCGAAGCACATTAACTTGTCTACATTGAGATTCAATTGCCATTCCCTGCACCATGCGTCAATTCGTTGCAGATCCTCCTGCATTTCAGTACAATTTTCCATTGTTACAACCTCTCGATGTACTACAGCATCATCCGCAAAAAGCCTCAGTGAACTTCCGATGTTATCCACAAGGTCATTTATGTATATTGTGAATGGCAATGGTCCTACGACACTCCCCTGCGGCACACCCGAAATCACTCTTACTTCGGAAGACTTCTCTCCATTGAGAATGACATGCTACGTTCTGTTATCTAGGAACTCTTCAATCCAATCACACAATTGGTCTGATAGTCCATATGCTCTTACTTTGTTCATTAAACGACCGTGGGGAACTGTATCGAACGCCTTGCGGAAGTCAAGAAACACGGCATCTACCTGGGAACCCGTGTGTATGCCCCTCTGAGTCTCGTGGACGAATAGCGCGAGCTGGGTTTCATACAGTAGTCTTTTTCGAAACCCATGCTGATTCCTACAGAGTAGATTTCTAGTCTCCAGAAAAGTCATTATACTGAATTTGTTCAAATCGTTCTAAGCACTTAACATTTGAGGTCATCAGTCCCCTAGACTAATTAAACCTAACACTAACCTAAGAACATCACACACATCCATGACCGAGGCAGGATTCGAACCTGCAACCGTAGCAGCAGCGCGGTTCCGGACTGAAGCGCCTAGAACGGCTCGGCCACAGCGGCCGGCCCTGAATTTGTTACGAAAATGTTTGTGTCAGTGCTAGTCGTCGCTACTTGCCAAAATTAAGTGCTCTCTAAACAAAAACACTGTGGCACATGTCCACCTTTTGTAGTAGCACTTCGAGCCACTGCTATAAAGCTCCGCCCAACACGGGAGTAGTCCGCCTCCGGTAGCTGAGTGGAAGCCGGCACGGTAGCTCAGCGTGTTCGGTCAGAGAGCTGGTTGGGCTCTGTAATAAAAAAACTGAGCGGAAGGATCAACAAACAAACTTAAACGGATGTCCTGTGACGTCTGCAACGACCAAACACAACGGTCAACAACGGACAAAATGAAAGGAAAAAAAAGCGGTCAGCGCGACAGAATGTCAGTCCTAAGGGCCCGCGTTCGATTCGCGGCTGGGTCGGAGATTCCCTCCGCTCAGGGACTGGTTGTTGCGTTGTCCTTATCATTATTTCATCCCCGTAGACGCACAAGTCGCCGAAGTGGCGTCAAATCGAAAGACTTGCACCCGGCGAACGCTCTACCCGACGGGAGGCCCTAGTCACACGACATTTACATTTTTATTTACCACGGGAATAGCGAAACCTGTACTTTGTTTACGAGTGCTAGTATCCAGTACGACGACAACACTGTAGCTACAGTTGGCAGACAAGAATTCCAATCATCGTAGCCTTTAATATTCGACATGTGCAGCAGATTGCTATATCACGAAAATAAAATGTAGCCAAGAGTAGAGCCGATGAAATTCCGTATTGCAGATAAGATCACGAAACAGTGTACGAAAAGTCCGTTTATTCAAGTTTCCTAGATTATCCCTTTCTTGTCTTAAATATTTTAAATGAGCAGGATAAGTAAGTAATTCAGACAAATATTTAGTAAGTTATCTATGAAAATTCCTGGCAGATTAAAACTGCGTGCCGGACCGAGACTCGAACTCGGGACCTTTGCCTTTCGCGGGCAAGAGCTACCCGAGCACGACTCACGCACCGTCCTCACAGCTTTACTTCTGCCAGCACCTCGTCTCCTACCTTCCAAACTTTACAGAAGCTCTCCTGCCAAGTCATCTATGGTTTTATTCGCAGTAAAACTTAACGACCGCATAGAATGCTTTCTCGCAAAGAAACTGTAAGCTCTGATACTGAAGTAAATCCCAGCAAAATTTGTAGAAGTGGGATTCATGAAGTGGCGTTTTGTAATAGTCCGGAATGTAACTCGACCAATAGTCAAAGATAAGGAGAACGCTTAAAATGATTCGAAATAAAACGATACGTTTGCACTTTGCAGGACACAGTTGTTTCTGTGTTTGCCATGAAAATGTTAAACGTTTACTGGCCAGAGATTTGTTTGAAGAACGTAAAGATACGAACTTCGGCGTGAAACTAAACCGTACCGTTAACTATCATCTTTCCTCACCTTTCGTTTTGCACATATAGTTGGCATTATCATTGGCATTTATAATGTCTGTGGTTCGATGTAGTGATTGCCCTTTCATTTTTTTTAATATGACATAGTGCCACCTGATACTGCACTTATGTGTTTAAGATCTTATGTCAAAATCACAGAGTAAATATCTCTGGAGTGAGCATTGCGTTCTGCGCATGTTGTCAACATTAAACCAGGATTGTCACGTGTTTTCGGGACTTCGCTGTGCGTGTATGCTTTCCTCAGAGTTTGAAGTTTATAATGTCAAGAGTTTTTGTTGTGTTTTCACCGTCTGTTTATAGTGTAATAGCGATGGTGAATTACTGTTGTTGCTACGGATGCAAAGAAAAATATGTGAAGGGGGGGATAGTAACTTTTCATGGGTACTATCTTTAAAGCCGGCCGGAGTGGCCGTGCGGTTCTAGGCGCTACAGTCTGGAGCCGAGCGACCGCTCCGGTCGCAGGTTCGAATCCTGCCTCGGGCGTGGATGTGTGTGATGTCCTTAGGTTAGTTAGGTTTAATTAGTTCTAAGTTCTAGGCGACTGATGACCTCAGAAGTGAAGTCGCATAGTGCTCAGAGCCATTTGAACCATTTTGAACTATCTTTAAAAATTTCGAGACGCATTATAATTAAGTCTTGATTCTGTAGACCTATTTTTCTACGATTTTATGACTATATAATAGATATTACGGTTCGTACAAAAGCTTACAAACAATCGCTTCCTCTCGTAAATTTACTAGTGGAACAGGAAAGGGAATGAATGGTTAGTTGTTTCAGCAAATACTACCCTCCATGCATTTATCAGTGACTTGTCGATTATGTATATAGATTTGAAAGACAGGAGACAGATAAATTCAATAGAGTGGGAGTCTGTAATTGTCTTCGTACAATATGTGTGTCCAAACCTTTTGTTTACTGTATAGTTACAAAATGGCTCTGAGCACTGTGGGACTCAACTTCTCAGGTCATTAGTCCCCTAGAACTTAGAACTAGTTAAACCTAACTAACCTAAGGACATCACACACATCCATGCCCGAGGCAGGATTCGAACCTGCGACCGTAGCGGTCGCGCGGTTCCCGGCTGCAGCGCCTAGAACCGCACGGCCACTTCGGCCGGCTGGAAAGTTACAGTAGGAGACGATGTTAAGTGTGTCTAGGACATGGAGAATGATTATGTGTGATTTATATTTTAGTTTCCCGAAGGATGAACAACGAGTAAAGATGCGGTTCCTGAAAATAGGAGGAGTAATTTTGTCCCCATAAAATATTCTAAAGTATGTTCAAAATACTTTGAAGAGGAAAGTTTAGAAAGAGGAAAATTTGGACGTGTGTGGCAGAAGGTAGATGCTACATCAACTATTTTTAATTTTCCGCGGTACGTAGTACCAATTTCAGCATTCAGCTTAAATACATTTTCTGCACAAATCAAAAAACACAATAGTGTAGCTAATCAAAGTACATATTCATGTTCTTTGGTGTATTTTGCCTTCAATTTATTTTCTTCACCATTTGATTAAGGAACGTAAAATATTAGTAAACATGTCCCCAAACTCTTTCATTTGTGTCACTTCCCACTTCCCTTAATGGTGTTCTATGGGTTGACTGTTACATGACCAACTATATTTGCTTTACAGTACATTTATTCTCCGATCGCCTTTTTTCCCCCTTCTTACTCAGTCTGCTACTTATTTTATAAACTGGGAGCAAGTACGTAAAATGCGTTAAATAAACACTTGAAAGTGTCACCAGTAAGAAAAATTGTGCTTTAGGACGCAATAACGAGAAAATAAATAGCAGAAATAGAAGAAAAAAAAGGACGAATTAGCAAGGATATAACCGCTAATGTGAGGCAAATTCGGTGTTTTTCGGACACTTGCAAAAGTACTGGAGTACTGTCGAGTTGTTTTGCAAGACTATCACTGCAAAAATGTACGTCAGGATCTGTAATACTATTAAAAGCCGTATCATACCCTAAACTACCAAAAATCGAGTGCACCTGAACTGTGACACCTATCGCAAAGAAGCAGAATGCAATATGACTTGCCCTTAAAATTTACGTAGCTGGTTTATTCCCGGTATCAAACGGATACTGTTAAAATGTCTGCGCAACATATATAAATAATCCACGACACTTACGAATAGAATCCGTCTGTACTAGGGATGTAGTAACGTTCGAAATATACAGGGCGCTATACGGACAAACACGCGACGTCCCGAGAACACGTGACCAGGCCGGCAATGTATGTTGACAACAAAATCTGTTCTGCGCATCTGAATGCTCACTCCAGAGATATTTACTCTATGGTCAAAATATGGCACTGTAATGCAGCGTCTGTAACTGAATTTTAATTTTGTGCTTAAAGAGAGAACTTGTGATAATGTCCATGAAGCTGAACTTTTGTATGTAATTAATATCTTGACCATACCAGAATACAAACAAGCAGTTTGTCTGTTGGTGGGTATTACAGAGTGAGAAAAAAATTGAAACTGTCGGCTCCAGTTGGCAACAGTGTAAGCTGTCTGAATGCTGAATGTGTGAAGTAGAATTCCATTCCATTCGCAGGTATCATAACACAGACATGGGCGCAGACCAACACTCGCCGATAAACGGCCGTTTCCGACGGCAGAGAGAGAGAGAGAGAGAGAGAGAGAGAGAGAGAGAGAGAGAGAGACTGGGTCACGCGACATCGCTAGCCTTGACACGCACGCCACGGGCTCGCTGTAGGTCGCTGTAAACCATCACCAAACAATTTCTGAAGATTCACGTGCTTGTCAAGTTATTTGGCAGTGTGCTTTGTTTGTCGTGTTTGGCAATCTCAGAGGCGTTTCACGTGTTTAAGGGAAATTTTGATTAACAGCCGATTTGACTGAACAGTTTGACTATGTACGCTTGCGTTTGTCAAACAGAAAGCAGTTGCGTGCCAGACTTCAAGGTGACAGACAGCATAAGTTATTTGGCAGTGTGCTTTGTTTGTCGTGTTTGCCAATCTCAGAGGCGTTTCACGTGTTTAAGGGAAATTTTGATGGACAGCCGATTTGACTGAAAAGTTTGACTATGTACGCTTGCGTTTGTCAAACAGAAAGCAGTTGCGTGCCAGACTTCAAGGTGACAGACAGCATAAGTTATTTGGAAGTGTGCTTTGTTTGTCGTGTTTGGCAATCTCAGAGGCGTTTCACGTGTCTAAGGGAAATTTTGATTGACAGCCGATTTGACTGAAAAGTTTGACTATGTACGCTTGCGTTTGTCAAACAGAAAGCAGTTGCATGCCAGACTTCAAGGTGACAGACAGCATAAGTTATTTGGCAGTGTGCTTTGTTTGTCGTGTTTGGCAATCTCAGAGGCGTTTCACGTGTTTAAGGGAAATTTTGATTGACAGCCGATTTGATTGAAATGTTTGACTATGTACACTTGCGTTTGTCAAACAGAAAGCAGTTGCGTGCCAGACTTGAAGGTGACAGACAGCATAAGTTATTTGGCAGTGTGCTTTGTTTGTCGTGTTTGCCAATCTGAGAGGCGTTTCACGTGTTTAAGGGAAATTTTGATTGACAGCCGATTTGACTGAAATGTTTGACTATGTACACTTGCGTTTGTCAAACAGAAAGCAGTTGCGTGCCAGACTTAAAGGTGACAGACAGCATAAGTTATTTGGCAGTGTGCTTTGTTTGTCGTGTTTGCCAATCTCAGAGGCGTTTCACGTGTTTAAGGGAAATTTTGATTGACAGCCGATTTGACTGAAAAGTTTGACTATGTACGCTTGCGTTTGTCAAACAGAAAGCAGTTGCGTGCCAGACTTAGAGGTGACAGACAGTACGAATGTCGGTATTTCGCCGGACATTTTAAGTCGTAACGACTTTTTCTTACTGTTTATTTCTTTGTATAGTGTGTTTGCACAATTTTGGTGAGTAAAATCAGAGGATTAGGCGGAGAAAAATCGAATCTCAAAGGCCATCACCAGAACGGTAGAGGTGTTGCGTCACTCCTGTTTGACACAAAAAATTAATAGTCTAAGCCCGAAATAGCAACGGGAGTACAACAAAATATTGTCTCTTAATATTTTGCTTCACATCTTTCCACAATAATATTACTCACAGTTAGAAATCTGCTCCAATTTGCAGACACTGTATCTGAAAATTTTAAATGATCGTTGAGAAACTGGACCAAGTTTTCGCATAATTTTGTCTTCTTTCTGATGTGAGTGCGATTTCTAGCAAGTCCAATATAGGTGCGATTATCAAGTTCTAATTGTAATATTTCGTTTAGCAGATTCTGGTGGGTATATTTATGGATAAGTTCCAACTGCTCCCCGGACCACCTCCTGCTTTCTTCTTCTTCATCATCATCATCATCTTCTTCTTCTTCTTCTTCTTCATACGCAGCGCTCAGTGCAAGAAATCCCTGGCTTTACATTCAAGCGCCATGAAACTGGTATAGGCATGCGTATCTAAATCAAGATATATGTAAACAGCAGAATACGGCGCGGCGGTTGGCAACGCGCATAGAAAAAAAGTGTCTGACACAGTTGATAGATCGGTTACTGCTGCTACAATGGCAGGTCATCAAGATTTAAGTGAGTCAGAACGTCGTGTTGTAGTCGGCGCACGAGCGATGGGACACAGCATCTCCGAGGTAGCGATGAAGTGGGGATTTTCCCGTACGACCATTTCACGAGTGAACCATGAAAATCAGAAATCCGGTAAAACATCAAATCTCGGACACCACGGCGGCTGGAAAAAGATCCTGCAGGAACGGGACCAACGACGACTTAACAGAATCGTTCGACGTGACAGAGGTGCAACCCTTCCGCAAATTGCTCCATATTTCAATTCTGGACGATCAACAAGTGTCAGCGTGCGAGCCATTCAACGGAACATCGTCGATGTAGGCTTTCATCAGAGCCGAAGGTCTACTCGTGTGCCCTCAATCACTCCTCGGCACAGTTTTGCGCCTCGTCGGAACCCATCGACGACGACATTTGACTGTCGATGACTGGAAACATGTTGCCTGGTCGGACGAGTCTCGTTTCAAATTGTGTCGAGTGGACGGACGTTTATGGACCCTGTATGTCAGCAGGGGACTATTCAAGTTGGAGATTGTAAGGGATCCGTGAGCCCGCGAACATAGATGCTAGTATCTGATGCCCAGGTCGATAGTAGACAGGAGTCGATTGTCAAGCGCTGCAGCAGGCAGTGAACCTAGTGTCGAGTGCGTGGTAGTACTGGAGAGTGTCGAGTGACAAGTGGTGCTGGAGAGACAAGCAAGAATGGTGGTCGAGTGAGTTGTAAAGGATAAAATTCACCGGAGTATGACGAGTGGGCACGTCCCCCAGATCGTCGTGGGGTTGACCCTCACTAATACCGATTCGCGAGTGATATGAAACAGTAAGTGACAAGTGCCGAATTACGTGTTTAGCGTCAACCGCGTCGGCCAGCAACAACCATGGATTGCAGTGAGGTTTTTTGTGAATGTTAACCATCAGCATTGTACTGAAAATCAGCAACCAATAAAAAGATATAACTGTAATTAGACGTGTAAGGCGAAGGTAGCAACTGCCTCAGAATTTACGTGTTAGTAGGAAATATATATCAGTTTGTACATCGCAACCTTTATGGTTCTTAATAGTAGACAAACTTTCAATCATTCCACTATTCAGTCTCAGAGAACAGCCGCACTCGGCTGAAATACCCCCGAAACCACTGCAGAAAAACCGATAGCCTTTCATCCATTAAACACACGGTCATATAATCATAATAATTAACTGTTTGGCTTCTTCGGTAAATTACATGGAACCCAATAAGGAATTTAAACGTGGGTGTTACAAGATGCTCTCTAAGGATGTGGGGGCGTGTGCAGTTGGAGTGATATGGGACCCCTGATATGTCTAGATACGACTGACAGGTGACACGTAGGTAAGCATTGTGTCCGATGACCTGCATCTATTCGTGTCCATTGTGCATTCCGACGGACTCGGGAAATCCGAGCAGGACAATACGACGACCGACACGCCCACAATTGCTCCAGGGACACTCTTCCGAGTTTAAACGCTTCCGCTGTCCACCAAACTCCTGAGACATGAACATTATTGAGCATATCTGAGATGCCTTGCAACGTTCTGTTCAGAAGAGATCTCCAGCCCTTCGTACTCTTGCGTATTGATGGAGAGCCCTGCAGGAATCGTGGTGTCGATTCCCTTCACCACTACTGGAGACTTTAGTCGAGTCCACGCCACGTCGTGTTGAGGCACTTGTGCATGCTGGCGGGGGCCCCACACGTTACCAGGCAGGTGGCTCTGAAGCGTACTGCAGCACCGCGATCAGCTGACGACTCCGAGGCCGCTCTGCGAGGTCACTGCCGCAGCAGCCCGTGCCACTTGGCACCTCAGCGTGACGTCACGCTGTACCGCGTATCTGCTGATAGCCAGTGTAGGCATGCGCAGCCGGCGTACTCTTCCGTTGAAACTTGCAGGCTGAGAGCCGGTGGTCGATACATGCAGAGTGGTTATGGCTGTTGCTGTTGTACTCTTAAGTCCTGAGACAGGTTTGATGCAGCTCTCCATGCTACCCTATCCTGTGCAAGCTTCTTCATCTCCCAGCACCTACTGCAGCCTACATCCTTCTGCATTTGCTTAGTGTATTCATCTCTCGGTCTCCCTCTTACGATTTTTACCCTCCACGCTGCCATCCAATACTAAATTGGTGATCCCTTGATGCCTCAGAACATGTCCTACCAACCGATCCCTTCTACTCAAGGTGTGCCGCAAGTTTCTCTTCTCTCCAATTCTATTCAGTATCTCCTCATTAGTTATGTGATTTACCCATCTAATCTTCAGCATTCTTCCATAGCACCACATTTCAAAAGCTTCTATTCTCCTCTTGTCTAAACTGTTTATCGTCCATGTTTCACTTCCATACGTGGCTACAATCTATAGAAATACTTTCAGAAACGACTTCCTGACACCTAAATCTATACTCGATGTTAACAAATTTCTCTTCAGAAACGCTCTCCTTGACATTGCCAGGCAACAGTTTATATCCTCTCTACGTCGACCATTATAAGTTATATTGCTCCCCAAACAGCAAAAGTCATCTACTACTTTAAGTGTCTAATTTCTTAATCTAATTCCCTCAGCATCGCCTGATTTAATTTGACTACATTCCATTATCCACGTTTTGCTTTTGTTGATGTTCATCTTATATCCTGCTTTCAAGACACTGTCCATTCCGTTAAACTGCTCTTCCAAGTTCTTTGCTGTCACTGACAGAATTACAATGTCAATTTTTTAATATAACAACAGGTAATCTAACTCTCCCTATTATCTAACATCGGGGATAGGTTACAACTCTAGGCGCTACAGTCTGGAACCGCACGACCGCTGCGGTCGCAGGTTCGAATCCTGCCTCGGGCATGCATGTGTGTGATGTCCTTAGGTTAGTTAGGTTTAAGTAGTTCTAAGTTCTAGGGGACAGATGACCTCAGAAGTTAAGTCCCATAGTGCTCAGAGCCGTTTGAACCATTTTTAGGCTACAACCCTGTCTCACTCGCTTCTCAACCACTGCTTCCCTTTCGTGCCCCTCGACTCTTATAACTGCCATCTGGTTTCTGTACAAATTGTAAATAGCTTTTCGCTCCCTGTATTTTACCCTTGCCACCTTCAGAATTTGAAAGAGAGTATTCCAGTCAACATTGTCAAAAGCTTTCTCTAAGTCTACAAATGCTAGAAACGTATGTTTGCCTTTCCTTAATATATACGTTAAGTTTTAGGGTCAATATTGCCTCAGGTGTTCCAACATTTATACGGAATCCAAACTGACCTTCCCTGAGGTCGGCTTCTACCAGTTTTTCCATTCGACTGGACTTTGAGTATAGTGTAACGTATTACTATCTTTACGTCGTTGCTCGTCGAGCCATATACGTTATCTCGCCACCAGCCCAAGCCCTTCCTAACCATTTAGAAAAAAACGGAGCTGGAATGTTATTAGTTTAATTACTTTAATAATTTAATTACAAGTACGCAATTTTCTTTAAGTAGCCAGATAAATAGGACTCCATGTCGTGCATGGAAAACTTGATTAATTCAGGACTGGAAATCGGAGTAAGGGGGTGAGATCGATACGAAAGAATTTAACTTTCACGTAGATTATTTATTGTAACTAAATATTTGGTTGCACATCCTAACTACACATAACTGGTGCCTGACTCGAAATATTTAAGTAATAATTACGTGAGAGTGAAACAGAGCACAATTCAACTACAGCAAGAAGAAACACAGAAGACGGGGATGGGAGACAATGATACCATCATCTCCTTTGCATTAATACCATAAAAATTTCTCAGTGAGATCCGCATTACGATTCTACGCATGCACTATTCTGGACAGAATTTCACCAATGCACGAGGTTGCGCGATAATTATTCAACATACTGACTGTGTCTGCTGCTTGCGAACGGCCGAACTGGAGCACGTGGTGCATTCCGACTCAAACTGTTGTGCTGCTTTGGAGAAAGCACGAAAGAACAGATATTCTTGCAGGAACTGTAGCTCATCAAACACACAAGCAAACTGTTGAAATAAAGCCTATTGCGGTGCCGTGGTGGACCGGAAGGGTCATTGATTACCAAACACGTGGCACAAAATCGACACAGAAAGACAAAAGCAATTTCCTCAAAATATAAGATTAAAAATAATTAAAAAAATAACTCGCTTCACACGCTTCAGCTAAGCTGAAGTTCTTAAGTATTTCACCAGTTAAACATAACGAAGTTTTAACTCAACCTGCTTCCTACCACCTGAAACCCCCCTTAAGAGCTACGATCCGTACTCACCAAGCGTTCACCGAAGAGTGCCCCTTTCTCTCTCGAGATTACCTAGCTCCCCGTGCAGCGGAAGCTACCAGATATTCTGCCCTCCGCCAGCAACCTCACACACAAAAACAGCCTTCGACTAAGATGGGTGAACCTCTCTGTACAGGTATTGGAAACCAAAGTTGGTCATCCTGTGCTCTCCTTCGAACGAGCAGCAACATCGTCTGCTCCCTATTATAGAGTAAATATCTCTGGCGTGAGCATTGCGTTCTGCGCATGTTGTCAACATTAAACCAGGACTGTCACGTGTTTTCGGGATTTCGCTGTGAGAGTGTGCTTTCTGCAGCGTTTGAAGTTTATAATATCAAGAGTTTTTGTTGTGTTTCACCGTGTGTTGATAGTGTAATAGCGATGGTGAATTACTGTTGTTGCTACGGGTGCAAAGAAAAATATGTGAATGGAGGGATAGTAACTTTTCATGGGTACATACCATGTAGCTCTAATTATAGTTATCATATTAGTAAGAGACACTGTATATGTTTAAAAATTTCGAGATGCATTATAATTAAGGCTTGATTCTGTGGACCTATTTTTCTACGATTTTATGATTATATAATAGATGTTACGGCTCGTACAACAGCTTACAAACAATCGCTTCCTCTCGTAAATGTGCTAGTGGAACAGGAAAGGGAACGGTTAGTTGCTTCAGCAAATACTATCCTCCATGCATTTATCAGTGACTTGTCGATTATGTATATAGATTACTCACTCTACTCTTTATTTAATAAAATGGGAGCAGGTATGTAAAATGCGTTAAATAAATACTTCAAAGTGTCACCAGTAAGAAAAATTGTGCTTTAGGTCGCAAAAACGAGAAAATAAATACGCAGAAATAGCAAAAAAAAAGACGAATTAGCAGGGATATAATAGCTTATGTGTGGCAAATTCGGTGTTTTTCGGACACTTGCAAAAGTACTGGAGTACTGTCGAGTTGTTTTGCAAGACTATCACTGCAAAAATGTACGTCAGGATCTGTAATACTATAAAGTGCCGTATCATAACGAATACTACCAAAAATTGAGTGCATCTGAACTGTGACACCTATCGCAAAGAAGCAGGATGTAATATCACTTGCCCTTAAAAGTTACGTAGCTGGTTTATTCCCGGTACCAAATGGATACTGTTAAAATGTCTGCGCAACATTTATAAATCATCCACGACACGTACGAAAAGAATCCGTCTGTACTAGGGATGTAGTGACGTTCTAAATATACAGGGCGCTATACGGACAAACACACGACGTACCGAGATCACGTGACCAGGCCGGCAATGTATGTTGACAACACAAAATCTGTTCTGCGTATGTGAATGCTCACTCCAGAGATATTTACTCTATGGCTCCCAGCAGACGATGACCAGCGATTCCCACAAAACAAAATCGAAACCCCACACTAAAACACACATATAATAATCAATAGGCCTTATTTGAGTGCTCAGTCTTTCTGGAAGAGTTCATGAATTGAGCTAAAATCAGGTAGTAAAGTGAATAAGTTGTACCGAATTCGACAAGCGTCTTATGAATAGTCTATTTAAAATTCCGGGATGGGATGTCGGCCACCGCCGCGAGGTATGACGGATATGCGAGATGCTCTGCCGACAGCTTATGTTTAAATGGCCAGTGACTGAACTGCGGAAGACGACGGCTTTTGTAGCTCTGAATTTAAACTCTTGTCGTAACCTAACCCGAACCTCGTGATGTGCAGTGTATCTGAGAAAACGGCCGGCAGCGGTCTGCGGCAGAACTAAAATCACGGTCTTTGATTTTATCCATACTGGATCAGAGGTCGTGGCTGTGAATGTCAATGTTAAAAATATAGCGGCTCAACCACTTGTTTATAGTGTAAAACACTGAGAGTGACGCGTTTCGGAAGTCAAGCTTCCATCATCAGAATAATAAAAAGTAAAAGAACCTGTTAAAACTCGCTAAAATGGAACATGCACCGGGCACAATAAAACTGATAATAAAATTAAAACATCGTGGCTACTTCCCTTGTTGCAGCCGTGTCTTCTAAGGTGCATCTCCACATAGCCGTCCAAATATAAGAAACTCTAAAATGGTGTCGCCTATGGCGTTTAACATCTAACCACATGGCTCTCTCCTCTATCGTCGTAAACCGCCCGTGCGTCTTCGTTGATACCACACACTATGCAACCAAACACGACACTGAAACGCGAGTGAGCTCACGCGCAAGTAAACAAGGAAGTCACAGAGATGTCTATACAAACAGATAACGTGTACATGTTGCAAGGACCTCATGAAATGATGTTATCCTGCCAATTGCTAAAAAAGTAGCTAACGCCGCGTCACCAACAGATGAGCAACCCTTGTTGGCACTTGGCCGCGTATTATTGGCGACACAAACAGTCTAAACCAAAATTGAACGATAGGAAGAAAAGTAAGGGCAAATAAAAATGCAATACGGTGATGAAAAGGTTCGAATCCTGCCTCGGGCATGAATGTGTGTGATGTCCTTAGTTTAGTTAGGTTTAAGTAATTCTAAGTTCTAGGGGACTGATGACCTCAGATGTTAAGTGCTATAGTGTTCAGAGCCATTTTTTCGATGATGAAAACAGCGTTCCAAAGTATTACAAATAAAAAAGCTACATGTAAACAAATTAACTGAATAAAACTGATAAGCAGAAACTATTCATAAAAATTTTGAAAAATAAAAAAAATTCGCTGCATTTGACGTATTTCTAACCTAATACAGTACACATATCTGACCTGAGCGCCAACCACTACACTATACCATTAATGAAACCTGCCAACTTTTACAGTTTACCCGTAACATTTACGGAAATTTCAGCATTTTACGGTTTTGCGGATGGACGGTGTCATTTTACATTTTACGACTTCGCGGACAAAAATTTTAAAACTTAACATTCGACAATCACGCCACTTCCGTACAGAGGATTGTTCGCGTTGGTCGAAGGCAAGACTAAGACAATCGATAACTTATTCTTTGATATGATTAGAACTTTTAACCGCGTGATGTCTGGGTCATCATTGGAATTGAGTTTAAAGCCGGGATAACAGTTCTTCTATGAGAATCTTACGTGTCCACAGCCTGTGCTCTTTGCTCCGCTCCGTTCGCTTGTCGTGATTTAACCCGTATTCTTTGATCACATGTGGATTAATTACTTTCGTTCCACGTGTTTATTTTTTACCATGTGCATAGTCTTTGTTCTCGAGGTTGGCGTCGTGTTCATTTAACGGTTTAAGACTTTGTGTGTGTCTTGACACGTTTCAGTGACGTGTTTCGCTGCCTTGACTGTTTATGTTATAATTTTATGTGACGTTCAGTGATCCAGGTTCCTTTCGATGTTTCAGTACATACCGAGACATTTTTCTCTGACATTTTGATAAGCTACATTGCTGTTGTAGGTTTCATGAATAAATCCAACAGGAAACAGTACTTAAGACTTTTAAAGATTCATATTCTGTTGATTTTCCGTGCATACTAAAATGAGGAAAGGGAGAAAAATTTCCCTTTTGCATGGTATGTGGGTATGATAATATTGCACGTGGTGGAAGAAAAGATTTAAGTAACCCTGTGGAGTGCAGTAAAAACCTAAGTTCTGTTAAATCTAAGAAAGGTAACAAGAAAATAAACACCTTTTTTGCCTAACTTGGAAATGTTGACTGGGACTAATTAGTGCCGAGTGTCTGTTTACATCCTTTTTGGTGGAACATAAAAAAAGCATCATCTGAAGTTGTTGTTAAGTGCCTTCAAAACTGACCATTTCCTTTGGCAACGGATGGAAGCAATGATACGAATGACAAGTTGTATCTTGTTGTTGTTACATTCTATGATACACTCCTGGAAATTGAAATAAGAACACCGTGAATTCATTGTCCCAGGAAGGGGAAACTTTATTGACACATTCCTGGGGTCAGATACATCACATGATCACACTGACAGAACCACAGGCACATAGACACAGGCAACAGAGCATGCACAATGTCGG
Organism: Schistocerca americana; assembly: GCF_021461395.2. Classification (NCBI taxonomy): domain Eukaryota; kingdom Metazoa; phylum Arthropoda; class Insecta; order Orthoptera; family Acrididae; genus Schistocerca; species Schistocerca americana. The sequence goes on along the minus strand of NC_060129.1, from coordinate 24,699,496 downwards.
CACTAGTACAGTGTATATCCACCTTTCGCAGCAATGCAGGCTGCTATTCTCCCATGGAGACGATCGTAGAGATGCTGGATGTAGTCCTGTGGAACGGCTTGCCATGCCATTTCCACCTGGCGCCTCAGTTGGACCAGTGTTCGTGCTGGACGTGCAGACCGCGTGAGACGACGCTTCATCTAGTCCCAAACATGCTCAATGGGGGACAGATCCGGAGATCTTGCTGGCCAGGGTAGTTGACTTACACCTTCTAGAGCACGTTGGGTGGCACGGGATACATGCGGACGTGCATTGTCCTGTTGGAACAGCAAGTTCCCTTGCCGGTCTAGGAATGGTAGAACGATGGGTTCGATGACGGTTTGGATGTACCGTGCACTATTCAGTGTCCCCTCGACGATCACCAGTGGTGTACGGCCAGTGTAGGAGATCGCTCCCCACACCATGATGCCGGGTGTTGGCCCTGTGTGCCTCGGTCGTATGCAGTCCTGATTGTGGCGCTCACCTGCACGGCGCCAAACACGCATACGACCATCATTGGCACCAAGGCAGAAGCGACTCTCATCGCTGAAGACGACACGTCTCCATTCGTCCCTCCATTCACGCCTGTCGCGACACCACTGGAGGCGGGCTGCACGATGTTGGGGCGTGAGCGGAAGACGGCCTAACTGTGTGCGGGACCGTAGCCCAGCTTCATGGAGACGGTTGCGAATGGTCCTCGCCGATACTCCAGGAGCAACAGTGTCCCTAATTTGCTGGGAAGTGGCGGTGCGGTCCCCTACGGCACTGCGTAGGATCCTACGGTCTTGGCGTGCATCCGTGCGCCGCTGCGGTCTGGTCCTAGGTCGACGGGCACGTGCACCTTCCGCCGACCACTGGCGACAACATCGATGTACTGTGGAGACCTGACGCCCCACGTGTTGAGCAATTCGGCGGTACGTCCACCCGGCCTCCCGCATGCCCACTATACGCCCTCGCTCAAAGTCCGTCAACTGCACATACGGTTCACGTCCACGCTGTCGCAGCATGCTACCAGTGTTAAAGACTGCGATGGAGCTCCGTATGCCACGGCAAACTGGCTGACACTGACGGCGGCGGTGCACAAATGCTGCGCAGCTAGCGCCATTCGACGGCCAACACCGCGGTTCCTGGTGTGTCCGCTGTGCCGTGCGTGTGATCATTGCTTGTACAGCCCTCTCGCAGTGTCCGGAGCAAGTATGGTGGGTCTGACACACCGGTGTCAATGTGTTCTTTTTTCCATTTCCAGGAGTGTATTTTGCGGGGAAAAGTAGTCCGCCCACTGCTAGCCATACCAGCGTTAGACTGGGACTCAGCAGGGCGAAACACATGTAACGTGATGTTATCACAGCTCAGTTCTCATTATGTGCACAATTGAAAACTGTGAGGCTTTCTGCTGTGATAGGGCAATAAAATGGGGTTTCAGCAGTTGTGAAGGAAGTTCAACTAGGTATTGACTTCATAGATTGCATTTGCCACGTGATTAATCTGGTAGCTGAAAAAGGTGCTGGAAAACTAGCACTTATTTAAAGTGGATGAGATCCTTGTTGATACATTTTATTTCTTAGAGAAGAGCGTCAGAAGAACGCCTTCTGAAAATTCTGAAGTCGCACAATAAAGAGACAAAGAAAATTCTGAAGCATGTATGTATTAGGTGGTTTTCTGTAGATAGATGTTTGCAAAGACTACTGGACCAGTGGGAACCACCTCTTTCTTTCTTCAATGAGGAAGTAATATGATGTACAAAAAACATTTTTCAGACATCTATCAGAATACGTAGAGCTGAACAAAGTGGATCCAAAGGGTGTCAGAAGTACAGAAGTCTTGTTTCTGCTAGTACACATGCCCCTAAAAGAATAGCATATTCTTCCAAATGTGACAAGCCCTTCCTGAAAGAGACTTCTGCTACAACACGCGTGGAAAAATTGCTAATGTTCCTCTCATCAAACTCGAACATCGCCTTTTGCACTTTCCTTTGTGTGGCTCTTCCTGTCTTTGATCAATTGAATGTTTCCCTTAAGTCTTATTTCCCATAAGTTCACTTTTTATTAGAGCTTGTAATGGATCTGCTAAAGCAGTTGCTCACGAAGTTTAATGCCAAACTTGTCAACACTTCCTCACTGCTTGAGATTGAAGACAACTTGATTCAGAATCAAAGAAGAGATGATGAGTGTGGCATTCAGGCTCCAACATAGTGAATGCTCTCCAGGACACAGGTAAATCCCTTTCCATTTCATCAGTGAGCAACTACTTTTGTACTGCCTATGACTACATCGTCAAGTTACATTCTACTCAAGGATGACGTTTTAAAGCATGCTAAAGTTGCTAGGTAAGACAAAATTGAAGATGCGCAGTTTTCTTCCATTCGTGTTTTTTTGGAAAAGTTTCGTATCATGTTATGCAAGGAAGAGAATGAAACTACAGAGCTTCAGAGGTAGTTTACAGCTCTTCAGCTAGATGACACTTTGGCTAGAAATCAAGATGCTGCAAGTTATTCCAGGTGGGCGCAATAATCAAGAATTCGTGAAACCGATGGACTTAGCCGATGGACTTCTGAGGCATAGCCGCATTTTTAGAGTAATGCTCTGTGTTCTCACAGTACTCCAAAGCAATGTGGAACGTGTGTGTGTGTGTGTGTGTGTGTGTGTGTGTGTGTGTTTTCACCGTTTGTAACAACAACGACGTTACACTATTGTACATATAAATAATTTTTTTCTTCTGATTTTCGATAAATTAGTGTAATCGATGTTCTGATTTCATTTCTTTTTTGTTTCATGCCATAATGTTAAAGAAACTGTAAACAATTTTCGATGTGAATATTAATGTTTATGTCAGATTTCAAGCAATATTATAACAGAATTGAAATGTAAGAAACGTTGAAACTATTGTAAGATGTTAAAGTTGTAATTGTGCGTCTGGTCCATACGTAGCAATGTACAGGGTGATTCAAAAAGAATACCACAACTTTAGGAATTTAAAACTCTGCAACGACAAAAGGCAGAGCTAAGCACTATCTGTCGGCGAATTAAGGGAGCTATAAAGTTTCATTTAGTTGTACATTTGTTCGCTTGAGGCGCTGTTGACTAGGCGTCAGCGTCAGTTGATGCTAAGATGGCGACCGCTCAACAGAAAGCTTTTTGTGTTATTGAGTACGGCAGAAGTGAATCGACGACAGTTGTTCAGCGTGCGTTTCGAACGAAGTATGGTGTTAAACCTCCTGATAGGTGGTGTATTAAACGTTGGTATAAACAGTTTACAGAGAATGGGTGTTTGTGCAAAGGGAAAAGTTCTGGACGGCCGAGAACGAGTGATGAAAATGTAGCACGCATCCAGCAAGTATTTGTTCGCAGCCCAGGAAAATCGACTCGCAGACCTAGCAGGGAGCTGCAAATTCCACAATCAACTGTATGGAGAGTCCTACGAAAAAGGTTAGTTATGAAACCTTATCGTCTGAAATTGGTTCAAGCACTGTCTGCAGCTGATAAGATTAAAAGAATCGATTTCTGAGATTTTATCCTTGCTCAAATGGCAACAGATGGATCTTTCGTTTCAAAGATTGTGTTTAGTGATGAAGCAACTTTCCACACTAATGGGAAAGTCAACCGTCACAATGTCTGTGTATGGGGCACTGAGAATCCGCGGGAAACAACTCAGTATGAACGTGACTCGCCTAAGGTGAACGTTTTCTGTGCCATTTCAGCCAATAAAGTTTTTGGTCCCTTTTTCTTCGAAGGTGCTACTGTAACTGGACTACAGTATCTGGAGATGTTAGAGAATTGGCTGTTCCCTCAGCTCGAACAAGAAGCACAACAATTCATATTTCAGCAGGATGGAGCGCCACCACATTGGCACTTATCTGTCCGTAACTACCTGAACGTCAACTACCCGAGGCGATGGATCGGCCCCCAGGCAGCCCGTGACAGAGCACTTCATCACTGGCCTCCAAGAAGCCCTGATCTTACCCCCTGCGATTTTTTCTTATGGGGGTATGTTAACGATATGGTGTTTCGGCCACCTCTCCCAGCCACCATTGATGATTTGAAACGAGAAATAACAGCAGCTATCCAAACTGTTACGCCTGATATGCTACAGAGAGTGTGGAACGAGTTGGAGTATCGGGTTGATAATGCTCGAGTGTCTGGAGGGGGCCATATTAAACATCTCTGAACTTGTTTTTGAGTGAAAAAAAAAACCTTTTTAAATACTCTTTGTAATGATGTACAACAGAAGGTTATATTATGTTTCTTTCATTAAATACAAATTTTTAAAGTTGTGGTATTCTTTTTGAATCACCCTGTATTAGGATATGCAGAATGCAAAACCTCGGGTGAATACCCGGCTTGTAAGGGAGCGGTAAAAGGTGGATGGCAGGCGAGCGCGGGAAAATACACACGGGCGCTGCACGGCATAACGGGCTCAGCAGTAGTCGTCGTCGGATTTGGGCATTGGTCTGAGCAACACGTTCTGGATCGAAGAGGCTCTCCTGGAAGACGTAGTTTCATTGAGCCTCGGATATGCCGTTCCGACGCCTATACAGCATGGCAAAATTCCATGGGCACTAAATGGAAAAGTATTGCGACGCTAAGAAGTAGTAAAGTGCCGATACATCAAGAGCCATTGCTGGGGTAGTATGTGTGTCCTGTGCTTCGCCATCTCGCTGCCCGCCAACCGCCACATCGATACGAACAGGTTAAAAACTTTTAGTACTGTATTCGTGTGGACCAGTGTTACTTTTGTTCCATACTGTTCAATAACAACTTAAATTTTACCAGAACTGTCCTATCATTTAATTATCCTCACAACTAACCTAGCTAGGGTCCTTTCCAAATGTTGTGCCATCCGAGTGTCCCGAAATGAAGAATTGAAGTTTACGTTAATAATAATTACCTGCAGACCTAGCTATGTTAGAATGATGTTTAAAGAACTGTTTTGTTAATGAACTAATAGACGAGTAACAAAGCTCTGACAAAGTTGGAAGGTAATTTTGATATTGACTTAGTAATGAAGCTTAATTATTTCGAGACAGATATAATGGTATTTAAATGAACAGGAAATAAGATAAAAAGAGTAGTAAATCATATATTGCAAATCTTGAGGGCATGATGATTTCAGTAATTTATTGTTTTAATACAGTGATCATAACAGTTTCAGGGTCCCCCCCCCCCCCCCGCCCCCTTTTTATTCATTTGAATTCTGAAGTGTTCTAAACTGATTTGACCAGCAAAGTCAAAGCCAAAATAAAAACCAAAATTTATCAGTGTTTTACCTTTATCAAAATTGACATTGTGTGTGTGTGCGTGTGTGTTTCGAAAGTGCTATTTCTAGGGTAACCTATGCCCGATTTTAATCAGATCAATAGACAGTACGAAGTTTTGTAGTAAACATTATAGTGTGGTGTTATATCTTTATGGTTTATCCATATCAGTATAGAAAGTGAAATTATCAGTTCAATAGATTTCTGGTTCTAGAATTTACCATATTGTGCAGTGTTACTACGTGTTGTTTTGCACGAACGTACATCAACTTGTACAGGGAAGAAACTTAGTTAATGCCTAATTAGGCTGGCGACCGTATTATCAACAAATTACCTTATTATCAACAAATTGGTAGCATCTTCTGTGTTGTTTCTTGTCCGTCCTGACGTGCGGTTGCATTTCAAACTTGCTAGACGTATCATTGTTATTACAGAGTAGATGTAAGTCTGATTTGCCTCCATTCAGATACACGCGGTCAATATCTATACAAAAATCCTTTCTCGCAAGGTGAAGCCCGTCAACTTACCATAGTACAGGCTTTGAAGAGTATCGTGTGCCCACAAGCCCAGCGTTTACACGTTGTGAAGAAAAATAGAACAGAGTTCAGATCATCGATGTCCAATGAATCTCTGGAAAACATGCAATTTATCAAAGACAGGAATATCCACACAAAGGAAAGTGTAAAAGGCGTTGTTCAAGTTTGAGGAGAGGAACATTAGCAATTTTTCCTCGCGTGTTGGAGCAGAAGTTTTTTTTTTTTTCAGGAAGGGCTGGTCACATTTGGAAGAATATGCTATTCTTTTAGGGGCATGTGTTTCTGTTTTAATGTCCAGGAGTTCTGGTCCCCGTTATGACAAAACATCAAGACTTTCGCAGGAAGCTAAAAAGGCCCAAACTATGACTTTAAAGTCGAACTGGGATGTAATTGGCAGTGTTTATTACATCATTTCTTGTCTGTTGCGTTGAACAAGTTTTATTGTCTAAAGCCTTTTGGAATCATCACAAAACTGCGTACTTTATCGAGGAAGCCCTGTTATGTATGCTTCAAACCAATATTCATCGTGCCTGCTGCTGTATGCTAGGATTTCTTCGTAATTGTTAAGTTCATCTTCAAATCGTTGGCCTATGACGTGAAGATGTGATACGATAGAAAAACCTGTGGTTGAGTTTTACTGATAGCCCTTTTCAAAAGTTGGAAGCTGTAGTGGGCTTGTCCTTGTGACTATGTTGTCACAGTCGCAACGATTGGCAGCCTCCAAATATTCCGCTTCACGCAATGTCGTGCGGAGATTATCTAATACAAGTTGATCTCTGTGATTATGGTAACTACACTGAAGAGCCAAAGAAACTGGTGCACTCGCCTAATATCGTGTAGGCACCCCACGAGCCGCAAACGACGTGGCTGGGACTCGACTAACTTGTGAAGCAATACTGGACGGAATTGACACCATGAATCCTGCAGGACTATCCATAAATCCGTAAGATTACGAGGAGTAGCGATATCTTCTGAACAACACGTTGCAAGGCATCCCGGACATGCTCAATAATCTTAATGTCTGGGGAGTTTGGTAGCCAGCGGAAGTGTTTATACTCGGAAGAGTGTACCTGGATCCACTCTGTAACAATTCTGCACGTGTGTGGTGTCGCATTGTCCTGCTGGAATTGGCCAAGTCCGTCGGAAAAGCACAATGGGCATGAATAAATGCAGGTGATCAGACAGGACGCTTACGTATGTGTCACTTGTCAGAATCTTATCTAGGCGTATCAAGGAGAGGATCCAATACCACTCCAACTGGACACGCCCCACGCCATTGCAGAGCCTCCACCAGCTATAACGGCCGGCCGGAGTGGACGTGCGATTCTAGGCGCTGCAGTCTGGAACCGAGCGACCGCTACGGTCGCAGATTCGAACCCTGCCTCGGGCATGGATGTGTGTGATGTCCTTAGGTTAGTTAGGCTTCATTAGTTCTAAGTTGTAGGCGAGTGATGACCTCGAAGTTAAGTCGCATAGTGCTAAGAGCCATTTGAGCCAGCCACTGCTAAGTTGCAGAGTCCATGGATTCATGAGATTGTCTGCATACCCGTACACGTCCATCCACTCGATACAATTTGAAACGAGACTCTTCTGACCAGACAACATGTTTCCAGTCATCAGTAGTCAACTGTCGGTGTTGACGGGCCCAGGCGAGGGGTAAAGCTTTGTGTCGTGCAGGCATCGACGGTACAAGAGTCGGCCTTCGGCTCCGAAAGCCCATATCGATGATGTCTCGTTGAATGGTTGGCACGCTGACACGTGTTGATGGCCCAGCATTGAAATCTGCAGCAATTTGCGGAAGGGCTGCACTTCTGTCACGTTGAACGATTCTCTTCAATGGTCGATGGTCCCTTTCTTGCAGGATCTTTTTCCGGCCACAGCAATGACGGAAATTTGATGTTTTGCCGGATTCCTGATATTCACGGTACACTCGTGGAATGGCCATACTGGAAAATCTGTACCTCATCGCTACCTCGGAGATGCTGTGTCCCATCGCTCGTGTGCCGACTATAACACCACGTTCAAAATCACTTAAATCTCGACAACCTGCCGTCGTAGCAGCAGTAACCGATCTAACAATTGCGCCAGACACTTGTTGTCTTGTATAGGGGTTGCCGACCGCAGCACCGTATTGTGCATTATTGTTATTTGAATATGCATGTCTATACAAATTTCTTTGGCGCTTCAGTGTACGCACGTGACACTGAATCGCGTCTTGTGGGGAAAAGTGTTTGGTTAGTGCTGTATATAAAACTTGTGTATTTCGTTAGCATCGTTAGTGAGTGGGTGTGTGTGTTTGTGTGTTGTTGTTGTTGCTGTTGTTGTTGCTGTTTTGGTGTGGTGGTTATCATGTGTGATGAAATAAGAAATAAAAGGGCCAGACACACGATTCTGGATCCAATCACATAAAGAAAGAAAGACGGAGAAGGAAATGGAAGCGAACTGACCAATTGTTGTGGCAGTTTGGCAACGGCGAACGGTTCAGGCGTGACGCTGAGCGCTCTGATTGGAGGAAACCACCTCAAACGCGTGAATTGTCAACCGTCAAGTAATCTTAATCGGACTATAAACTTCTGCCACTTGAGCCGGCGTAGACGGAAACTGTTTACCGTATGGGCACCAAACCTCGGAGGTATGATTTTCAGACTGTGTGCTGCAGGATCAGCAGCCTTATTATCTTGACTTGCCGTTAGGTGCCGGTACTTGTCCTGCGACGTTTAGTTTGACGTTATGCTAGCGGATTTCATGAACTTTTAGGGGGCAAAATTCTGGTTTTAGCGGGGAAAAATTTTTTAGCGACTTCTGGCCACTTGTAGGTGGTCAAACAGACGCGATGTTCTCAGTTTAGAAATTAACAATGTGCGACTAACCAAACATAATTACGTAAATAAAATATAATTATCCGACAATGGTAACTACAACATCGAATCAAATAGACGGGAATACCCGGTACCAGAAACATTCTGTCGATGAGCAACGAAACTATACAGGGCACAACACGGACTATCTTTTAACGTAGACCGCTCATATCCGTCTCTCTGCCGTGTTAAGGTTTGAAACCAACAATTAAGTCACGTGACTCGGGCAGAAAGCAGAGTTTCCATCACTGCGAGCTATGTGAAGTTTTTATCATCTATAGCTGAAAAAAGCACTGATTTTTAACAATAAAACAACGTACCTTGTTGCTGTTCCACTTGTAGTAGTACAGCTAACATAATTACTTCGAAATTCATAACATTAATGTCATGGTCATCGTTTTTACATGTGGCTAGGTGAAACGAACTGAGAGTCCTGTTTACAAGCAACATAATTACTATTCTCCAGTGGACACCTGTTTTTGTTGAACTGTGAGTTTTTAGTTCAGCGTTCGAATGGGAGTTAAAGACAAAACGACGATTCTTCAACAATACGTGTGAAATGTTTTGTTACCATTTTTTAAGAAATCCTTTTACATTCATAATGTCGGTTTTTACGCGAAGTAAGTGTGGTGTCACCGCCAGACACCACACTTGCTAGGTGGTAGCCTTTAAATCGGCCGCGGTCCGTTAGTATACGTCGGACCCGCGTGTCGCCACTATCAGTGATTGCAGACCGAGCGCCGCCACACGGCAGGTCTAGAGAGACTCCCTAGCACTCGCCCCAGTTGTACAGCCGACTTTGCTAGCGATAGTTCACTGCCTACATACGCTCTCATTTGCCGAGACGATAGTTTAACATAGCCTTCAGCTACGTCATTTGCTACGACCTAGCAAGGCGCCATATTCAGTTACCATTGATATTATGAAATGCACCGTCAAGAGCGACGTTCTTCATTAACGGATTAAGGTTAAGTATTCCACCAGATACGTCCGTTTTTCTAAATTCTAATTTCCTTGTCCTGTTCCAGACCTCACGCCAGCCTGCGTGAGCTAAAACGCGTGCCTTTCGGCCTCCTCTAGTAACACGGTGTTGGCTCTCCTGCCAACCAAAACAGTAAGCATCTATATTTTATGACTTTTGCGTAATCCAGACAGATACCGAATGATATCGTAGCATATTAGAAAACTTTGACTACAGAGAAAAATCCTGTAGCTAATTGGATATTAACGTTCTGTCGTCTTAAAATTTTTAGTCTTTCATCGAGTTTTACTTTTAAGGATCTACATACATCCTAACTTTCAACTAGTAGAAATAACTCCGCAAGGATTGTGAAATAGTACAGTTTTAAAATTGAGGTTTTCGTCGGTTTGCCTCATCTGTAGTTGCAAAGCAATACTTCTCTGGATATACGTGGACGTCATGACTTCTGTTTCCTGCACAAAGCACAAAAGCTGATCTGACACACAAACCCATCAAGAAGGAGGACCTTCATGGATCTAGAATCGGTCCAGATTTACATTAATAAAAGACAGGGAAATTGTAGACCTTAATCTGTGCCAGTATTAACTTTAATCTACCTACAGTTGTATTGATCAGTATTATTTAGGCCTACACTAGCTATTTTTAACTGAGAAAATTAAAAGTAAAGTTGCTGCTTTGAAGGAAGATGCTGCCTCCACGGTTATGCTAAATAGTTTGACTGTCCCCTACGGGCAACTTGATATTTACTTGATTACACGTGTTTTCATCAGACAAAATAGTTGCTACCACGTCTAACTTACTATTTGACATACAGCTTCACAACAAATTCTCGTATGTGCCACCTAACTGACAGAATTTTTTATTCCTTTTATCTACATCCTCACATAATTTCTAGAGAGTGTGGCTAATTAAGCAATTTTTTTCGTTTAAATTGCTAGGAATTCCCTAATTGTTATTTCATATTACATGAGACCTTGTTTGATACAATAATTATGTAGCGGAATGCATAACTCCACCCTGAACACAGGGAAAAAAGCAAAAGTGTACATTGTATCTCTTGTATTGTGACTGGTACATCACAGTTCACCTGAAGCTTGTTTTTGTTGGCTGGAAGAAAAGCCATTAAGGAGTACAGATATTGGGAGTGTGTGAAGAGTTCCAAGGGTCTTGAAAAGCATTCTGCACAGTTTATTGTTACCTGCTTCACACAATCTCACTGTTCACTTCTGAAAAAAAAAAAAAAAAAAAAAAAAAACACTTAATTCATTTGAAGTACCATGCCTCAGGTAAACAACGTCTCTTTAACAGGAGCATTATCAGTTTCATAGGAATGCATTAACTTCTTTAGGGTTTGCAATAGACTGTGTGTTAGAGAATCAAGACTGCTTCCGTTTTTGGTAAGATGTCAGGGACAAATGGTTTCTGGTTACTGAAGCTTCACCATTTGTGTCCTGGTGCCAAAAAGGTCAACAGATTCCTTAAGACAGCAATGAAACCAACAGAAAAATGATAGAACTCATGGTGACAATACAAGCACTTAATTTATAAATATTGGCGTCACAGAAAACCAGCATTTATGCAAAACGTATATCCTTGTACTCTGGAAATTTATTACTGTATCACTTACTACAGATCTTTATTTAATCCAATTTTTCCTGCTGTTGAAATACCGTATTAGGGGCTCTTAAGGAAAAATAGTTCAGTCCTCTTAGAAATTATGATAACACAGTGGTAACTGATATTCTCAATTTCACACTAAAACAAATGTAAAGTATTAATTTCTCGCTTGTCAGTAACAAAGCTTAAGAAAAATATAATGTTCGGAGAGTGGCACTCAGCATCATTAATTAATTAATTTCACACACCTCGGTTTAGCTCTATGACTTCTCGGCGCTTCAGTCTGGAACCGCGCGACTGCTACGGTCGCAGGTTCGAATCCTGCCTCGGGCGTGGATGTGTGTGATGTCCTAAGGTTAGCTAGGTTTAAGTAGTTCTAGCGTACTGATGACCTCAGATGTTAAGTCCCATAGTGCTCAGAGCCATTTGAACCCTTTTTGAACTTGACTTCTGCAGGTAGGTGCCCTGACATATTTACATAACTCTGTTTCCAAAACAAACGTAAAATCACTGACTGTTGTTGTTGTGGTCTTCAGTCCTGAGACTGGTTTGATGCAGCTCTCAATGCTACTCTATCCTGTGCAAGCTGCTTCATCTCCCAGTACTTACTGCAACCTACATCCTTCTGAATCTGCTTAATGTATTCATCTGTCCGCATCTCGTGGTCGTGCGGTAGCGTTCTCGCTTCCCACGCCCGGGTTCCCGGGTTCGATTCCCGGCGGGGTCAGGGATTTTCTCTGCCTCGTGATGACTGGGTGTCGTGTGCTGTCCTTAGGTTAGTTAGGTTTAAGTAGTTCTAAGTTCTAGGGGACTGATGACCAAAGATGTTAAGTCCCGTAGTGCTCAGAGCCATTTTTTTTTGTATTCATCTCTTGGTCTGCCTATACGATCTTTACCCTCCACTCTGCCATCCAATGCTAAATTTGTGATCCCTTGATACCTCAGAACATGCCCTACCAACCGGTCCCTTCTTCTTGTCAAGTTGTGCCACAAACTCCTCCCTTATTCTATTCAGTACCTCCTCATTAGTTACGTGATCTACCCATCTAATCTTCAGCATTCTTCTGTAGCACCACATTTCTAAAGCTTCTATTCTCTTCTTGTCTAAACTATTTATCGTCCATGTTTCACTTCCATACATGGCTACACTCCATACAAATACTTTCAGAAACGACTACCTGACACTTAAATCTATACTCGATGTTAACGCTTTCCTTGCCATCGCCAGTCTACATATTATATCCTCTCTACTTCGACCATCATCAGTTATTTTGCTCCCCAAATAGCAAAACTCCTTTACTACTTTAAGCGTCTCATTTCCTAATCTAATTCCCTCAGCATCACCCGACTTAATTCGACTACATTCCATTATCCTCGTTTTGCTTTTCTTGATGATGTTCATCTGATATCCTTCTTTCAAGACACTGTTCATTCCGTTCAACTGCTCTTCCAAGTCCTTTGCTGTCTCTGACAGAATTACAATGTCATCGGCGAACCTCAAAGTTTTTATTTCTTCTCCATGGATTTTAATACCTACTCCGAATTTTTCTTTTGTTCCTTTACTGCTTGCTCAATATACAGACTGAATGACATCGGGGAGAGGCTACAACCCTGTCTCACTCCCTTCCCAACTACTTCCCTTTCATGCCCCTCCACTCATGTAACTGCCTTCTGGTTTCTGTACAAATTGTAAATAGCCTTTCACTCCCTGTATTTTACCCCTGCCATGTTCAGAATTTGAAAGAGAGTATTCCAGTCAACATTGTCAAAATCTTTCTCTAAGTCTACAAATGCTAGAAACATAGGTTTACCTTTCCTTAATCTTTCTTCTAAGATAAGTCGTAAGGTCAGTATTGCCTCACGTGTTCCAGTGTTTCTACGGAATCCAAAGTGATCTTCCCCGAGGTCTGCTTCTACCAGTTTTTCCATTCGTCTATAAAGAATTCGCGTTAGTAATTTGCAGCTGTGACTTATTAAACTGATAGTTCGGTAATTTTCACATCTGTCAACACCTGCTTTCTTTGGGATTGGAATTATTATATTCTTCTTGAAGTCTGTGGGTATTTCGCCTGTCTCATACATCTTGCTCACCAGATGGTAGAGTTTTGTCAGGACTGGCTCTCCCAAAGCCGTCAGTAGTTCCAATGGAATGTTGTCTACTCCCGGGGCCTTGTTTGAACTCAGGTCTTTCAGTGCTCTGTCAAACTCTTCACGCAGTATCATATCTCCCATTTCATCTTCATCTACATCCTCTTCCATTTCCATAATATTGTCCTCAAGTACATCACCCTTGTATAGACCCTCTATATACTCCTTCCACCTTTCTGCTTTCCCTTCTTTGCTTAGAACAGGGTTTCCATCTGAGCTCTTGATATTCATACAAGTGGTTCTCTTTTCTCCAAAGGTCTCTTTAATTTTCCTGTAGGCAGTATCTATCTTACCCCTAGTGAGATAAGCCTCTACATCCTTACATTTGTCCTCTAGCCATCCCTGCTTAGCAGTTTTGCACTACCTGTCGATCTCATTTTTGAGACATTTGTATTCATTTTTGCCTGCTTCATTTACTGCATTTTGATATTTTCTCCTTTCATCAATTAAATTCAATATTTCTTCTGTTACCCAAGGATTTCTATTAGCCCTGGTCTTTTTACCTACTTGATTGTCTGCTGCCTTCACTACTTCATCCCTCAGAGCTACCCATTCTTCTTCTACTGTATTTCTTTCCCCCATTCCTGTCAATTGTTCCCGTATGCACTCCCCGAAACTCTCTACAACCTGTGGTTCTTTCAGTTTATCCAGGTCCCATCTCCTTAAATTCCCAACTTTTTGCAGTTTCTTCAGTTTTAATCTACAGTTCATAACCAATATATTGTGGTCAGAGTCCACACCTGGAAATGTCTTACAATTTAAAGCCTGGTTGCTAAATCTCTGTCTTACTAAGTAAAATTGTTTTTGTGTGAAAACTTCTAATGAGAGGATTTATTTTAAAATACTCAGTGAGTATGATTTTTTTAGTTGACGAATGTGATTATAAGGAGAGGACTTTGTTTGAAACATGTTTATTCAGCTGGAGGAAAAGAAAAACATGATTCGTTTTGTCCCACAAAACTGAGATAATTAATTTCTGCAGAGGGTTTTCCACGTTAAAAATTGACATTTGTCTAATACTTTCTCGCCCACTTTGCACATTTAAACGTGATCGTTGGGTATAATAGACGAACTATTTTGGTTTTCAAGTTACCAGAATTAGAAACTTTAGAACATGAAATTTGCCGAAACTGGGATTCCAGTTTTTTGTTCAGTTTCCTAGCCAAATACAAAGTGTAAGAAGCTGGATGAGGTATGTAATCACAGTCCTTATTTGTTACGGTGGCAGACCAGTTAACGTTAGTGCATGTACCAGTTTAAATATGTACCAAAAATCTCTTGGGAACAGGTTCAGACTGCTGGATCGATAATCTTCTCCTCCACGACTTAACAGCACTGAAGAACGCTTCCAGCAGATACTGAGTTTGTGTGCAAATGCGAAAGTCCTTCGAAGTGCAAATCTGCTTGTCATTGCGTGATACACAACATGTAAAACCAGTTCTTGTTGAGTGAACCAGTAAAGTTCCGTCGGGAGGTTCATTCAAAGTAAACTGCCAATCTTTTGCTTGCTTCAAATACCGGCACCACTGTACGGTGGCAAAAATGATAAAATACAAACGCTTATTCTACGTAAAAGCCGGGCATTATGGATATAAACGGATGTCATTTCTTATAAAATCCTAACAAAACATTGCACGCGTTTGGTTGAGGACGCGTCAGAAACGCAGTGCTGCCAGCCAAACTGATATTTTGTCTTCTACACCTGTGAAAGCGGCGAACTAAAAGACTCACAGTGCAACTGAAACGATTATTCATTGGAGAATGGAATTCTGTTGCATGTAAACAGAACTGTGGACACGTTTGACCTGACCAGATGTAAACACAAAACTATCGCTTTAATATTGTGAATTCCAGAGAAATCGTGTTAACTGTACTACTACATGTGTCATAGCAATTATGCAAATTGTTTAATTGTTAAAATCAGGGCTTGCTTTCAGATATAAATGAGAAAAACTTTAGCTGTCAATTCCACTCCACACAGCGTGTAATAAACTCGGCTTACTCCTTCGAATCACGTGACTTACAAGGGGAGGCAGTGCAGTAGGCTGTCATCTGATGAGTCTGTAGTTTTGCGATGACGTACAGGGTACATTCTTGTAAGAGAAGTATACTTCGTCATGGATGAACAAATTATTCTGGCAATATTTGCGTCGCTGACGGCAATGTAACTTTCTATGACTCGCAGAATCAGCAATGGCGCCTGCCAACAACGCTTTATAACACAAAAGGGGCTAGTCACCAGATCCAGATATGTACGTACTCTTAAGAGCTCTCAGAAAAAAAGAGTTCACATTGAATTAACGCAGGTAATGAAATGAAATGATCGTATGGCATTGTTGGCCGGGAGGCTCCATTCGGAGCAGTTTGGCCGCCATATTGGGAGTCCTCTTTAGTTGACGACACTTCGGCGACTTGCGAGTAAATGATGATGAAAATGGTGGACACACAACACCCAGTCCCCTGCCGAGAATCGAATCCGGGCCCCCTGCGTGGTAGGCGGTAACGCTACCGCTACGCTACGGAGGCGGAGGGCGCAAGTAATAATATTCTGCTCATGGAGTAACACTGTGAGCCAAGGAGTGCCTGGCTCTCTCGCAGCTACGTCGATAATGTTCAGGTACTGAAACAGAGGATGACAGACTAAAGGCCGAAACACTAAATGTCTTTCTCCAAAGCTGTTTCACAGAGGAAGACTGCACTCTAGTTCCTTCTCTAGATTGTCGCACAGATGACAAAATGCTAGATATCGAAATAGACGACAGAGGGATAGAGAAACAATTAAAATCGCTCAAAAGAGGAAAGGCCACTGGACCTGATGGGATACCAGTTCGATTTTACACAGAGTACGCGAAGGAACTTGCCCCCCTTCTTGCAGCGGTGTACCTTAGGTCTCTAGAAGAGCGTAGCGTTCCAAAGGATTGGAAAAGGGCACAGGTCATCCCCGTTTTCAAGAAGGGACGTCGAAGAGATGCACAGAGCTATAGACCTATATCTCCAACGTCGATCAGTTGTAGAATTTTGGAACACGTATTGTGTTAGAGTATAATGACTTTTCTGGAGACTAGAAATCTACTCTGTAGGAATCAGCATGGGTTTCGAAAAAGACGGTCATGTGAAACCCAGCTCGCGCTATTCGTCCATGAGACTCAGAGGGCCATAGACACGGGTTCACAGGTAGATGCCGTGTTTCTTGACTTCCGCAAGGCGTTCCATACAGTTCCCCACAGTCGTTTAATGAACAAAGTAAGAGCATATGGACTATCAGACCAATTGTGTGATTGGATTGAAAAGTTCCTAGATAACAGAACGCAGCATGTCATTCTCAATGGAGAGAAATCTTCCGAAGTGATTTCAAGTGTGCCGCAGGGGAGTGTCGTAGGACCGTTGCTATTCACAATATACATAAATGACCTTGTGGATGACATCGGAAGTTCACTGAGGCTTTTTGCGGATGATGCTGTGGTATATCAAGAGGTTGTAACAATGGAAAATTGTACTGAAATGCAGGAGGATCTGCAGCGAATTGACGCATGGTGCAGGGAATGGTAATTCAATCTCAATGTAGAAAAGTGTAATGTGCTGCGAATACACAGAAAGATAGATCCCTTATCATTTAGCTACAAAATAGCAGGTCAGCAACTGGAAGCAGTTAATTCCATAAATTGTGTGGGAGTACGCATTAGGAGTGATTTAAAATGGAATGATTATATAAAGTTGATCGTCGGTAAAGCAGATGCCAGACTGAGATTCATTGGAAGAATCCTAAGGAAATGCAATCCGAAAACAAAGGAAGTAGGTTACAGTACGCTTGTTCACCCACTGCTCGAATACTGCTCAGCAGTGTGGGATCCGTACCAGATAGGGTTGTTAGGGGAGATAGAGAAGATCCAACGGAGAGCAGCGCGCTTCGTTACAGGATCATTTAGTAATCGCGAAAGCGTTACGGAGATGATAGATAAACTCCAGTCGAAGACTCTCCAGGAGAGACGCTCAGTAGCTCAGTACGGGCTTTTGTTGAAGTTTCGGGAACATACCTTCACTGAAGAGTCAAGCAGTATATTGCTCCCTCCTACGTATATCTCGCGAAGAGACCGTGAGGATAAAATCAGAGAGATTAGAGCCCACACAGAAGCATACCGACAATCCTTCTTTCCACGAACAATACGAGACTGGAATAGAAGGGAGAACCGATAGAGGTACTCAGGGTACCCTCCGCCACACACCGTCAGGTGGCTTGCGGAGTATGGATGTAGATGTAGATGTAGATGTAGATGTATGTCTCGAGTCATATTTCTCATGGTTATTAACTGTTACAGTCGCTATTTGCTCAGCGCAACTAAGTCCTTATTTACAAGATAAATAATTCATGGTCACAATACTTGATTCGCAAGACAATAAAATTTACAATGACGATAACCAGTATACTACAGTATCCATTGCTTTATGCTATGCTATGGTGGTGATGCTTAGCTCTTTTTGATAGTCATTTCTGATTAAAGGTCTTTTGCGGAGTCTGCATATCATATGTCTAATAGCTGCGAGTTCTCGAGAATGTAGGTAGTCACATTTCTTGTCTATTGCTGTTCCATTTCACAACATCATTGTACCATTTGAAGCGAGCATACCTCTGCTTATAATGTATGTACAGACATTTCCCTGAAGCCGGCACACGTAAGGTACACTACGTGATCAAAAGTATCCGGACACGTGACTGAAAATGGCTTCCAAGTTTGTGAAGCCCTCCATCAGTAATGCTGGAATTCATTATGGTGTAGGTCCATCCTTAGCCTTAGTGACAGCTTCCACCCCCGCAGGCATACGTTCCATCAGGTGCTGGAAGGTTTCTTTGGGAATGGCAACCCATTCTTCACGGAGTGCTGCACTGAGGTATCGATGTCGGTTGGTGAGGCCTGGCACGAAGTCGGCGTTCCAAAACATCCCAAAGGTCTTATATAGGATTCAGGTCAGGACTCTGTGCAGGTCAGTCGATTACAGGGATCTTATTGTTGTGTAACCACTCTGCAACACGCCGTGCATTATCAACAGGTGCTCGATCGTGTTGAAAGATGCAGTCGCCATCCCCGAATTGCTCTTAGACAGTGGGAAGCAAGCAGGTGCTTAAAACATCAATGTAGGTCTGTGCTGTGGTGGTGCCACGCAAAACAACAAGAGGTGCAAGCCCCATCCATGAAAAACAAGACCACACTGTAACACCATTGTCTCCGAATTTTACTGTCGGCACTACACACGCTGGCAGATGACGTTCACCGGGCATTCGCCATACCCGCACCCTAGCAACGGATCGCCACATTGTGCACCGTGATTCGTCACTCCACACAACGTTTTTCCACTGTTCAGTCGTCCAATGTTTACGCTCCTTACACCAAGCGAGGTGTCGTTTGGCATTTACCGGCGTGAAGTGTGGCTTGTGAGCAGCCACTCGACCATAAAATCCAAGTTATTTCACCTCTGGCCAAACTGTCATAGTAATTGCAGTGGATCGTGATGCAGTTTGGAATTCCTTGGAGATGATCTGGATAGATGTCTGCCTAATACACATTACGACGCTCTTCAACTGTCGGCAGTCTCTGTCAGTGAACAGACGAGGTTGGCCTGTACGCTTTCGTGCTGTACGTGTCCGTTTACGTTTCCACTTCACTATCACATTGGAAACAGTGAACCTAGGGATGTTTAGGAGTGTGGAAATGTCGCGTACAGGCGTACGACACAAGTGACACCCAATCACCTAGTCACATTCGAAGTCCGTGAGTCCGTAGAGCGCCCCATTCTGCTCTCTCACGATGTCTAATGACTACTGAGGTCGTTGATATGGAGTACTTGGCAGTAGGTGGCAGCACAATGCACCTAATATGAAAAACGTGTGTTTTTGGGGGTGACCTGAGACTTTTGATCACATCCTGTATATTCCGCTCGCTGACATCCTTAAGGGGCTACTGCACTTCAACTTACATTGCATGCACTAATATTTACCTGATGGTAGCGCAAACACATATTCTTATCATTGTGTGCACAATACAGGGCGAGTCAAAAGTACTTGGACACCTCCATAAGTTGGAAGATTGAAGGGAAGATTGAAATGTGATGATGATAACATAGGTTTGATGTGGGGCCGCAACGTTTGGAGTGAATGTCATTCATGGCCACCATCTTGAAATTCGCCATTTTGGATTCAAGTCTAATTTTTTTTTAAATGGGAAGGGGGCTGTATGACACTTCAAATAACACTCATTTGAGCTCTGGAATTTAGTGGTGTAATTTGTTTTTGTCTATCTTGTACAGTTTAGAGGTTATTAATGTTGAAAGTTGGGAAATTACCTTCATACCGAATGCTACAACACATGGTGGACGTGTTGTCCATCCCGTGCAATGCACAACTGTAATCGCCGCAACCACATTAATAATTCCTAAACTGTACAAGATAGGCAAAAACAAATTACACCACTCAATTCCAGAGCTCAAGCGAGTGTTACTTGATGTGTCATACACCCCTCCTACTCATTTAAAAAAATGACCTGAATCCAAAATGGCGGATTTCAAGATGGCGGCCATGTATTACATTCACTCCAAAAGTTGCGGCCCCACGTCAAACCTATGTTCCCATCATCACATTTCAATTTTCCCTTTAATCTTCCAACTTATGAATGTGTCCAAGGGTTCGGTTGGGTTGTTTTTGGGGAAGGAGACCAGACAGCTTGGTCATTGGTCTCATCGGGTTATGGAAGGACGGGGAAGGAAGTCGGCCGTGCCCTTTCAAAGAAATCATCCCAGCAATTGTTGGGAGCGATTTAGGGAAATCACGGAAAACATAGATCAGGCTGGCCGCACGCGGATTGAACTGTCGTCCTCCCGAATGCGAAAGGTGTCCAAGGACTTTTGACTCGCCCTGTATTATGAAAACGGAAGTTGGCACTCACCACATAGTGGAGATGCTGAGTTACAGATAGGCATGCCAAAAAGTGTCACAAATAAAGCTTTCTTGAAGACTAGATGACACACGCGCGTGCACACAAACACACTCATGCAAACGCAACTGTCACATCTGACTGCAGTCTCGGGTAACTGAAGCCAAACTGTGAGTAGCAGTACTAAAGCATGATTGAAGTGGCGACTGAGTGGGGGTGAGGAGGTGGCTGGGTCAGGGAGGGGGGTATAGTAGAGTAGTGATGACTGAGTGGGGGTGAGGTCAGGTAGGGGGGATAGTAGGGTAGTGACGACTGAGTGGGGGTGAGGAGGTGGCTGGCTCAGGGAGAGGTGGATAGTAGGGTAGTGATGACTGAGTGGGGGTGATGAGTTGGCTGGGTCAGGGAGGGGGGGACAGTAGGGTAGTGATGACTGAGTGGGGGGTGAGGAGGTGGCTGGGTCATGGAGGGGGGGATAGTAGGGTAGTGATGACTGAGTGGGGGTGTGGAGGTGGCTGGGAGGGGGGGATAGCAGGGTAGTGACAACTGTGTGGGGGTGAGGAGGTCAGGGAGGGGAGGGATAGTAGGGTAGTGACTACTGAGTGGGTGTGAGGAGGTGGCTGAGTCAGGGAGGGGGGGTAGTAGGATAGTGACGACTTAGTGGGGGTGAGGAGGGTGTTAGGTCATGGAGGGGGGATAGGAGGGTAGTGACAACTGAGTGGGGGTGAGGTGGCTGGGCCACAGAGGGGGTGGTATAATAGGGTAGTGACGATTGAGTTGGGGGTGAGGTGGTGGCTGAGTCAGGGAGGGGGGGGGGATAGTAGGATAGTGACGACTGAGTGGAGGTGAGGAGGTGGCTGGGTTAGGGATGGGGGATAGTAGGTTAGGGATGGTGGACAATGAAGTGCTGTTGGGGAGTATGCAGGGATGAGGTGGAGAGAGCGTAGGTAAGTACACTCCTGGAAATGGAAAAAAGAACACATTGACACCGGTGTGTCTGACCCACCATACTTGCTCCGGACACTGCGAGAGGGCTGTACAAGCAATGATCACACGCACGGCACAGCGGACACACCAGGAACCGCGGTGTTGGCCGTCGAATGGCGCTAGCTGCGCAGCATTTGTGCACCGCCGCCGTCAGTGTCAGCCAGTTTGCCGTGGCATACGGAGCTCCATCGCAGTCTTTAACACTGGTAGCATGCCGCGACAGCGTGGACGTGAACCGTATGTGCAGTTGACGGACTTTGAGCGAGGACGTATAGTGGGCATGCGGGAGGCCGGGTGGACGTACCACCGAATTGCTCAACACGTGGGGCGTGAGGTCCCCACAGTACATCGATGTTGTCGCCAGTGGTCGGCGGAAGGTGCATGTGCCCGTCGACCTGGGACCGGACCGCAGCGATGCACGGATGCACGCCAAGACCGTAGGATCCTACGCAGTGCCGTAGGGGACCGCACCGCCACTTCCCAGCAAATTAGGGACACTGTTGCTCCTGGGGTATCGGCGAGGACCATTCGCAACCGTCTCCATGAAGCTGGGCTACGGTCCCGCACACCGTTAGGCCGTCTTCCGCTCACGCCCCAACATCGTGCAGCCCGCCTCCAGTGGTGTCGCGACAGGCGTGAATGGAGGGACGAATGGAGACGTGTCGTCTTCAGCGATGAGAGTCGCTTCTGCCTTGGTGCCAATTATGGTCGTATGCGTGTTTGGCGCCGTGCAGGTGAGCGCCACAATCAGGACTGCATACGACCGAGGCACACAGGGCCAACACCCGGCATCATGGTGCGGGGAGCGATCTCCTACACTGGCCGTACACCACTGGTGATCGTCAAGGGGACACTGAATAGTGCACGGTACATCCAAACCGTCATCGAACCCATCGTTCTACCATTCCTAGACCGGCAAGGGAACTTGCTGTTCCAACAGGACAATGCACGTCCGCATGTATCCCGTGCCACCCAACGTGCTCTAGAAGGTGTAAGTCAACTACCCTGGCCAGCAAGATCTCCGGATCTGTCCCCCATTGAGCATGTTTGGGACTGGATGAAGCGTCGTCTCACGCGGTCTGCACGTCCAGCACGAACGCTGGTCCAACTGAGGCGCCAGGTGGAAATGGCATGGCAAGCCGTTCCACAGGACTACATCCAGCATCTCTACGATCGTCTCCATGGGAGAATAGCAGCCTGCATTGCTGCGAAAGGTGGATATACCTGTATTAGTGCCGACATTGTGCATGCTCTGTTGCCTGTGTCTATGTGCCTGTGGTTCTGTCAGTGTGATCATGTGATGTATCTGACCCCAGGAATGTGTCAATAAAGTTTCCCCTTTCTGGGACAATGGATTCACGGTGTTCTTATTTTAATTTCCAGGAGTGTATGTGCAGCTGCGTAGTTATACAGTGGACAGGGGAGAGTTGGGGAGGGGGCAGCAGAAAAGAAGTAGAAAAATGACGTGCAATGAGGGCTGTGTAGTGCTGGAATGGGAATAGGGAAGGGGCTGGCTTTGTCACAGTATTTCTGTTGTGCCTATCTGCGACCCAGCATCTCCGTTACATGCTGAATAGTAACTTTCCTTTTCATAATATTGTTACGTTCCTTCCTGGATTATCCATTGTTTGGTTGTGCACACAACATTTACCTGCGCTCAATGCATCTTTACTTACCCTCTGTGTGTACTACAATTTTCTGTGATGAGCACGTACTGGCTAAGATTGCATGAACTGAAATTTTGCTGACACCATTCGCTTACATTGTTAGACATGATTTTTCTTGAGAGCAATGCATCCTTACCAGTATAGTACACTCTGACATTTTCCTCATGTCAGCATACCTCCGCTTGCATTGTGGCCTGAAGAAACTGGTGGACTGTCTGTACACTAACATTTTCCTGCGCTGAGTACAACTTGGCTTACATTCTGTATGCATAAATTACGCTAAGGTTTTGTTAGGGAAATCACGGAGTTAGCAACACTGTGCATGAGGCGACATTGCTCCCCTTTCACACCGGTGAACCAGATGCAGCTCCTACACCAGCGTTGAGTGCAACTGAAGTGATGCTGTGGTCAGCAGGTGCATTATGGACATGGACCAGCAAAAGTCTGAACAATGCTGTGGTATCAAATTTTGTGTCAATTTGGCGAAACTCCTACTGCAACATGTGTAAAGTTATGAAGGGCTATCTGGGGCACAACTGTCCAGATGACACAGGTCGTTCTGTGCAGACCAAGCTGTGGAAGATGGTGCTAATGTGGGAACCCCTCCAGCCTCGAAAAAAGATGATCGTAGGTTACGTGTGAGAATGATCGGTTTTTTCTTAAATTTGAACACACGTAGCATCCATTAAACAGTAACACGAGATTTTTTAAGTGTAAACATGTGTAAATATTGTTTGATGGAACCTCCCGACTGAAGCAAACAACAACACAAGGAAGCACGAGTCGATCTTAAGAAGCAACTTCATTGGGAGCCAGGAATTCCTAGTTACTTTATTACAAATGAGAGGTTATGAGTTTTGAAATGACATTCCGAGAGAAAATAGAAGTTGGTAGTGGCACACTGTACAGGTTGTATCTGAAAGAAACATCCGATAAAAAAAAAGCTATTGCGTTATTTGGGATATGTGCGTGAACAACATATTGTTGAAAAGAGCAAACTCTCGAGTTTTATATAGTTCCCGCTAGGTGGCAACAGTATGCGCCTGCTTCAGTTGTAGTAAAAATGGTGTCGGGACAACAGAAATGGTTTTGTGTTCTACGTTTGGAGCAGTGCGGATCAGTAATAACAGTTCAGCGGCACTTTCGTACTAGGTATGGTGTGGGTCCTCCTACGGCAAAGAGTATTAGACGGTGGCGTGAACAATTCCGGGAAAGAGGTTGTTTGTTTAAAGGCAAATCGCCGGACTGTCCCCGAGTGTCTGACACAAACGTGAAACGCATCCGCCACAGCAGTCCGCAGAAATCCGTTTGCCGTGCAGCTCGACAGCTAAACATGTCTCCAGTGTCCGTCTGGCGTGTATTGCGTCGACGTTTACCCAGGAAAGCGTACAAAATTCAGCTACTGCATCTTAATGGAGGTTACAAACAAGAATGTGTGGAGTTCTGTAATTTCTTTCTTGGCAAGATGACAGTTTTCTTCCACACTTAGTGATTAATAATGAGGCAGCATTCCATTAAAATGGAAAGTTGAACCGCCAAAATGTGAGAATATGAGATACCGAACAACCACATGAAGATGCACAACATGAGAGGGACCTCCCCCCCCCCCCCAAAAAAAAAAAAAAAAAAAAAAAAAAAAAAAAAAAAAAAAAAACAGCGTTTTGTGCACTTTCATGGGAAAAGGTGTATGCTCCATTTTTATTTGGCGAGAATATTTTTACAGGAAGCACATATCTCGATATGCTTGAGAACTTACTTTTCCCACAGTTAGAGACTGATTCCAGGGTGTGTACGACCCGGGACAACCGAGAGATCCGGGAAAAACCCGAGATATTTTTTGGAATTCCGGGAATTTTTCATTGTTTTAGTTTTCACTTAAATTTTTGTAACATTGACCGGTAAGAACCAATACTCCAACACAGGATATTACTGTATTTCGCTACTGCAGAATAATACTGCAGCAATAAAACTTGAAAGAGAGAAAAAAAAACGAAAATAAAACGAAGTTGCCAAGGAAATGCGCCATGTACAGCAACAAAACACAGTGCTCACACAAGCGTCTGCCGATAGCAAAGTGTGTCAGCGGCTTTAGGAAGACTGTGCAGTGCTTCATAACACCAAATTGTCTCCGATGAGCGTGACGTCACAACTGCTTACAGTAGATTCATTTGAGCAGTTGTGAGCGAGCTCATGCGCATGCGCAGTTGAGTCGCGTATGAGTAGTACCTTCCGCTTTTTTGCTAGAACGCTACACTGGTAAGGGCCAGTTGTACAGTCCCCGACTAGCAGCCGCTAAAGTTCTATTGTATGTACAGCGCGGAAAACGCATTGTACGAACGCTTAATAACGCCTAACTGGAGAAAAAAACGCGGGGTAACTAAAACGGTGATTGTGGCAGCGTTAGTCAAGTGAACAGGAGAATAAGTTTCAACCCTGGCAGGAATAGTCACAGAATTAGTGATGACAAGATTGTTAGAACGAGGAAGGAGAAGAAACGGGGACACCACACAAATTACGGAAGAAAATGAAGACTCAAAATTTATATAAAAATTTCGTACTACTGCTTCAGAAGCTAGAGCGTATGAATGAAATGTGAAACTATTTCTTAACATGAAATTTTTTGCTTGTAGTAGGCGTAATAGGCATTTGATATTGGTACTTCATGATTATATTCTGTCATGTTATAAAAATGACCATTTGTGCCAAAACAGTGTCGTTTATTCGGTGTGTGTTACAATTGCTGCAATATTAAGCAGACCTATTTCGTTAGATTTACACGTTATCAGATCGAGAAACCACACCAGTCTTTGGTTCCATTCGTATTAATAGCATTTTCAGTATTAGACAACATTTGGTTTTTTCATGTAGCAAAACGTTTGACGAACCTTGATGAGCTAATAGACTCTTACCCAAAAGGAAAGCACGCCATGTAAAGCTGTGCTAAGGTTAGTGAGAAAAACAATGCAAGGACTGAAGGATTGAAGAAATCTGTAGTGTCTTGTTTGTCTATTGTCTTTACTTGTTTTATGTATCCTATATTTAATTTTATGTCACACAAAACATAACTTTATTAGCTAACAGGCAATAAAGAGTGCAAATTTTCTGAAGAGTTACTGTTCTCGCGGTTACAAATAATCCCATCCAGTATTTGTTGTGAGTTTTTTTAAACAGGGGCAGGTTGTCAAACTGGTCGATGGGGTGCAGGAGAGGCACCACAGGAAATTTGAATTTCCACTGTCCTGAATATAGTTTGATGGCTCCCATTACAAAATGTTACACGCTTGAGTTCCACACAGCGAAATACAGAAGGCTGTGTGAAGGGGCTTGGGACTGCACTTTGGCACATGTAAGACCAAACAATATGTCTTACATTTCCTCAAACACATATACTTTATGTATTAGACTCTTCAGAAAGACGTGCGCTACAAAATGGGCATTTTTTGAAAAGTTGATTTTTTTTAAATTTTTGGTATCCTACCTACCTGAAACGCTCGAAGGTGGGGGGCGGGGGGGGGGGGGGCGGCACTATCTAGTATTGCCCCGGTTCGGAAATATCGTAGATCCGGTACAGATCAGTATTGCCCCGGTTCGGAAATATTGTAGTTCCGGTGCAGATCTACAGAGCAGTCTTAACTTGTAATGGGGAAGTGGTTAGTCTCACGTGACCCATGTTTACGTTTGGTGATTTTGCTGTTTCCTGTTCGTTTATTGCTCTTACCAATTTATTTGAAACGGAGTGTTTAATTCCACACTTTTGGCTAGTTTAAACTGTTCGCTGCATTTCAGGTGCATGTTTTCATCTTCTAGAACGTATGTCATTATGCCATAATAAAGAACCAAACATGAGATAATACAGCACTGGTACTCGAAGAAAATTTACATCCGAATCTGGACATACGAATGTGCACTTTAAGCCGAATTATGCACTTTAGCATGGTTCACGAAATACCCTGATCTTGGAGTATCCTCTAATGTCTTGTTTCTATTATGACATTATGTAAGACGTTTGTTATCTGACGCTCTCTGGCAACTGCTGAAACGAACCTATTTCTAACAGGTTGCTGGAAAACATTGCGAATGGTGGTTTGAAAAGCGTTGCTTTCAAAGTAAATTTCCTTTTACGCAAGATGAGCTATGTGCGAGAATGTACGACGAATTTCATAAATCCCAGAGCGTTTGACTCTTCATTTAAAAATCAACTCTTTGAGTACGATGACTTTTAATAATTTCCAGCCCAGAATATCTAACATTTATGTCATTCTTAAACTTTATACTGGCACATTTGTGTGATGTATCTTAAAGTGTAACACGCGCAAAAAGGGGCAACATTATATGTGAAAGCTTTTCTTTTCTTGTTGCAACACTAAGTATATTAATTTAAACCATTAACTTTAGGATTGGTGTGTTCGCGTTACCTAACAGTGATGTTGCTTTTGGCCGACTACATCACGTGTCCTATGTTCTGAATATCCGCGGTCATCGGCTGGCGAGATCGCGTGGCGTGAGCTATGACTGGCTTACAAAAGGGCATCGCAGTCACGATTTCGATGCTTCGATAACCGGTATGTAACTCAACTGCTGAGGTCATAAGTCCCCTATAACTTAGAACTACTTACACCTGACTAACCTAAGGACAACACTCACATCCATGCCAGAGGCAGGATTCGAACCTGCGAACGTAGCGGTCACGCGGTTCCAGACTGTAGCGCCAGAACCGCTCGGCCACCAGCGGCCGGCAGACATCTTCCCAAAACGTGTTTGGTTCCCTGAGTTTCGTCTTCTAAAGTGCCGGGAAATTCTACGCCCGTGTATAAAACCATAACAATTCAAAAGACTGATAAGTTTTACAGTTCCGACGAAAAGTATACTCTCACTTAACACGGAAAAAGTGTATTTTCACCCGTGAGGAAATGTACTTTTAACCGGGAATTCCCTCGTCCACGTATTCGAAGGACTTCATTTACAACAGGATTGGGCACCGTTACACTGGCATCTGGAATTGCGGGAATTTTTAAATCAAAGGATTACTGAAAGATGGATTGGTCGGACTGGACCAAATGATTCAGCCTTACATTACTACCCTGCAAGGTCACGGTACCTGACAGTGTGTGATTGTTTCTTGTGGTGGTTTATAAAAAAAAAAAATGGCTCTGAGCACTATGCGACTTAACTTCTGAGGTCATCAGTCGCCTAGAACTTAGAACTAATTAATCCTAACTAACCTAAGGACATCACACACATCCACGCCCGAGGTAGGATTCGAACCTGCGACCGTAGCGGTCGCTCGGCTCCAGACTGTAGCGCCTGGAACCGCACGGCCACTCCGGTCGGCGGTTTATAAAAGACTTTTTGTTTGTGTTCCTCCGTTACCAACAACAATGAATGAAGTGAGACAGCTCATAACAGCGGCTGTGGAAGCTGTAACTCGAGACATGCTCGCTACAGTGTGGGAACAGCTTGAATACTGCACTGACTGCCGGCCAGGGTGGCCGATCGGTTCTAGGCGCTACAGTCTGGAACCGCGCGACCGCTACGGTCGCTGGTTTGAATCCTGCCTCGGGAATGGATGTGTGTGATGTCCTTAGGTTAGTCAGGTTTAAGTAGTTCTAAGTTCTAGGGGACTGATGACTTCAGAAGTTAAGTCCCATAGTGCTCAGAGCCATTGGAACCATTTTTACTGCACTGACATATGCCTTGCCTATCCAAGGAGGCATATTGAACACCTATGAAAAGGTACGAAAAAATACTTTTTGAGGTTCCCAGTCATCAAAAACAAAATTCATTGTAAACGTTTATTAGTTTCAGAAATATAGACGTGCCAAAACGGATGAGTCTTTTTGATACAATATGTATACTTTCCGTCTATCAAAGAAGTGAGAAGAAATTAAACCAAAATGTCATCTGTGTTCATCAGTTTTTTGGCAGTTGGAAGATAATCTGCAAATAATTTGTGGCTACAGGGTAAACTATGACAGACTTCCCTGTCGACAAATCCTTGAAATATGCAGGACACACTTGGATGCAGCAACACAACTAAGAGCCCTGTCGCCGACGATTTCCATGAGTGAACTTTTGGCAATAAATAATATTTAAAAATCCTTGGGTAACAGAAGAGATACTGAATTTAACTGATGAAAGGAGAAAATACAAAAATGCAGAAAATGAAGCAGGCAAAAAGGAATACAAACGTCTCAAAAATGAGATCGACAGGAAGTACAAAATGGCTAAGCAGGGATGGCTAGAGGACAAATGTAAGGATGTAGAGGCTTATCTCATGAGGGGTAAGATAGATACTGCCTACAGGAAAATTAAAGAGACCTTTGGAGAAAAGAGAACCACTTGTATGAATATCAAGAGCTCAGATGGAAACACAGTTCTAAGCAAAGCAGGGAAAGCAGAAAGGTGGAAGGAGTATATAGAGGGTCTATACAAGGGCGATGTACTTGAGGACAATATTATGGAAATGGAAGAGGGTGTAGATGAAGATGAAATGGGAGATATGATACTGCGTGAAGAGTTTGACAGAACGCTGAAAGACATGAGTCGACACAAGGCTCCGGGAGTAGACAACATTCCATTAGAACTACTGACAGCCTTGGGAGAGCCAGTCCTGACAAAACTCTACCATCTGGTGAGCAAGATGTATGAGAGAGGCGAAGTTCCCTCAGACTTCAAGAAGAATATAATAATTCCAATCCCGAAGAAAGCAGGTGTTGACAGATGTGAAAATTACCGAACTATCAGTTTAATAAGCCACAGCTGCAAAATACTAACTCGAATTCTTTACAGACGAATGGAAAAACTGGTAGAAGCCGACCTCGGGGAAGATCAGTTTGGATTCCGTAGAAATGTTGGAACACGTGAGGCAATACTGACCCTATGACTTATCTTAGAAGAAAGGAAAGGCAAACCTACGTTTGTAGCATTTGTAGACTTAGAGAAAGCTTTTGACAATGTTGACTGGAATACTCTCTTTCAAATTCTGAAGGTGGCAAGGTTAAAATACAGGCAGCGAAAGGCTATTTACAATTTGTACAGAAACCAGATGGCAGTTATAAGAGTGGAGGGGTATGAAAGGGAAGCAGTGGTTGGGAAGGAAGTAAGGCAGGGTTGTACCCTCTCAGCGATTCTATTCAATCTGTATATTGAGCAAGCAGTAAAGGAAACAAAAGATAAGTTCGGAGTAGGCATTAAAATCCATGGAGGAGAAATAGAAACTTTGAGGTTCGCCGATGACAATGTAATTCAGTACAGCAAAGGACTTGGAAGAGCAGTTGAACGGGATGGACAGCATCTTGAAAGGAGGGTATAAGATGAACATCAACAAAAGCAAAACGAGGGTAATGGAATGTAGTCGAATGAAGTCGGGTGATGCTGAGGGAATTAGATAAGGAAATGAAACACTTAAAGAAGTAAATGAGTTTTGCTATTTGGGGAGCAAAATAACTGATGATCGAAGTAGAGAGGATATAAAATGTAAAGTGGCAATGGCAAGGAAAGTGTTTCTGAAGAAGAGAAATTTGTTAACAGCGAGTATAGATTTAAGTGTCAGGAAGTCTTCTGAATGTATTTGTATGGAGTGTAGCCATGTATGGTAGTGAAACGTGGACGATAAATAGTTTGGACGAGAAGAGAATAGAAGCTTTCGAAATGTGGTGCTACAGAAGAGTGCTGAAGATTAGATGGGTAGATCACGTAACTAATGAGGAGGTATTGGATAGAATTGGGGAGAAGAGGAGTTTGTGGCACAACTTGACTAGAAGAAGGGATCGGTTGGTAGAACATGTTCTGAGGCATCAAGGGATCACCAATTTAGTACTGGAGGGCAGCGTGGAGGGTAAAAATCGTAGAGGGAGACCAAGGGATGAATGCACTAAGCAGATTCAGAAGGATTTAGGCTGCAGTAGGTTCTGGGAGATGATGAAGCTTGCACAGGATAGAGTATCATGGAGAGCTGCATCAAACCAGTCTCGGGACTGAAGATCACAACAAGAACAACATCCTCCCGTCAGTTAAATTCATTATCTCCTGTGTTGTCTGTAGTGGTCTTGTCGTTTTATACACTCATTGCCCAGAACATTATGACTACGTAACTAATAGGTGATGTGTCAACATTCGGTACAGATAACAACGGCGACATATCGTGGCATGGAACCAGTGAGGTCTCGGCAGGTCAGTGGAGGGAGCTGGCGCTAGAGCTGCACGCCCAAGTCACCCAAGCCCCGTAACTTTGGGGGGGGGGGGGGGGGGAGATGAGGTATGACGCCACGCCACATCCAATCACATCACAGACGTGTTCGATTGGGTTCAGATCTGGCGAGTTGGAGGGTGAGCACAGCAATTGGAACTCGCCACTGCGTTATTCAAGCCACTCCATCACACTACTGGCTTTGTGACATGGCGCATTATCTTGCTGAAAAATGCTACTGCCGTCTCAGGAAACATGATTGTGATGAAGGGTTTATGTGGTCTGCAACCATTGTACGATACGCTTTGGCCGTCATGGTGCCTCGCAGGAGCTCCACACGAATGTTCCGCAGACCATAATGGTGCCACTGCCCGCTTGTCTCCGTCTCACAATACTGGTATTAAGGAAATGTTTCCCTCGATGACGATGGATTCGCACCCTCTCATAGGCACGATGACGAAGGTATCGAGATTCATCAGACCGCGCAACAGTCTGCCACTGCACCAACAACCCGTGCCGATGGTCACATACCCATTTCAGTCATAGCTGCCAATGTCATGGTGCTGTAATAGGACGACCGGAGCAGGTGACGTGGTCGGGGTTGTAAGGCGTGGCTGGGTACAAGAAGGTGGCTGTTTTTAGCAATCTTCCTCTTTATTGTTGGATCTCCCAATACGTTTTCCGATAGCTCAGCCCCACCGCTAGTGTCGTGGTGGAGACGAACTGATGCGCGCAGTCCGGGGAACGTGACGCCGTGCTCGGCCAGCGGTTGCGCAGGCAGCAGGAGGTTAGCGGCACGAGGCGTGACCCAGCTCACAGATGTGGCGGCTCGTGACGACGCCGGGAGTCGCCGGTGCAGCAGCGGGCAGCGCCCCCCACCGACCGGTCCCCGGAGACAGCGTCACTGATGACGATGTCGTGACAGCGACCGAACGCCCAGTCGGTCGAACCGAATGCCGACTCCCATCTCTGATCCCTTTAAATAGTGCAGACCGCTGCTGAATCCGCCGGTTACGCTGCGGCGTGTTTATTAGAAGGTTCTCGATGAGTTGGCTAACGCAACCGCACCACACGCGGCCAGCGCCTGCGTAATTCTGCTAATGCTGCGTTCTGATGGCTGCCACGCACGCACACACATACCGATGCTCATTGCTAAACTGTCACCTGCATAACGCGCCGGCCTGCCTTCGACCGCCGTTTGCGGTGAGGCTGGCGTATCGCGCACTGAAACACACTAAATCACAATTTCACACCGTATTTTCTAGAAATAACCCCTTGTCCTCTACAGTGCTAACACTGGCACATGCACGGGTTGTTGGCTGTGGATGCCCATTGTTCGGTGCACTGTGTGTTAGAACACTTGTTCTCTGCCCAACACTGAAGGCTGATGTTAGTTCCACCACAGTTCACCGTCTGTCCTGGGTTACCATCTGCCCAGCATATCATGTCCGACATCTGTGATAAGAGGTGGCTCTCCAACCTACAGTGTCTGGAAGTTGTTTCTCATACGTTCGTCTCACGTTGAAGGCACTCACCACAGCGCTCCTCGAACACCCAACAAGTCGCGCATCTTTTTTAACGCTCGTGCCGAGTCTCCAGGCCATCACAATCTGCCCTCGGTCAAGCTCATATTGCACACCTTCCCCATCCTACAAACGGACAGCACGCATAGTGATACTGCATGCACTGTGCATATGCCTGATTACCTGTCATTGCTGTCCAGATGATGATGATATCGCCTGGATATGTATATATAGATAGTAGGTTGGTAGTTATAATGTTCTGGCTCATTGGTTTATATTGTATGCTCTGCTACTTTAACTTGCATTGTATTCCTTTCCTCTGTTTCAACCAATCGGTGCCTAATTCGGCCACTGACCTTCCCAATTCCTTTTAGTTCACTCAGGTTATCTGGATCCCTTCTCCTTAGTCTACTACTTTTTTCAGTTACTTCAGCTTTCATCTGCAGTTCACAACCAGTAAATTATGGTCAAAGTCCATATCTGCACTTAAAACTATCTTGCAGTTTAAATCTCATTTCGAAATCTGTCCCTTTCTTGCTGACAAGTAGTGGTGTGGGCCAGGTATATTTCCAGTGGGAGAGAACTTATAAAATGCGAATATTTCTTTGGCTCAGGAAGATTGCCAAAAAATTGGGAATTCATAAAAATTTTCAGATTTTGAATGTTTTATCACTTATTGAAAGTTAAAGAACCTCAATACTAGGTTAACCAAGTAAATTAATACATTTCAATCCAAGATTTATCATTCCATGATGTAATTTCCTTGCAAATTCCTCGCAAAACATCATTTACCGTAAGGCTGGTGGAGAAAATAATTTAAAATATTCGCTAGGTCTACTGTTTTTAGGGAAGTTGAAAGTCCACATATCTCTGACTGGAACTTAAACTTACAAAATATTTCTCTGGAAGCGTAATTCTCAACCAGCCGTCATCTGTAGTATTTTTTAATTTTTCCAAACGAATAAGTAGAGGTGTTTCGCTTTCAGAATTCAGACTCCTCATTTCCTTCGATGAATTATGATTTATAAATTTATTTTCTGAAATATTGCTATCACTTTCACTTTTAGAATCGTTAATTATATTTCACCGCGGTCTATGTCAATAAATTCACTTATATTTTCAAGTAAATCATAAATCTTGGTCGGTTTATTCGCATAATTTTTCCCCAAAATGCCATTTTCAATGACTATGTTTACAAAATTTGGACGAGTGTGTTTTAAACTTTATAGCCTAAAATATCTGTAATATCGACAGAAAACTTTACAAATTAAATAGACAAACTTCCCTGTGTATTTTAGTATAGTTACTCACTAGATGGCATGTTTATAATATTAACATGCCATCTAGTGAGTAACTATACTAAAATACACAGGGAAGTTTGTCTATTTAATTTGTAAAGTTTTTTAAAGGTTGATTATTTCGATGTTTTTCTTCTAAAGGTTGATTATTTCGATGTTTGGAGTTTTAGGGCTAATTCTTTGATATTTAAAACAATGAAAACCAAAAAAAGTGTGTTTCTACAACTACTACAACATTTTACATTCTGATTATTTTTCTGATGTTTTAATTCAATTATAATATTTTTTGAACATATAAGAGTGTTGGTGTTTTTTTAATCACACAATTACCACATTGACCTATTAATTTGAGCGATTTAGTTTTTAATATAAATTCCCAGCAATTTTATTCAATTATTTTATCTTGAAATATATTTCAGATTTTACTTTGATTTAACCATATAATTACTGCTTTTACCTATTAATAAACAGTTTTTGAGCTATCTTGCTACTTTATCATAATTTCCCAGGAATTTAGGAATATATTCCTTGGGAATATTTCTTAGATTTTAAATTTCCGGCAATTTTACAACACTACTCACAAGGTTGGCCTCATGAACCTCAGTCATTCTTTGGTCTCGCCAGTCACCCTCCTCCGTCTTCTTCGGTCCATGTGTTTACTTCCTGCTAGTCCCATCGTACTCGTAGCCTTTCTGACCCTGTCAGCCCATCTCAGATGTGGCCTCCACTGACCTCTGATGCCTTTTTCCGCCAGCCGCCACCCGCCACCTGGCCTTCTCGAAATATTACGCGCCTGTGACACTTCAGTCTTCACCCCTTAATCACTCCCACTGCACTCCGCAATTTGTGCAACTTGTGTAGTATGCAGTTTTCTTCTTCTCCTCCAATCGTCTCCATCTTTCATCGGTTCAAAAATCTATTTCTGAGAAACATTAAAAAAATTCAGCAGTTTTCTTTTTACTTTTTTGGTCAAACAACAGTTCTGTTCCATACAGCACCATCGGTTGTATTGTAGTCCCGTAGATCTTTGTAGAAGGCGGCACTTGTGCAGCATTCTGAGTGCCGACTTCGACCTGCTTCCTGCTTTTATTTTCGTTACTATTGCCTAGTCTGTCTCATTCCTTTCACTGAGTACTGCCCCAACATATTTGAATTATTTTCCCATTTCAAAGATTTTACCATCGACAGCTAAAGGTCTGTCTTTTTCTCTGTACTTACTAGAAGGTATTTGGTCTTATCCATATTTATCTCCACACCTACACACACTGCCGCTTCCATTAACACTCTTACCACCTGAAATTCGTATAGTTCTGGGTGTTAACCCTTCTACCAAGCTCCATTCTTGTCTTCTGGCTCGTTACTGTTCTCAGTGCTCATACCAGAAACAGATTAAACAGAAGGGGGCACTCCAGTCTTCTCCTTAAATTTCTCTCACATCTTTCCATTCACTTCCACCGTGTATGTTCCAGTTCTTGCCCTACTGCTTGCCTATTCACAGTATCCTGTGCTTTTTGGAAGTCCTCAAATAGACATTGAACATACCTCCGAAATTACCAGCTCTTTGGCAACACCTGTCTTATAATATGCAGTTGGTCCTCACTTCATTTTCGCCTTACAAACTCTGCTTGGTGGAACCAGTGTACCTCCTACCATTGTTAGCCGTTTCTGCGTGGTCATGCTTAAAACCTTATGAGCTGTACATTGTAAGGTAATCCCTCTGTAGGTTCTGCATCTCATTGGGTCTCCTTTTGGTGGTATGGGGCAGGTGACCATTATAAAATCAGTGTCAAACTTTCCAGTGTCTCCAGTTCACTGCCGTGTATACAGGGTGTTACAAAAAGGTACGGTAAACTTTCAGGAAACATTCCTCACACACAAAGAAAGAAAATATGTTATGTGGACATGTGTCCGGAAACGCTTACTTTCTATGTTAGAGCTCATTTTATTACTTCTCCTCAAATCACATTAATCATGGAATGGAAATACACAGCAAGAGAACGTGCCAGCGTGACTTCAAACACTTTGTTACAGGAAATGTTCAAAATGTTCTCCGTTAGCGAGGATACATGCATCCACCCTCCGGCGCACGGAATCCCTGATGCGCTGATGCAGCCCTGGAGAATGGCGTATTGTATCACAGCCGTCCACAATACGAGCACGAAGAGTCTCTACATTTGATACCGGGGTTGCGTAGACGAGAGCTTTCAAATGCCCCCTTAAATGAAAGTCAAGAGGGTTGAGTTCAGGAGAGCGTGGAGGCCACGGAATTGGTCCGCCTCTACCAATCCATCGGTCACCGAATCTGTTGTTGAGAAGCGTACGAACACTTCGACTGAAATGTGCAGGAGCTCCATCGTGCATGAACCACATGTTGTGTCGTACTTGTAAAGGCACATGTTCTAGCAGCGCAGGTAGAGTATCCCGTATGAAATCATGATAACGTGCTCCATTGAGTGTAGGTGGAAGAACATGGGGCCCAATCAAGACATCACCAACAATGCTTGCCCAAACGTTTACAGAAATGTCGAATGTCAACACAAGCACCGAAGTCAACATTACCTTTCTTCACTTGGACCAACTGGCGGTGAATCGAGGAAGTACAGTACATACAAACGAAACTAAGATGGGCTCTAACACGGAAATTAAGCATTTCCGGACACATGTCCACATAATATCTTTTCTTTGTGTGTGAGGAATGTTTCCTGAAAGTTTGACCGTACCTTTTTGTAACACCCTGTATAACCTACTTAGAAATGTTTTGGTTAAATTTTGCTCTGTTCAAAATTCTACCAAGCAGAAACCTCTTTCATTCCTTTTCTGTGGTCCATGCTCATTTTACTACAATTTGTCCTTTTCCTACATATCCTTCTGCCGAATATCAGTCCCCCATGATAATTAAATTTTGCCAGTTCTTAACTATCAGAATAATGTCCTTTATCTCTTTCAATCTCTTACGCATTCACGGAGGTAGTTGATATACAAACTTGTACTACTGTGGTTGGTGCTGGCTTCATGTCTATCTTGACTATGATTATACATTCAATATACTGTTCATGGTAGCCTACTCACTTCCCTATTTTGTTGTTCATTATTAGAACTACTCCTGCATCACCTTAATTTGATTTCCATAGTTACTTCAGGAGAAGTCCTATTCAGCCAATACATTTTCCTACTTATATTCTCTAAGAAAGGTAGCCGATTAAGGGGTCTGACATTCTACATTCAGACCTGGAGAATGCCAACCTTTTTTTTTTCTTCTGATGACGTCCTCCAGAGTGATCTGTGCACATTGAACTGGGTGACTTTCAAGTCAGAAATAATTTTCTCAAGGAAATGTTATCTAATGTCACAAGGTCCGATCATTCAATCATCCATACTGTTACACTTGCATCAGCTGAAAAGGTTTTTGCCCCTCTCCAGGAACCACATGTTGTCGTTTCCACAAATATCCATCTTTTGTGGTCCCACCTTATTGTTATCGTTCTTATTATTACCATCATCATCATCATCATCATCATCGTTGTTGTTGTTGTTCTTGTTATCATTCAGTGTTCTGCCTAGTGGGAGGTCCATGTCTTTGGACACAGAATGTCTGACGCCAGTGTTCCCTAACTTCAGTCTTTTGCATCTCTTTCCATCTTTCATGTCATCCAGATGTTAAGTTCGTCTTCTTCCTCAACCTTACTCAGTACATCGTAGTTTGTCACCCAGTCTGTCCATCACAACATTTGAAAACCTCCAAAGTGTTTTTTCTGAGTTTTCCTCATGGTCCATGTATCTCCTTCGTACTGTGCAATGCTCCAGATGTAGATTTCACTAGCTTCTTCCTTAACTCCAAGCTCAACTCGCTGGTCTGCAGAGTCGCCTTTTTGTTGAAGGCGGCCTTGGCCATGACGGTTCTTGTTCAAATTTAGTTTGTGCAGTGGGCCTCTTTGGTCAGCGTGTTTCCCAAGTACTTGAACTGGATCACATTCTCCAGTTCTTGGCTGTTGACAGTTACCCTCAAAGATTTCTCTCATTTGGATATAACTTAGAGGTTTGTCACTCATCCTTGATACACTGTTAGGTGTCAGGTCAGAGGGCTGTTCTGAGCACAATTTCGACACAAAGCAACTCAATAGGCTGTGGAGTGAAAGGGGTAGGCTAGCAATAGAACAGTGCATCACCATTGACTAGACGCTCATTTATTGAACACATGTCAGGTATTACCCAAAAGGAACAATCAGTACGAATTACAAAATAGTATTCTTTTCCTTTAAATCACTCAAACATTTAAACAGGCAAATAGCAATCATTTAACTGAAAGCCTTTTAAGAAGGCAGGACTAGAAATTTTGAATGATAAGTTAAAATTATATTTAAATAGGCTCTGACCGAGCACATATTTTAAAACGAAATACTTCCTTTAAGAACCAGCGATCAAAATTAACTACATAATCCTCAACAACCATATTACATCCAAGACATTTAAGATTAAACAGTAATATATAACATCAGAGAGCTGCAGTCCCAAGTTTTAAGCAGCACGTTTCGGATGGACTGCACTGCAACAGTACAATACAAGTCCCTCAGAGGATCTCCCCACACAGGAAGTTATTGCCGCTATCGACAAAATATCATCATCATTCCATGTACAGACCTTAAACAAACTAAAAGCTCTCTTAAGTTTGGTGCAGTTAATTCCCTTTCAACATAACGTACATCACAAGTCTAGCCCTAGGACGGCACCGACACCCCGCAATTTAGCACGCGAAAAACTACAGCGATGCACTCATCACGTATCCTTACAAAATCCAAGAACAGAGAGCCGGCTACCCAATAGCGGAACATTTAACCACGCGCAGCTTGCGGGTTTGTGGGATGCTGATCTCGCCCTTAACCTCAACACTAGTTCAAATACTAGTCAGCCTACAATCTTGTACCACCATACATATTCCTTCAGTTAGTGCATAGAAAGCCAATGTGATAGGCAAACAGACCAACATATGATAAAAGCTTAAGCAATTTCCTTACTAGACAACCCTTATGAATAGTAGCCGTAATTTTTTTTTTTAACGTGAGCACACCCACAATCAAAGACAAACAACGCCAATCATAAAGACAGTAGCACGTAAGCAAGTAGCAGTGGTAACTTCTGCTTAGATTGTCTACAAATCAGCACGTGATTTAACACACCAGAGAACAATCTTTACAACATAAGCATCAATACAATAGCAAATTACTCAGACGTGTACTCCCCCACAATTTCGATTCGCAAAGCCATAGACAAAACGTGGAGAATGTATCACTTAGACCAACAGAATGGTGCTCCCTCAGTTACCCCAAATAACTGACTCCCTTAGTTGCACAGCAAAGAACCAGACCTAATTAAACCACCACAGGTTTCGCCTCTAAATTGTCACAGTACAAGTGAGACTCAATCACAAATATAGTTTTACATCACCAGTTCCCGTATAGTCAATACGAGCGCCTGATTTTCACCCTTTTATAACGGCAGGCAGCAACATCGTACGGAAAAGAGCGTAGACACAAGCTCTTACCAATTCTTTTCTCCGAAAGCAGCCACCGCAACTCTCGGGAACCACTGGGACATCCAATGCAAAAATCGTTACTCCTTCACACAAATTACAGGACGCCCGCTTCCCGCTGCTTGCTACGGCGCCTTCCGTTCAGAGCCAACTCGTGTATCTCCGTGCGACAGGTCGGGTCCCACACGCGCTGCGTCAACCCGACAACCATCTTCCACCACGTCCCGGAGCACACCCACCACAGCACCTCGCCTCGCGTAGGCCCCAGAGGGCGCTGCTTACCGCCCTGACTGTGCCAGGAAAGATAAACCACCTGAGTGGCACTATCGATATGAGCCGCCACGGCTCAGACTGTATACAGGGTGTTACAAAAAGGTTCGGCCAAACTTTCAGGAAACATTCCTCACACACAAAGAAAGAAAAGGTGTTATGTGGACATCTGTCCGGAAACGCTTAATTTCCATGTTAGAGCTCATTTTAGTTTCGTCAGTATGTACTGCACTTCCTCGATTCACCGCCAGTTGGCCCAATGGAAGGAAGGTAATGTTGACTTCGGTGCTTGTGTTGACATGCGACTCATTGCTCTACAGTACTAGCATCAAGCACATCAGAACGTAGCATCAACAGGTTAGTGTTCATCACGAACGTGGTTTTGCAGTCAGTGCAATGTTTACAAATGCGGAGTTGGCAGATGCCCATTTGATGTACGGATTAGCACGGGGCAATAGCCGTGGCGCAGTACGTTTGTATCGAGACAGATTTCAAGCAGGAAGGTGTCCCGACAGGAAGACGTTCGAAGCAATTCATCGTCGTCTTAGGGAGCACGGAACATTCCAGCCTATGACTCGCGACTAGGGAAGACCTAGAACGACGAGGACACCTGCAATGGACAAGGCAATTCTTCGTGCAGTTGACGATAACCCTAATGTCAGCGTCAGAGAAGTTGCTGCTGTACGAGGTAACGTTGACCACGTCACTGTATGGAGAGAGCTACGGGAGAACCAGTTGTTTCCGTACCGTGTACAGCGTGTGCAGGCACTATCAGCAGCTGATTGGCCTCCACGGGTACACTTCCGCGAATGATTCATCCGACAATGTGTCAATCCTCATTTCAGTGCAAATGTTCTCTTTGCGGATGAGACTTCATTCCGACGTGATCAAATTGTAAATTTTCACAATCGACATGTTTGGGCTGACGAGAATCCGCACGCAGTTGTGCAATCACTTCATCAACACAGATTTTCTGTGAACGTTTGGGCAGGCATTGTTGGTGATGTCTCGATTGGGCTCCGTGTTCTTCGACCTACGCTCAATGGAGCACGTTATCATGATTTCGTACGACATACTCTACCTGTGCTGTTAGAACATGTGCCTTTACAAGTACGACACAACATGTGGTTCGTGCACGATGGAGCTCCTGCACATTTCAGTCGAAGTGTTCGTACGCTTCTCAACAACAGATTCGGTGACCGATGGATTGGTAGAGGCGGATCAATTCCGTGGCCTCCACGCTCTCCTGACCTCAACCCTCTTGCCTTTCATTTATGGGGGCATTTGAAAGCTCTTGTCTACGCAACCCCGGTATCAAATGTAGAGACTCTTCGTGCTCGTATTGTGGACGGCTGTGATACAATACGCCATTCTCCAGGGCTGCATCAGCGCATCAGGGATTCCGTGCGACGGAGGGTGGATGCATGTATCCTCGATAACGGAGAACATTTTGAACATTTCCTGTAACAAAGTGTTTGAAGTCACGCTGGCACGTTCTCTTGCTGTGTTTTTCCATTTCATGATTAAAGTGATTTGAAGAGAAGTAATAAAATGAGCTCTAACATGGAAAGTAAGCGTTTCCGGACACATGTCCACATATTTTCTTTCTTTGTGTGTGAGGAATGTTTCCTGAAAGTTTGGCCTTACCTTTTTGTAACACTCTGTATACATTAACAGAAGGAAGTGCAAACTGTTTGCTGTACAGTAAGGGTCTCCAAACGTTTTAGTCTGCAGGCCACATTGATTCCTGTACGAAGTCAGAAGGGCCAAGAACTACCTAGTGGGATTAAAGAACCCCAGCACTCCATGGTCACCGTAATGTAAGGCTAAAGGAAAGATGTAATCGCATAAATCTAAGGTTGTGGGAATAGCTAGCACTGAAACGAACTACAATTTTTGTTTAATTAGATAATTTTGATTGGTGGATGTACCTGACCGAATTTCTGTCATTTTATTCTGGCGAATTTCACCGACAAAAAAGTATGTCACGAAGGCGTCCTGCAAAGTTAACGAAATCTCAGAATCATTGTTAGCAACACTATTACTACAAGACGTAACAGAGGTAGAGTATGTAACGCATTGTTATTTCAAGCATCGCAACAATAAGTTTAGTTATGTAGTCTTCTAGCGAGTAGCAGAGCCAGAGCATATATTTGATAGTTGTGTTGCGTGATTGTGTCTCTGTTGCGAGTGTCTCGCGAATTTTTTAGTGTTTTATGCGCTGTACTAGTAGGTGTGGGACAATTCAAAGTTTGAATTCGAAGAGACAAGGAAAATCTGAAAATCGAAATACGTAAAGAAAGTGAAACCTTGCTTAAGAAGCAGCATCTTCCATAATGATTGACTACTAAGGCTAGTCGCCGAAGTGGCGTCCATTTGAAAGACTTCCACCAGACGCGTGAGTAGAATAAAATGCAAAGAATTCTTTTACTTAAAATGTTTTCGCCAAACTTGTCTGTTAACCGTTTTTTTTTCACTATCGCTCGGAGAATGGTCTGTCTCTGTATTGTGGATAGCCATAAGTTTAACCATGACCGTCCGCCTTGTAAAGATAGAGCTCCGACATTGTCGCGGTGTATTGGTCGCGATAGGCCTCGAAACTCAATTGTTGGCATTATAGGTACCACCTCAAATACATCTACATCTACATGATTACTCTGCAATTCACATTTAACACCTAAACCTTTCTGTTCGATCTCTGATTTCTCTTATTTTATTTTGATGATCATTCCTACCTACGTAGGTTGAGCTCAACTAAATACTTTCGCAATCGGAAGAGAATGTTGGTGACTGAAATTTCGTAAATAGATCTCGCCGCGACGAAAAACGTCTTTGCTTTAATGACTTCCATCCCAACTCGCGTATCATATCTGCCACACTCTCTCCCCTATTACATGATAATACAAAACCAGCTGCCCTTTTTTGCACTCTTTCGATGTCCTCCGTCAATCCCACCTGGTAAGGAGCCCACACCGCGCAGCAATATTCTAACAGAGGAAGAACGAGTGTAGTGTAAGCTGTCTCTTTAGTGGACTTGTTGCATCTTCCAAGTGTCCTGCCAATGAAACGCAACCTTTGCCTCGCCTTCCTCACAATATTATCTATGTGGTCTTTCCAACTGAAGTAGTTCGTAATTTTAACACCCAGGTACTTAGTTGAATAGACAGCCTTGATAATTGTACTATTGATCGAGTAAGCGAATTCCGACGGATTTCTTTCGGA